>NW_024412424.1:1571712-1575787 GCF_014898765.1 Herpailurus yagouaroundi | reverse complement strand
AGGCCAGGGATGCTCCTCAACACCCTGCAGTGACAGGATGGCCCCCGCTGCAACGAATGATCCAGTCCTTCAGGGTCAGCAGCGCCGAGATTGAGAAATGTCTTGTCGTTCGCCAAGTTCTGTGCTCTGCCTGCAGGTGCCCACGGGCCTCCAGGGCCAGGCCCTCCTGCAGGTGTGGGGCCGCGGCCGGAGGGCAGAGGAGGGCCCTCTCTTCCACAACCAGACCTCCGTGACTGTGGACGGCCGGGGCGTCTCCGTGTTCATCCAGACGGACAAGCCAGTGTACAAGCCCCAGCACCGAGGTGGGCGGCTCGTGCAGGCTTGAGGGGAGGGCCGGCCATGGCCTGAGCTGCCGCATGACTGTCTCCTTTTCTTCCAGTGCTTATAAGCATCTTCACTGTCACCCCAAACCTGAGGCCTGTCAGCAGGAAGGTGAGAGCAGCATCTAAAACCATGTGCCTGGATAAACTTAACAAAAAACCCCCCAAAACCAAAAAACACCAATAAAACCATGTGCCTGGAACACCCCCCTGCCCCCCCTCCAACCGGGACCACCTGGCCAGGGGCACCACCAGCAACGGGTCTTTCTTCCCAATTCCTTCTGGTTTCTACCTCCGTTCTCATTTTTCCCTGTGGCTCCAAGTCCCCTGGGGAGCCAGGGGGAGGTCCGTGGGACACGGGGAGGCCAGAGCACTGGTGGGCATGTGGCAGCGTGCTCAGAGGGCGGGGGCTTTATAGGGGGGTTTGCTCACTGCCTGTCTGTCTGTCTGTCTGTGTTGCAGCTGGAAGCCTACATTCTGGTGAGTGTAGCTCTGACTTGGGGCCGATTAACCTGCTCTCTGCAGACCTGGTCTGTCTTCCCCGACTGTCTGCTGTCGAGGTAGATCCTGCCTGTCCCAGCACCTCCCAAGCCGGGGGCCGGGTCCATCCCGGGCCCCGGATCTGCCCTGGGACAAGCCAAGTGTGTGTCTGTCTGTAGATTTGCACACAGCTCCCTAAACGAGGAGCAGATCTGGCCCCTTTGTCCCCGTGTTCGCACACAAGTCCCTTCAGTGTCTTGAGGGTTCATTTGCTCCCGTGTAAATGGCTAATCTGGGGGCCTGTCCTCCATGCTTGTCCCACCCGAGAGAGAGAGAGAGGGCTCCGGGGTGCTCACGTGCGTTGGACACAAGCTGGGCGCCCTGAGTTCACTGTGCGCGCTTGTCCCCCGCAGGACCCCAGGGGCTCGAGGATGATGGAGTGGAGACACTTGGAGCCACTCTGCTGCGGTAAACCTCTTCCCGTTCCCTCCCCTTCTTCCTTCTGCGGCTTGGGGGGCTGCACCTTTGGGCGGCAGGTGCAACAGATCTTCCAGGAAGATAGAATGTGCTCTGCCTGGGACCCCACCAGCCCTTCCCTGCAGCGTGGCACCCCCACCCATGCTTCTCTGGTCCCGGCATCTGGCTGGGGCTCCTGCACATAACTTGAGGCCTTTCGGGACCATCACGGTCTTGTTTGTGGGCGCCAAGCCCCCCTCCACATCTTCCTCCCAGCGCAGGTGTTTCGTGTCATCATCCCCTCAGGGGCTCCTGGACCCCCGACTGCCTCTGCGAGCCGGATGTAAGAGTGCAGCATCTCTAGAAGGCTTGGGGAGGGCTGACGAGCAGGGACAGGGCTTCCTTGAGTTCGGAGTCTGGGGCTGCACGGGCTGCGGCGGAGCCAAGGGCAGGACAACTCTCTCTCTTTTCCTATCAGTGGGGCACTGACATTGCCGCTGACAAAGGGTGAACTTCCAGGCCAGCGGGGGAAGCAGACATCGACTAAGCGATAACAGGCGATGACGTCCACCATGATGAGTGCTAGGAAGGAGAAATACAAACCGAGAGAGAGCAGAATGGGGTTGTTGCCCAGCCTGGGGCAGCAGAGACAATCCTGGAAGGCTGCCGGGAGGAAGAGCCTTTCCAGCAACGAAGTGAAGAAGGAGCGGAAGTTAGCCAGGAAAAGTGGGGGGACAGGGAACGCGTTCCAGACAGAGGCCAGTGGATGTCAGGGAGAGTGAGGCTGGGAACAGGAGGGAGGCCCCGGGAGTCAGGAGTGCTGACAGCAGAAGCAACAGTGAGATCGGGGGCGTCTTGGATTGCGGGGAGGTGTGTGGAGGTGATCTGAAGAACACAGAGGAAGGGAACAGCTAGCCTCCCGTTTAAAACACCCCTTGCAGGGCGCCGGGGTGGCTCAGTCGGATAAGCATCAGACTTCGGCTCAGCTCGTGATCTCACGGCTTGTGAGTTCGAGCCCCACGTCGGGCTCTGTGCTGACGGCTCAGATCCTGGAGCCTGCTTCGGATTCTGTGTCTCCCTCTCTCTCTGTGTCCCTCCCCCACCTAGGCTCCCTTTCTCTCTCTCTCTCAAGAATAAATAAACATTAAAAAGAATTTTTTAACCCCCTTGTGATATATGTAGGCCAGAGGTGCTCAACTGGTGTGATTTTGCTCCTGGCTGAGGCCCCATGGAAAAAATGCGCGCTGGTGACATGTACCCTAAGTGTCCTCTGACCATCAAAGGCTCAGAATACGTGAGGAAAGGGACCTTTTGCCGTCGCGTTTTCCAATTCCAGAGTGGCGGAGGGAAGCAGAGGGTGCTGTTGGAATCTGGGTTTTCACGGGAGTCCCAGTGAGAACTGCCAGCACGGTGTCACTGTTGGGGACAGGCAGAGCGCGTCACACTCAGGAGGGAAAGATCCCCCAGCGGTTTGGAGTCTACGCACCCCTTCAGACTCCCCCGCGGCGGGGCGCGTGCAAAATGCCGCCCTGACTCTCCTCCCAGTATCCGCGCCAGCCGGGGTTCCAAGGAGCAGACCCAGGGCAAAGGCTGCCCCCTGTCCCGGAGGCCGCTGGCATTTCCGGCTGCCCATTTGCAGGGAGAGCAGGTCCGGTCTTGAAGCCTGTTGAGAATCTGTGTTCAGTTTGGGTAGCAGACTGGTGGGCAGGGGGTGGGTTCTGCCCCCAGGGGATGTAGCATTCCGTGGGGGGTACTTGGGGGTCGCCGTGACGTGGGGGGAGGAGCTACTGGCATCGCGTGGGTGGAGGCCAGAGACGCCACTCAGTGTCCCCCGATGTCCCCAACCGTGGACTGCGACCCAGCCCCAAATGTCAGCAGTGCCGAGGCTGGGAGTTGGCTCAGGCGGGAAACAGAGTGGCTGAGCGTGGTGGCCTGTCTCCATGGCCTGTCACCTCCCTGTCCGCGTGGCGTCTTGGCCACAGGGCTCCCCCAGGAAGCTGAAGGGTGACCTGCGGGGGAGCTTGTTGGGCACAGACCCCCGCCAGCCCGGGCCTTGGCCTCGTCTCTGGTTTCCCCGAGGTTTGGCTCTGGGCAGGGTGGGGGGTGCAGGTCCCTGGGGTGCCTCTGTTCCGTCCTCGCTGCGCCCAGCTGGCACCCTGCACGTGCACTCGCCCCAGGATGACGGGTGGTCTCTCTTCACACAGGCGTCGCCAACATGACCTTCCCCCTGTCCGACCAGCCGGTGCTGGGAGAATGGTTCATTTTTGTCGAAATGCAAGGCCACGTGTACAACAAGTCCTTTGAAGTTCAGAAGTATGGTAAGCCAGAGAATGTTGGGATCTTGGGATTTCACATCTGGGAGAAACCACAGTAGACTCAGTGGTGACATCGGTGATGGGGGTGAGTGGCAGGAGCCCCGTTCACTGGGGGATCGGTGCAGACAGCTGGGCACTTTGTCATTTCCTTCTTTAAAGGATTGTCATGAACCATACGTGACAAAATTGGCCATCTTAACTACTCGTAAGTGTATACTTCTGTTGTGTTAAGGATATTCATGTTGTTGGACAGCCATCACCAGCATCCATTTCCAGATCTTTCTCATCCTTCCAGACTGAAACTTGGTCCCCATTAAACGCTGACCCCTTGTCCCCTCCCCCGGACCCTGGCACCCTCCATCCTACTCGTTGTTTCTCTGGGTCTGACTCGTCTAGGTGCTTCGTGTGAGCGGGATCATACGGTATTATCCTTTTGTGTCTGGCTTATTAGCACTCAGCATAATGGCCTCCAGATTCATCCATACTGTAGCAGAATTCCCTTCC
>NW_024412424.1:1521083-1571612 GCF_014898765.1 Herpailurus yagouaroundi | reverse complement strand
GGGGGAGAAGGGCAGAGGCAGAGAGAGAATCTTACGCAGGCTCCACCTCGGTGCAGCCCCTGACGCAAGGCTCGATCCCACAACCCTGGGATCATGACCTGAGTCGAAGTCAAGAGTCGGATGGATGCTCAACCAACTGAACTACCCAGGCGCCTCAAATTTCCTTCCCTTTTAAGTCCATTTCTTTTGGTTCTTTTATTGTTTTCCCGAGGAAAGGCATTTCTCGCCTTGTGTAACAAGCTCGAAGGACCAGGGTCTTTATGTTTCCTCTGTGCTGCTCCCTTGCTCCCCAAGCTGCACAGGGTGACCAGATGGCTGGATGCTCCCAAGGCTGAGTCGTGAAGCAGAGAACCCCTCCCGCTGCAAGCACTCTCCAGCCACCCCTAGTTGGTCTAGGACCTGGCCACTTGGGCGCTTCTGGGCTGGGCTGCATTCAGAGCATGTGGCCCAACAGTGATGAGATGTGGACCTCCTGAGAAAAAAGGGGTGTGGGTCTGTCCGAAAATAGGAAATAGAGGTGGGTCAGCAAAATCCCCAGAATGCTGCCCTTATTCAGCGAAGGGTGGTGTGGATTTCTGTGGGGTTGGCTGCTCCGTGGCTGGGGCTGCGGCTTCGCTGTTACGCCTCCAACACCTCCAGTACTTTCTGAGGCCACCCCAGTGGTGGAAGCCGCCCTTCCCTCTCTGCTCTCTCCTTCCAGTGTTGCCGAAATTTGAGCTCCTTATTGACCCGCCCCAGTATATCCGGGACCTGGACACATGCGAGAAGGGCACCGTGAGGGCCAGGTGAGGAAGAGGTGGTCAGCATGGGTAAGCCCTTCCCCCTGGGGGCGGGGAAACACGCCCAGGATACGCCCCCACCACAGGCCCCTCCCTGGGACACGCCCCTATGACATGCCCCTCCCCGGGATATCCCCTACAGGCATGCCCCTCCTCCCTCAGGTATCCTCCCCCTCCTCCTGGGGGTCTCCCCCCAGGGACGCCTTCCAGGGACTCCCTCTTCCTTGCAGACAGCACCCGCAGCGAGTGGGCTGACCCACAAGGGATTTCTTGAAGGGGTTGCCTGTCTAATGACCAGGTTGATGACCAGGTCCAAAGTGGGCGTCAACCAGAGGGTGTCCAGAGACACTGTCCCTTTTGAGGGCTCTGAGGGAGAGCCCACCCAGCCTTGTGTTCCCGCTGAGCTCTGCCACCTGCCAGAGGTTGTGGCCGAGGGAGTCCTGCCCTCCTCTCCTCCAGCTGTGTGTGTGTGTGTGTGTGTGTGTGTGTGTGTGTGTGTAAAGTAATCTCTACCCCAAACGTGGGGCTCGAACTCACCACCCTGAGATCAAGAGTCACACGCTTTACTGACGGAGCCCGCCAGGTTCCCCAGCTGGGTGTGTTTAAAACCCAAGGATGTTGTCAACTCTCCTTAAATACAATTAAAAAAAACAATACAGTCCAGGGATGTGTTGGAGACACACACATTTTTTTAATAGTCTAGAAAATACTATCAAAATGCCTGGCATTATTTTTGTTATTTGCTGTGATCGTCCCTCTCGCTCCTGTGCCCCTGTAAGCAGGTGTCCCCTCTGCATAGGGCATGACAAAGATATGTGTGAGTTTTACCAGCATCTCTGAGAGGATAGTTTTATTCCCCTTCTCTGGGTGAGGAAACCAAGACTCAGAGAAGTCAGAGCCCTGGTTCAGAACTGCACTCACCAGGGCTCTGAGACCCGGGCTTCCCTGGTGCCCACGGCTGTTTGCTCCTCTGTACTGTCCTGCCCCAACAAGTTGGCCAGGCCCTGTGGTCGTCTCACATACCCTCCTGCTCTTGGGTTCAGAGTTCCTCTCTGACCCTTGGTCTCTTTTTCCGTCAAACATAAGTCTTGGGGCAGAGGACTGTAGGCCCCTGACGTTATCTCTCCTGGCTCTGGGTTGTGGAAAGGGCTGTAAGCAGAGAATGTAGGAGGGCGAAAGAGCCCTGTATCAGCTGCCATACCAGTGGCCACGACACGGGCTTGGTCTTCCTGAGACCGACCCTCTCCTGCTGCTCTGTGTGAAATTAACTCCCTTTATCCTTTTGTTCCAGGTATACCTTTGGGAAACCTGTCTCGGGGACCTTGACGATCAATATGACTGTAAATGGCGTGGGGTACTACAGCCAGGAGGTGGGGCGCCCCGTCCTCAGAACCACGAAGGTAAGGAGCAGGGGCCCCAGGGCTGCTTAGCCAATGGATCCCTTCCTGCAGGGAAGGCTTCAGCTGTGTGATGGTTCATTTTATTTTACTTTCTTTTTTTTTTAAGTTTATTTATTTATTGAGAGAGAGAGAGGGCACCAGTGGGGAAGGGGCGGGGAGAGAGAGAGGGCTAGAGAGTCCCAAGCAGGTCCTGCACCACCAGTACAGAGCCCGACGCGGGGCTCGAACCCACGAACTGAGATCATGACCTGAGCTGAAGTCGGACGCTTAACCGACTGAGCCACCCAGGCGTCCCTTATTTTTTTTTTTAAGTTTACTTATTCATTTTTTTTTTTTTCAACGTTTATTTATTTTTGGGACAGAGAGAGACAGAGCACGAACGGGGGAGGGGCAGAGAGAGAGGGAGACACAGAATCGGAAACAGGCTCCAGGCTCTGAGCCATCAGCCCAGAGCCCGACGCGGGGCTCGAACTCACGGACCGCGAGATCGTGACCTGGCTGAAGTCGGACGCTTAACCAACTGCGCCACCCAGGTGCCCCTACTTATTCATTTTTGAGAGAGAGAGAGAGAGAGAGAGAGAGAGAGAGAGAGAATCCCAAGCAGGCTCCATGCTGACAGCTGATGTGGGGCTCGAAGCCACAAACCGTGAGATCATGACCTGAGCCGAAACCAAGAGTCAGATGTTTAACTGAGCCACCCAGGCGCCTCCCCCCCCCCCCCCACAAGATAGTTTCATTGAGATACAATTCACATACCATACAATTCAAATATTCATGTAGAATGTAGGATTTGGGGGTTGGGGGCATATTCAGAGTGTGCAACAGTTGCCTCAGCCCAGTTTTAGGATAATCTCCACCATCCTCCCCAAATTCCTCATGCCCTTTTGTGATTAATCTCTTTCCACCCCCAGCCCTGGGCAACCACAGATCTGCTTTCTGTCTGTATGGATTTGCTCATTTTGGACGTTCCGTACACATGGAATCACACACTATATGGTCTCGGCGTCTGGCTTCTTACCCCCCAGCACGATGTTTTCAAGGTGCATCTACAGTGTAGCGCGTGTCAGGGCTTCATTCCCTTCTGTGGCCGAATAATATTCCATCATGCAGAGGGACCACATTTTGTTTATCCGTTTGCCCGGCGATGGCCATCTGAATTGTTTTCCACTTTTTGGCTGTTACCGCCGCTGCTGCTCTGAACGCTCGCGTCCAGGTTTTTGTGGGGCTGGCCGTGTTCATTTCTCTTGGATGTGGCGTCCCTAGGTCGTGTGGTATGGAATTAAATAAAGAAGCCATCTGAGTAAGAACGTGCAGAGGCCGTTGATTCGGAACTTGCTGTAGCAAGGGAGTCAGCCGCCATCACCTCCGTTTGGCAGACTTGAAGCTTGGTCGTGAGAAACAGGGAGGGTTTCGCGTGTGCCCCGGTTGGAGGCTGTGGGTGTTTGGGGGAAGCTGTCACCACCTAACTAGAAGGGGAGCATCCGGTGAGATTGGTTAGGGGTGCATGTGTGGCTTTCTCAATTCGTTCAAAGAAGTAGGGGCAGCCGGCTGGGTGGCTCAGCCGGTTAAGCGTCCCACTTTAGCTCAGGTCATGATCTCACGGTTCGTGGGTTCGAGCCCGCGTCGGGCTCTGTGCTGACAGCTCAGAGCCTGGAGCTGCTTCCGATTCCGTGTCTCCCTCTCTCTCTGCCTCTCCCCTGCTCATGCTCTGTGTCTCTCAGAAAGAAATAAACATTTTTTAAAAAATTAAAAAAAAAAACAGGAAGTAGGGGCAAAAAAAATCAGAAAAGCTGCCCGTGATTAATCAAGTCCTGGCCGTGTGGGGCTGGTTGTTATGGGGGTTTGGCTTCTTCCTAGGGGTCAGACTTTCTACAAGGCTGGTGTATAGGCAATGGGTTGGCCATTTTTCTATGTGGTCTGGCCAACCTGTTACCCATTTGTAGATTCAGTGGTAGCTATGTTTAGCCATTTGAAACTCCCAGACTGTTTTCCACGGCGGCTGCATGATTTCACACTCCCGTGCGTGTAAAGTTTTATAACCTGGCTCAGTTGTGAGCGTGCCGCCCCGTACGTGCACACACATCCTGGGGATCCTCTGTCTCTGCAGGGGCCTCCGGCACTGAACCCTGTCCTCCCTGCAGGCTGTGGTGCCCTAGCCTTAATTGTCTGGTTTGCTGAGTAATGTACTCCAAAGCTGTTCCTGGATGGACTTATTCGCCCCGCTCCTGGCTGGGTCCTGGGGTAGGGGGTGAATGGGAGCGTTCTGTGCCCCAGGAGCGGGAGCGAGTGCTCCAAAGTGGGGGTGACTTAGTTCAAATCCCTGTCCTGCTGTCTGTGGGAGGGTGAGCAACTTACTACAGAAGCCTTCTCCTCTTCTGCCTGGTGGGGCCGATGCCCCTCCTCCCTGGGTCATATGGCATATCCAACAAGGGATCCAGTGACCCCCCTGGCCCTCCAAGCGGCTGGAGAGTCTTGGACTTCACATGCGTTTTTGAGAGTCATTCACTGAAACCACTCTGACCCCGAGTGAGCACGTTCTGGGCGTTTCCTGCCTCCAGATCCACGGCTCCCAGGACTTCGACATCTGCGTGAAGGACATGATCCCAGCTGATGTCCCCGAGCACTTCCGGGGCACTGTCAGCATCTGGGCCATGGTGGTCAGTGTGGACGGGAGCCAGCAGGTGGCCTTTGATGATTCCACTCCTGTCCAGAGGCAGCTGGTGGACGTCCGCTACTCCAAGGACACCAGGAAGCAGTTCAAGCCTGGCCTGTCCTACGTGGGAAAGGTAAGCGCTGGGGATGGGGCCCAGCAGGGGCCGTCTGAGGGCGCAGGCTCCGCACCACCTCCCGCCCCAGCCCCCCCGCCCCCCGAGGACCACCGAGAATCCACGGCAGTGGGTCCCATCAGTGTCCCAGCAGTGACTCTGAGTCACTCAGTGTCCCAGCAGTGACTCTGCGGAGGACGGTGTCCTTTAATTACATTGCATAACCTTTGCTGTCTGGGGACCAGGGCCTCCTCTGCTGACTGTGGCAAGAGCTGGTACTGGGCCCAGGGTGAGGGGACTGGGCATTTTGCTCCACCTAAAAGGATGGTCTGCTTTAGTTGACGTAGATAGACATTCGTGTATCTACAGCGTTAAACCAAGGCGTTGTAAAGCCATTCATTCGGTTTCTCTCAGGCAATGCCTTTCCTATTTGGGTCGACTTATTTCTGGATGAACTAATATCCAAGGGAATGCCCCAAAAGGCAGATCTCCTGTCCCTGAGACAGACTGATTCGATCTCCTGGGGGAAAGTGGCGTTTTGTGTGTATGTGTGTGTTTTCTTTAATGTTTACTTATTTTTAAGGGGGGTGAGGGGCAGAGAGAGAGGGAGACACAGAATCCGAAGCGGGCTCCAGGCTCTGAGCTGTCAGCACAGAATCCGATGTGGGGCTCAAGCTTATGAACCGGAAGATCATGACCTGAGCTGAAGTCGGATGCATAACCAACTGAGCCACCCAGGTGCCCCAAATGTGGCATTTTGAATAGGCCCCCACCTCCTGCCCACCCATCATGCCATTCTTATACACAGTCAAGTTTTAGGTGACCAGAAACCTGAGATCCTTATCCTAGTTGCTGAACTGGGCATTTGTGTCCCGGGGGGCCAAGGCCAGTGGAGCCCAGTGTCACCCCAGAGGAAGCTGGCTGCACCCCTGACCACAGCTCTGCCCACCGCCCACATCGCTGGCCCCTCTAACCTTCTGTGGGTCACTCACAGGATCCCGGTGTCCTCATGCTGTGGCCTGCTACTCCTGCTCTGCTCTGAGACCTCCCTTCTGTCTGTGCCGGATCCCAGCCCCTCAGGCGCAATCACAGAGACACGGCCTATGCGCCCCTGGCTTTGAGGGTCCCAGCTTGAGGAGAAGCTAAAGCCCAACGTGCAGGGTCAGAATGTGCATGGAGAAGAGGCTCGGGCTGTCAGATCAATGAAAGGGAGCATTTCAGGGACCACTGAGAAATTATCCACCGTCTGCATTAAAGAGCAGAGCTGTAAATGGGGATCATGCCAGCCGAAGCCCCTGTCACTCTGTCACCAAATACCTGCACGGTCGAGGGGCTACTCTAGGGTCCTTCAGGGCCCACTGGCCATATTTCTTTCACACCATCCCTGTCTTCTGAACCCCTCTTTCCGACTGCCTCTTCTACGTCTGAATGAGGTCTGAGCATCACACGGAACTGTTGATAGCATTACCCGTTCTGTTCCTCCCCCAGCGTGGCACCAGGCCAGTGGCCAGCGGCCAGCATGTGGTGATTCGTACACAGTAATTTGTACCTGGAGACCAATGGGACAGAATTGAGAATGCCGGGGCACTTGGGTGGCTCAGTCGGCTAAGTGTCCGACTCTTGATTTCAGCTCAGGTCATGGTCCCAGGGTCGTGGGATCGAGCCCCTCTTTGGATTCCACGCTGAGCATGGAGATTGCTTAAGATCCTCTGTCTCTTTCCCTCTGCGCCTCTCCCCTACTTGTGCATCTGTGCACTCTCTGTCTCTAAAATGCAATGGAATGGAATAGACTAGAACAGAATAGAATAGAATAGAATAGATCAGATCTGCACATTGGAGAGATACGGAGTCCCTATACGTTCCCCTAACCGATTGTCTAGGATACCCCACTTCCGGTTAGCCCCCACAGCTTCCCCACAGCTATAGCCTCCAACGGAGGCACACCTGAAGCCCTCCCTGCTTCTCTACAAGGCTTTCCCACTTCACCTGCACCTGAGTCTCTGCCAAACACAAGTGATGGTGGCTGTGACTCCCTGGCTGCAGCAAGCTGTGAATAAATAGCCTCTGCTCATTCTTTTTCCACACCACGTGGCACCAGGCTAACGGCCAGCCCGTGGTAACTTGTACCTTGTGACTTCTTGATCAAGTCCAAGGTCGTGAAGGTCCTCCTCTCCTGGCCTCCCCCGCCCAGCTCTCCATCTTCTAAGTGTTTCAAAGTTCCAGCTCTTAACTTCAGGTCTATGATCTTTTTTTTTTTTTTTTTTAGTTTAAGTTTATTTATGTTGAGGGGGACATTTAGTGTGAGTGGGGGAGGGGCAGAGAGCGAGAGAGAGGGAGAGAGAGAATCCCCAAGCCAACTCCATGCTGTCAGCGCAGAGCCTGACTCGGGGCTCAAATCCACAAAACCTCAAAATCATGACCTGAGCTGAAACCAAGAGTCGGATGCTTAACCGACTGAACCACCCATGTGCCCCTATGATCCATTTTTAACTTTTGCAGATGGTGTGAGGTAGGGGTTCGATTTCATTCTTTGGCATGTGGGTGTCCAGTCCTCCCAGCACTGTTTGTTGAGGAACCTGTTCTCTTCCAAGTGAATGGTCTCGGCAGGCTTGTTGAAAACCAATTTGCCATGGATGTGTGGGTTTATTCCTGGACTCTCAATTCCGTACCATTGATCGCCATGTCTCTCCTAGGCCAGTCTTGATTACTGTAGCTTCACAGTTTTGAAACTAGGAGATATGAGTTCTTCTTGGTTCCTCTTTTTCCTGGTTGTTTTGGTTATTTGGTTATTTCCCTGTGAATTTTAGCAACAGCTTGTCGATTTCTGCAAAGAAGTTGGCTGAGATTCTGGTGGGGGATTGGGTCGAGTCTGTAGATCCGTCTGGAGAGTGGTACTGCCTTGACTGTGTTGAATCTTTGGTGATCCCCTTCCAGGTGGAGCTGTCCTACCCAGACGGCAGCCCGGCCGAGGGGGTGACGGTCCAGATCAAGGCAGAGCTGACCTCGAAGGACAACATCTACACCACTGAATCTGTGTCCCGGGGAGGGCTGGTGGGGTTTGAAATCCCCTTCATCCCCATGTCGGCCCAACACGTGTGGCTGGAGGTGGGTGAGTTGCCTGGACCTTTGTCATTCAGCCACAAGGCACAGCCTTGGTGCCTTCCCTGATTTATGCTTGGGCACGAGCTCAGTGGAACTGTGGCCTGCTGCTTCCCTGAGGGAGTTTATGGTCTTTGACGGGGAGTTTGACCGGGGGAGAGCCCAAGGCAAGACAGGAGGTCAAGGAGAGGCGAAGCTTCCTTGCTACCATGCTGAAGGAGGCTTTCCCAAAGGGATCCCACCGTGTGGACTCCTGACCTTGGGGAGGGTCATCCAGACTGCTTCTGGGAGGGTGGAACAGCATGTGCAGAGGCCCAGAGGCCCTCGATCATAGTGTAACTGGGTCCTGCAGGGCCCAGCCAGGCTGAGCCATTCAGGAAGATGTGGAGGAGGGAGCTGGTGGGGTGCCCCCCACCTCACAGGGGTTCTTGGGGTTTACCCAGAAGGCAGCATCAGGGGGACAGAGTGGCCTGGTTTTTGAAACTCAGCAGTTGTTCCAGTGACATTACAGGGTACCTGGTCGGGGGGTGGGGTGCGGGCACAGGTGGGCAGACAGAAGGTGATGACAGAGAGGCCACCAAGCCTGGAGCTATGAAGGTAGGACACGGGGTCCCATTGTCAGGGAAGAGAGGAGCAGGAGTGACAGAAGAGGGCGTCCGGCTCTGTGACAGCCCCATGGACGCTGGATGGCGGGGAAGGGGCGGGGGCAGCTTAGAGTAAATGTGTAGGTGGGAGCCGAGGACGCTTGTGGTGACTGTCCTCTGTGGGGCAACATGTCCTTAAAGATTTTTTTTTTTTTTTAAGGGACTATTTTTTTTTTTTCAACGTTTATTTATTTTTGGGACAGAGAGAGACAGAGCATGAACGGGGGAGGGGCAGAGAGAGAGGGAGACACAGAATCGGAAACAGGCTCCAGGCTCTGAGCCATCAGCCCAGAGCCCGACGCGGGGCTCGAACACACAGACCGCGAGATCGTGACCTGGCTGAAGTCGGACGCTTAACCGACTGTGCCACCCAGGCGCCCTGTCCTTAAAGATTTTTAACCATGGGAAGTTGCAAGCTTGGGGCTCTCCGGGCCATCCAGCGGGCTGCAAATTGCTGGTTACAATGACAGCTTTTTCTTAATGATCGCAAGACGTCCCTTTTATTTGCATTTAGTCCTCTAGCAATTAAGTAGCAGCAAAGCCCTGAGATGACTACAAATACCAGAATTAGCTGAAAAATTTTCTCTGTCATAGATACATGTCTAAAAATGAGCTTTTCCTGGGGCACCTGGGTGGCTCAGTCGGTTGAGCGCCTGACTTGAGCTCAGGTCTTGATCTCCTGGTTCAGGAGTTCAAGTGTGGAGCCTGCTTGGGCTTCTCTCTCTCTCTGCCCCTATCCTGCTTGCTTTCTCTGTCTGTCTGTCTGTCTCAAAATAAGTACACTTAAATTTTTTTTTTAAAAATTAGCTTTTCCCCAAAATGTCACTTTAATAGATATTTTATTTCTGTTACCAAATACTGTTTAGGAAAAGGTCTTTAATTATTCTTTTAAAAACAAAACTTGGGACGCCTGGGTGGCTCAGTCGGTTAAGGGACTGACTTCAGCTCAGGTCATGATCTCTCAGTGTGTGAGTTCGAGCCCCGTGTCGGACTCTCTGCTGACAGCTCAGAGCCTGGAGCCTCCTTTGGATTCTGTGTCTCCCTCTCTTTCTGCCCTTTCTCTGCCTGTCTGTCTGTCTCTCTTTCTGAGAAATAAACATTAAAAAAATAATAAAAATTAAAAAAGGGAAGCTAATTGTAAGTATCAATTATTTTTAACTTTTAAAAATGTTTATTCATTTTTGAGAGAGAGAGTACCTTTGTGCGTGCGAGTCGGGGAGGGGCAGAGAGAGAGGAGACAGAATCCCAAGCCCGATGCAGGGCTCGAACTCACGAACTATGAGATCGTGACCTGAGCCGAAACCAGAGTCAGGCACTTAACTAAGCCACCTAGGCGCCCCAAGTCAATTATTTTTTAAATGAGGGACAGTTGACTTGTAACTGTGTTAGTTTCAGGTGTATACCATAAGTCCATATTTGCACATGTGAAACAGACACCACCGTACGTGTAATTAATAGCCAGCATCATACATAGTTCTACGTTTTTTTTTATGACGAGAAATTTTGAGATCTACTCTTAGCAACTTTCAAGTATACACTGCGGTGTTGTTAACTACAGTCACGCCACCGGGTATTCCATCCCCAGGACTTAGTTTATAACTGGAAGTGCGTGTCTCTTGCAATCACAGTTTTTTTTTATAGCAGTGTGGCAAATCAGCACCAGCCGAAAAGAGAGAGGCGTGGGGCCAGAGCTGGGAGGGTCCCACACTTGAAGCACTTGAAGCTTCCTGAGCTGTCCCTCTGGGGTCCCTGGGACACACCATCCTCCCGGCTCATGATGTGTGACCGTGCCCCCAGAGAACGGCTGGCCGGGGGCGCTCTCTCAAGCTTCGGTGTCCACGGTGTCCACCGGGGTTCGTAAAGTAGCTGTGAGTCACGGGCCCTGTGACAGACTCCGGTTCCAGTCGCCTCCCTCCCTGGAGGTTAGGCTGGTATCACAAGTCTCAAAACCCCAACCCTTTGCCCCTGTCCTGATTCGGCTTGATGGCATATACCCTCAGGATGCACCGTAAATAACAAAGACACTCTCATCACTTGGAAAATTCCAGGCTTTGGAGGCTACCTCCCAGAAACCGGGGACAAAAATGGGCTAACTTTTTTTTTTTTTTTTTTTTTTTAACATTTACTCATTTTTGAGAGAGAGAGAGAGCTGGGGAGGAGCAGAAAAAGGGAGAGAGAGAGACACACACACACAGAATCCGAAGCAGGCTCCGGGCTCTGAGCTGTCAGCACAAAGCCTGATGTGCGGCTCAAACCCACAAACTGTGAGATCATGACCTGAGCCAAAGTCGACGCTTAACCAGTCGAGCCACCCAGGCGCCCCCCCTCCTTTTTTTTTTTAAGTTTCTTTCTTTTGAGAGAGACAGAGACAGTGCAAGTGGGGGAGGGACAGAGAGAGAGTGAGACAGAGAATCCCAAGCGCGCTCCACACGGTCAGCACGGAGCCCGACGCAGGGTTCGAACTCACCAAACTGCGATCATGACCTGAGCCGAAACCAAGAGTCGGACGTTTAACTGAGCCACCCAGGCGCCCCAGGGCCAATCTCTTTATTCTTGATCTCACAGAGGTCTTAGACCTGCTCCTCTGGCCTCTCCCTTGTGTTGGGGCAAGTGAAGGGAAAAAGCTCAAAGCCCAAAGGAGCAAAGCCGTATAACCACCCAGGGCTTGGTGCACGCAGGGCGGCAGGGCTCGAGCTTAGGGAGGAGCAGGCTCCAGAGCCACGGGGGTGCTGTCCCACACAGCCTCTCCATCTCCTGACCGTCCTCTGAGGCCTGTGATCCCCTCCAAGAAGCCACCAGGGTCACTAGCAAGCCAGAGAAAGAGAGAGAGAGAGAGAGAGACAGGGGCACGGGGAGGGTTTCCTAGTATGTCCATGATAGAGCTCTCTTGGCAGCCACATGAGTCACCTGCCCCTGTCTTGAGCTACCCCCTAACACCCTGTGACCAGCCTCGGACACTTGCTTCCTGGAGCTGAGGAACGGGGAGAGGGGGGCAAAAGCACATTGGACCCCATTCTCTGAGAACCGGGGAGAGGGTTCCCCAAAGGGGAATTGGGACATGAGAGGGTCTTGCCACAGGCCAGGGCAGGCAGAAGCATCCCCAAGGACCCTCTTCCTAGGCCAAGCACCCAGGCCTTGACCAAGTACCCTCTTTTCCTCAGACCAAGGTGACGGCACTCAACGGAAAGCCCGTGGGGGCCCAGTACCTGCCCAGCTACCTCTCTCTCAGCAGCTGGTACTCCCCCAGCCAGTGCCACCTGCAGCTGCAGCCCCCCGCCCGCCCCCTGCAGGTAAGGTGCTCAGGCGTGCCCTCCACACACCTCCAGGGGATGTGTGCATGCCCCAGCAGGGCCGACACTGATGCCCTGGCCCCCGGCCCTCCAGCAAGGCCGTATTCCTCGGAATGAATGCCCATAGTTTAATTATGGTGAATATTCAGGCTGTGGCCCCGGGGTTTACCACGATAAACGTGGCCATCAGGGCTCCTATCTGCGGGCTTGTACTTCTTGTGCACGGGCTCTGAGGTTTCCCCACGGACCTAGAGCTGGGTCTCGTGTTCCTTCTTCCCTGTTATCCAGCAATCCCGATTAAGTAAGATTCGCGGAGATGTGTGTGGAGACACGGATCTGTAAAAATTGGGCAGAAAGAGGACAGTTCCTCTGTGCCCCCTCACCCCTGCAGGCAGTGTCCCCAGTTATTAGCAGCCTGCATTCAGGTAGCACATCTCGTACAGTTGATGAGCCAGGTTGGATGTGTTGTTATTAACTAAGGTCTGCAGTGTATGTTAGGTCCTCTCTTCGTGTTGCAGATTCTGTGGGTTTGGACCAATGTTTGGTGATGTGTGCCCAGGGTTGTAGTATCTTTTTTATTCTTATTTTATTTATTTTAATGTTTACTCGTTTTTGAGAGACAGTGAGGGACCGAGCGTGAATGGGGGAGGGGCGGAAAGGGAGACCCAGGATGTAAGGCAGGTTCCAGACTCTGAGCTGAATGCTCAGAACCTGATGCAGGGCTCGAACCCATGAGCCACGAGATCATGGCCTGAGCCAAAGTCAGATGCTTAACGGACTAAGCCACCCAGGCGCCTCTGATGTTATAGTATCATACAGAATGGTTCCACTGCCCTAAAAATCCTCTGGGCTCCATCTGCCTATTCGTTCATCTGTCCTCCCCTGCTACCCCCTGGCACCCACTGATCTTTTCACCGTCTTTGTACTTTTGCCTTTTCTAGAATGTCATGTTGTGTTGGGAGAAGTGAAAACTCTGGGGTTGTTTTGATTGGAGGCACAGTTTCAACACACACACACACACACACACACACACACACACACGAAGTCAAGCCGTGAGATTTATTTACAGATCCCAGAGTGGGGTGCGCGGGTGCAAAATGAAGGGTGGGGGGAAGGGCAGTCCTCCGTCCCAGGTCACAAGCGAGCAGGAGACAGGCAGCCGGGCAGCAAGCACCCTTTACTTGTAAGGTGGTTGGAGATGAGGTCATAGCTTTGGGGGGGGGGGGGCAGTGCTATGTGGTTCTTTCAAAAGGCCCCCTGGGGGAAAGTGAAGCAGAAACTTGCTGGCAGAATCCTAAGCTCGGGTCCTTATCTAAATGTCCAGACTCCGGGTGTGAGGGGCTTTGTCAGGCCGTCAGATCCCCAGCAGCAGCTCAGGATAGCTGTCTTCCCATCACATGTATATGGTAGTCCCCCCTCCCTTATCCATGGAGATACATCCCTACATCCCCAGTGGATGTCTAACACTCCGGATAGTACCAGACCCTACGTGTGTTGTTTTTTCCTATACTACATGCCTATGACAAAGATCGACTTATAAATTAGGCGCAGTAAAATTAACAACAATAATGACAAAATAGAACCACGGTAACAATATTCTGTAGTGAGAGTCACGGGGATGTGGTTCCTTCTCTCTCGAAATATACTGTACTGTACCCAGCCTGCTTTCTTGTGATCACGAGATAGTAAAATGTCTACGTGAGGAGATGAAGAAAGGTTGATGTGGTTCGGAGTGTTGGGGATCGGAGCCGACGGCCAAGAAAGAATTCTTTGAGACGTCTTTGGTGCAAAAAGGTGGTTTTCCTAAAGCACGGGGACAGGACCCGTGGGCAAAGAGCTGCACTGGAGTTGTGAGGAGTGATTGATGGTGTAAGATTTTCTATCCTCTTGGCCGGGGGGTAGGGTGGTGTCAGGGTCCCAGGAAATGGAATCTACAGGTTCCTGGAAGTTTGGCGATTGATAGAATTGCTTTTTCCCCTTGTAAATTATGAAGACAGTTGTAACCTGATGGAGACTCAGGGCCCGCATGACTGTGATCTCTATCAGTTCACCACGGGTTTTTCCCTTTCCTTTGTTCTTGGGCAGCCAGGAGTGCCTGAGGAATGTCACCTATGTGTGTGTGTGTGGGGGGGGGAGGTTATTAGTTTGTGACTTGCCCTCAGTCTGCCTTTGTTTCCCGCATCAAGGTGAGTGATGCAGGCGTTGTGGCAAAGCATTAGGCTGCGCCTGACCTTCTGATGATACATCAGGAGGATCACCTGGGGCGCCTGGGTGGCTCAGTCGGTTAAGCATCCGACTTCGGCTCAGGTCATGATCTCACGGTTCGTGGGTTCGAGTCCCGCATTGGGCTTTGTGCTGACGGCTCAGAGCCTGAAGCCTGCTTCGGATTCTGTGTCTCCCTTTCTCTCTGCCCCTCTCCTGCTTACACTCTGTCTCTCTCTATCTCTCTCAAAAATAAATAATAAACGTTAAAAAAAAAAAAAAAGGAGGATCACCCATTTCCAGAACACTGTTGACGGCGGTCAATAGGGGAGTCTCACAGGGGAGACTGTGGTAGCTGGAATCGTACAACGTGTGGCCTTCTTTTTTTAGTGTTTATTTCTGTTTGAAGGAGAGAGAGAGACAGAGCGTGAGCAGGGGTGGGGGAGGGGGCAGAGAGAGAGAGGGAGACACAGCATCGGAAGCAGGCTCCAGGCTCTGAGCTGTCAGCACAGAGCCAGATATAGGGCTCGAAGCCACGAGCCCGTGAAATCAGGACCTGAGCCAAAGTCGGATGCCCCATCCTCCGAGCCATCCAGGCACCCCATACAGCGTGTAGTCTTTTTACATCGGCTTCTTTCACTTGACGGTGTCTTGCACGGAATGGATGAGCTGTAGTTTGTTTATCCCTCATCTATTAAGTAAGATACACTTTTGTATACACAGTGTAAAGCACCCTGTTAACTCCCGTTAACCAAGAGGCCCCAGGCAGAGCCTGGCTGCTGCAGAGTGAGCTGCTCCCCGGCATTGCTCCCAGGCCTTACTGGCCCGTAAACCAGCCACTGCTCAGGCCCAAGGCTGCCAGGGGAGGGCGGGTGGGGGGTGGTGCCTGGGATACAGCTTAGAGGAATCCTGGTGCCGGAGTGGCCCATTTTGGGGGCTTCGTGGCCCACTGTGGGAGTTTTGAGAATAAGAGACTCAGATGAGATCGTCTGTTCCCATTAGGGAAGGACCTGGCTGGGCCACTCAGACTTTCCTCTTGGAGGGACATCTCCATCCTGCCAGAGTCGGGTCAGCTGGCTCCAGCCCCCCCCTTCCCCCCCCCCCCCCCCGTGACTGTCATCACCGGGGCCCTCGGCACAACCTCAGGGCGTTGAGGCAAGAGTGGCCGTGCTTGGTCCAGTCTGGGCTCTGTGTCAGGGCCCTTTCCCCTTCCTCCGGCTTGAAGGCCCAGGCAGGGCGGGGGAGGGGGGGATTGCTGCTCTGTAAATGGGTTTGACAACCCTATCTTTTAGGGTTGCCATGGGGTTAGTGCATGAGAAGAGGAAGGCTATGCGTTTTTCTGCCCCCTAACATCTGAAACAGAAGGGGACTTTTGTTTCAGTGCCTTTTTATAAGGTGACTATTTACAAACTTAGAAATCGTAAAAAAAAAAAGTGTAATCCTGTGCCTTTCACCTGGATTTATGAATTCACATTTTGCTTCTGTCCATCTGTCCTCCTACTTACCTGCCCACTTGTCCACCTATGCAGCCCTCTGCCCATCCATCCACCCATTCACCCATCCACGCACCTGTCCAAGGCACCTGTCCACCCATCTATCCATCTATTTTTTTTTTTTAATTAGAACAATTTTTTTAATGTTTATTTTGGAAAGAGAGAGACAGAGCACACAGGGGAGGGGCAGAGAGAAAGGGAGACACAGAATATGAAGCGGGTTCCAGGTTCTGAGCTGTCCACGCAGAGCCTGGCGTGAGGCTTGAACTCACAAACTGTGAGATCATGACCTGAGCCGAAGTCGGATGCTTAACTGACTGAGCCACCCAGGCACCCCATCAACTCATCTATTTCTTTAGCCCTTTTGTTTTGGCTACAACATTTGAAAATGAGTTACAGACATCCTGATGCTTCACTCTTAAAATACTTGAGTATAATACGTCCTAAAAAATCAGGACATTCTTCAACATGACCTCAAAGCTATTGTCACGTCTAAGAAAATTACATTAACTCAACATATTTTTTTTGGTTCACGGGCAGTGTTCAGATTTTCAAAGATGTCCCCAGGATGTGACTTCTATCTTGCGCGCGAACGCCCGCAGTCTTGTGCACACGTGTGCAAGTAATGTGCGGCTATGTGCATGCACGTGTATATGTGAGCGCGCGTGCACGCGTGGGCACGTGCGCATTTCATTCGGGATCCATGGCCACCCGTGTTGCGTTTGGCTCTTCTGTGTCCGTATCTGCTCTTGATCTGGAACAGCTCCTACCTCTGCCTTTTCATCCCCGTGACTTTTGTGAAGAATTCGGGCCTGTGTGGTCTTGGAGATGCTCCCACATCCTGAATTAGAATCAGGCAGAATTACTGTGTGTGTGCTGTCCTCGTAGCAGCCTGTCAAGAGGTGCAGATTTAGGAGACCCCACTGTTGCTGGAGCTGACCTTATCCTTGGTTGGTGTGTGATTTCTACCAGCTCTCTCCCCGGTGGGTGAGGCTACTGAGTAATCTGTGGTGCCAAGCTGAGGCCCCTCCCTGCCACAGCGTCCTGACCCCCACCAACCTTTCACCCGGTGCTTTTATTTTATTTTATTTATTTATTTATTTATTTATTTATTTATTTTTAATTTTTTTTTCAACGTTTATTTATTTTTGGGACAGAGAGAGACAGAGCATGAACGGGGGAGGGGCAGAGAGAGAGAGGGAGACACAGAATCGGAAACAGGCTCTAGGCTCTGAGCCATCAGCCCAGAGCCTGACGCGGGGCTCGAACTCACGGACCGTGAGATTGTGACCTGGCTGAAGTCGGACGCTTAACCGACTGCGCCACCCAGGCGCCCCTCACCCGGTGCTTTTAGCCTCACTGACAATTCTTGCTGTCGTCAGTTATCACAGTAGGGGCTGTGTGATGGCAGGTCTGAGTCCTGTCATTCCTTCTACGTTTATGAGTTGGTGTTCCTCTGTAAAAGGAAAGAACTTTCAAAAAAATAAAAAGAAAAAGAAAAAGAAGAAAGAACTTTCAGTCTCTTTTCCCTACCATTATTTTTGTTGCTGTATTGTTTTGAGTATGCTATGGACTTGAGGACTTTAAAAGAATCTTTCAATATGTTATAATCTGTTATCATACTACTTATTTTATTTTAAGTTTATTTCTTTACTTACTTTGAGAGAGAGAGCATGAAGGAGCAGGGGAAGGGGCAGAGAGAGAGGGAGAGAGAGAGGATCCCAAGCAGGCTCCGTGCTGTCAGCGCAGGGCCCAACACAGGGCTTGAATGCACGAACCCTGAGATCATAACCCGCACTGAAGATGCATCGAGCGCTTAACTGACTGAGCCACCCCGGTGCTCCTAATTTCAAATTTTGGAATAATTTTAGATTTACAGAAGAGTTGCTCCGACGGTGCAGAGAGATCCTGTATATCCTTCATCCGGCTTCCCCTGCTGTTTTTAAGTTTTAGAAAGTCGTCTGTACATTGCTGAGTTGTGAGAGTTCGTTATACGTCCTGGACACTAGACCCTTACCAGACGTATGACCAGGAATGCTGAGTGTCTGGGGTTTTTACCGGGGGTCAGTCACCCAGACCTGGCCGCCCACCTGCATAGCTGACCTCAGTCCCAGCCCCTCCAGAGGTCAAAGTGACAGAGTGTGACCTGTACCCCTCCCCCGGCCCCCCATGGATCATATTGTCAGTATCTGGTGTGGCCTGAGACCTCAGGTAAACAGAGACAGGCAGGCAGGACAGTTCAAAGGCTTGGAGATCGCCTCTCAGGAGCTGGGGGGCAAAGGCCACACCTCTCATGGGCCATGTTCCTGCACTGTCAGCTCGTCGAGAGTCTCCACGCCGTTAGCACAGTTGTTCCGCCGCCCAGGGCACACGGCCGGCGCCAGGATGCCCGGCTCTCTGCTGGGAGGCCAGCACTCCTGCCACAGCCATCCCAGCCTCCTTGTGGCCCCAGAGCAGCCATCTGCCTGGCGTGGGTGCCGGGCCGTGGGTGCCAGGCAGGGCCCCCCGTGCTGCGTGTCTCCCACAGGTCGGAGAGGAAGCGCTTTTCCCGGTGAAGTCCACGTGCCCATGCAGCTTCACTCTGTACTACGAGGTGGCCGCGCGGGGCAACATCGTGCTCTCGGGCCGGCAGCCCGCCCACCTCACCCAGCGGAGAAGCCGGCGGGTGGCCCCGGAGAAACCGATTCGCTTAATGCACCTTCTTGAGACGGGTGAGCCAGGCCATTAGGCTGGGGTTCCCTGTTGCCACTGACACTGGGGTGGCACAGACAGGAAGGGGGAGCAGGACACAGCCTGGAGAGGTGCCTGCTTCAGGGCGGAGGGCGTGCGTCCCAGGCGAGATGGGCAGGGGTCAGCCGCAGGGGGGTGGAGACGTCCTCTCGAGGGTGTCCTCACCGCCTGTCTGCAGGGGACTGGGGGAGGCGAGCCACAGGCTAGACCCCCTGTGCCGGCCCGCACTGGACTGTGTTGCCATCTGCCGGTGGCCGCTCCGACTCTGCCCAGGTCACCCCCCCCCCCCCCCCCCCCACCGCACCTAGGAGCCCTCCTCCTCTCCTTGACTCTACGTGCTCACTAAAATATCCGTCACCTCCCCTGGGTCTTCCCCAGCCCCATCCCCTTCACAGCCCTTCTGCCTGAAGCAAGATCCCCAGACCGGGCCTTGGGGGCACTTGAAGACAGACGATTTGTGGTGGGGCCGTCCTGTGTGCAGTGGGGTATGGAGCCATATCCCCCCGGCCTCCACCCATTCGGTGCCAGTAGCAACCTATCCACAGGCAGTACGATGCCTAAGAAGTCTCCAGGCATTGGCAGTGTCCCTGAGGGGAAGTCATCTGTAGGTGAGAATCAGATAGATAGATAGGAAGATAGATAGATAGATAGATGGATTTATGGATACATAGATCCACAGATAGATCCCTAAATACTTAGATTTACACTCAGATTCATAGATTAATTCATAGTTCATAGACAGAGATACAGGTGCATAGATAGATACACAGGAAGACAAGGTCTCTCTCGTGAGAAGGCAGAGTTTCTCACCCTCGGCACTACTGATGTTTGGGGCCAGATCATTCTCCCATTGGTGGCGCTGTCCTGTGCACTGCAGGGGGCTGAGTGGCATCCCCGGCGCCCCACCCCGCTAAAGCCCCACCCCGCTAGATGCCCGCGGCACTCCCAAGTTGGGACAGCCAAAACTGCCCCCTGGGGGGCAGCACGGTCCTAGTTGAGAACTGCTGGCCTGAATGGTGCTCTGGGAATCACACACCCACATCCTTTTGGGCCTTCCCTTCCCTTCTAGGTGGTGCAAGTGTCCACGGAGCGCTTGCCCTGGGCCAGCACCTCCACGCTGCACCCCAGGTCATCCCCAGGGCAACCTGGGGCATTGGTGGCCCCGTCGTGGGGTGCTGGGTCCTCACGCCTCTCCCCACCTTTGCCTCGTCTTAGAGCCCCCTCCAGCCCCAGCAGCTGAGGTCAACGTGTGTGTGACTTCTCTCCGGCTGGCCGTGACCCCCAGCATGGCCCCCCTTGGCCGCTTGCTGGTCTTCTACGTCAGGGAGAACGGAGAAGGCGTCGCCGACAGCCTCCAGTTTGCTGTGGAGAGCTTCTTTGAGAACCAGGTAGAACGTGGGGGGACAATCAGGGGAGTGGGGACAGGCAAGCGCCACCGAGGGCTGGGGGCTCCAGGGTGTCCCCGCCGGGCCGTGCACAGCTGCCGCTCCGGCTCCCAAATGGTATCCCGGGCAGGACCCTTCAGGAATAATTGCAGCCAAGGTTGCATCTTTACTGGAGCGCCTCCAGAAGTCACCACCGATCGCACGCAGGGAAAGCAGTCAGCTGTCCCCACTGCGTTCCAGATCTAAGGGACACCACTCATGTCCCCCGCAGTGGGCTCAGCCTTCTGCCCCCTCTCCCTGCATCCTTTGAAGCTGGCTGCCGCGTGCCCTCGGCCCGTGCCTGTCTCCCCATCTCTCCCCTCCCCTCCTCTGCGCAGAATGTTCCAGCTGTACCAGCCTTGTTCCTTTCATTCTGCCTCCCGCCCTTGTCCTCACCTGGGCAGCAAGGCCAGGGTCCCAAGTGAGCTGGCCAAGACCGGTTCTCCTTGGCAGGAGGAGACGGTGGGTGGGTGAGTCAGGAGAGTCTGGCCGAGCTCCTGGTCTCTCTGCTGTGTTCGGATCCAGGTTTCAGTGACGTACTCAGCAAATGAGACCCAGCCTGGGGAGGTTGTTGACCTGCGGGTCAGGGCTGCAAGGGGCAGCTGTGTGTGTGTCACTGCGGTGGATAAGAGCGTCTACCTGCTCAGGTCTGGGTTTCAGCTGACTCCGGCCCAGGTGAGTGGGGCCCTCTGGTGCCAGGCTCCAGCACCCCCACGAGGGTCTCTCCCTTTCCAGTCAGTGAAGAGCCCCCATGTGAACCAGATTCTTTCTCTCACCATCGAACCCAATCTTTATTGCCGTATTGAAAGATCGTAGAGTCGAATTCATCAGACTCTTGCAATAGAACGTTGTCCACAGGTCCTACCTTTCCAGCCCCAGTCTGCCCATCTTTAGAATGGGCTAACGCCACCAACGCCCATCTCCTGAGATTGTCTCGAAGTGGTATTCACGGAAGGAGCAGCCAGATCCCCGAGAGCCAGTTTGGGTGGAAAGGAAACCTCCGGCTGACTGCTCTCTGTTCTCTGCCTGTAGGTTTTCCGGGAATTGGAAGAGTATGATGTTTCTGATGCCTTCGGGGTGTCCCGGGAGGATGGGTCCTTCTGGTGGGCTGGACTGGCAGCCCGACGCAGGCGTTCGTCCATCTTCCCGTGGCCCTGGGGCGTCACCAAGGACTCCGGATCTGCCTTCGCCGTAAGCACAGATGGTCTTAGACCCACCGCCCCTTCCAGGCTCCTCTCGCTTTGAAACAAATGAACTCCGAGATACGGAGATGGTCAGGGTGGAGGTTTCCAAACTTTTATTGGGGCAGAACTAGTTTGATTCTCCCCAATGGAGGCTCATAAGCGGACCCTCCTGATTTGCAAGGCCAACCAGAGCGGAATGCTATGGGTGTCAGCCAATAACTGGGACTTGCTATGGAGCAGAGATGGTAAGGGTGCTTTGCTGGGAGGAAAACCATCACGCTGGGAGCAGGCGGCCGTGCTCTCAAGGGGCTCACGTCGTCCCCCTCCTTCCGGGCTGCGGACGCCGGGGGCTACCGGGGGTGCAGGAGACACAAGTAGCATTCTAGATCATACCGCCAGCCCCCATGAGCATGCTGGCGGTCTCCACTCGAGTGCACGGCCCATCTGTGGCTGCTCTTCCCTCCTCCTCCCATTATAAAAATCATTAAAAACGCATCCTTTTCCTCTTGTATTTTTTTTTTTATGGGAAATTTTCAGACCTATGGAAAAGTAGAACAAAGGAACAAATGCCTATATACTCACCGCCTGTAGATCCCACAATTAACACGTTGCTCTATTAGCTAAACAATAGTACACGCCTACATCTGTCTATATATTTGTATGCACATCTGTGTCTGTACTGGAACAAACGATGTTTCAATTACACATTTGTTGAACGCCTGGCAGTTTGAACTGCTGGGCCCTGGCCGCTCTTGGAATTAAGGGGCCGGGGTGTGGGGGGGGGGTGCTTCTGAGTCTGAGTCACTGACTTTATACTCCTTATTCCCAAAGCAGAGCTGGTCAGTCTGGGGTGGGGCTTTCCTGCAGTCTAGTTGCTCCCGGTATTTAGCGCAGTGGTCGAGATCCTAACAGTAACAATTGCAGATCTCCGTCTGTCTCTGATGTAGATCAGGCACGGTGCCAACTGATTTTTTTTTAATTGTGAAATTCACGATGAACAGAACGAACAGAAAATGCTCCTGAGGTGCATTCTAAAATGCACATTTCAGCGGCATTTAGGGCACTCACGGTGTTGTGCCACCAGCACCTGTGTCTTAATTCTAGAATGCTTTCATCCCTTCAAAAGGAAACCGCATCCCCATGAGTAGTGGCTCCCTGTGCCCCCTCCCCCAACCCCTGGCAACTGCTAATCTACTTTCTGTCCCTATGGATTTACCTGGTCTGGATGTTCCATATCCGTGGAGTCATACATGTGGCTTTTTGTACCTGAGCCACAGATATGCTGGCCTCCCCTCTGCTCTATTTTACATGGTCACTGGGCCCCATGATCTCCTCAGCCTGTGTCACCCAGAGCAGAGCACCCAAGCTCTGCACCCAAGCCCAGAGCAGAGGATGTTGGGCTGGTAACCCCACAGGGAGGGAACTGCTGGGGCCATCCCATCCACGGCACTGTCTGTTGCCTAGGAAACGGGACTGGTGGTGATGACCGACCTGGTGAGCCTGAACCACCGACAAGATGGCGGCCTATACACCGATGAGGCTGTCCCTGCCTTCCAGCCCCACACGGGGAGCCTGGTGGCAGCAGGGTCCTCCAGACAACCCCCCAGGTAATTGCCACGTCGAGTAGGGTTGTCTCACCTCATACTGTGGTCTTTAGGGGCTGGATCATTCTCTGTGGTGGGGCTGTGCATGCACAGCTGGGTGTTGAGCAACATCTCTGGCCTCCACCCACCTGTTGCCAATAGCACCCCTTTCTCCCAGTTGTTACAACCAAAAATGTCCCAGTGTCCCCTGGTGGACAAAGTCACTACTGACCTAGTAGTGACCCCGGGAACCAAGCATGCCAGCCCCCCTCCCCAGTTCCTGACCACACCCGAGTGCATGGGATTGGGGGTGCAGAGAAAGGAAGGCACCTCAGGAGCAGAACTGCCTGGAACAGAAGGGTTGGGGTGGGGAGGGAAGCTGGGGCTTGATCCTCCCTCTCCCAGGGACTTTGCTTAGAAACTTCTTTCTAGTATCTCTCTCTTCTTTGTTCTTTTCCTCTCTCCTCCCTTTTCACCTTCAATTCTCTGCCTTTTCAAGTTGGACACCAAGTAATACTTCTCAGTCTCTTATTTGAACTCTGCACATTTAAGCCTTTTGAAAGGCATGAATTTCCCTAAGAGTGCTGCTTTGGCAGCACCTGAGTTGTATTGTGAAGTGTTTCCATTATTGCTTCTTTCCAAATAGGTTCTAACTTTTTGAGCTGTGACTTGTGCAGAAGTGGACACTTTTTAAAATTTCAAGTGATATTTTTTAATTAGTATTTTTTAATGTTTTCCATAAATTTGTAGCAAACATGCATTGTGGCCAGTGAACATGGTCTTTGTGTTATCTGTTGTCCTGTTCTTACTTCGAAGACTTTTTATGTGGCCAATTTTTGTAAATGTGCATGTCTTCTTAAAAAGAAGATCTAAGCCCCCATCAATTCTGTACAGGGCTCCCTATGGATACTTTAGGTCAAGCCTATCGATGGTGATGCCTACATTCTCCATACTCTTGCTCACTTCTTGTGTGTCTGTTTGCTAACTTATCAATGACTGAGACAGAGAAGAGTTCCCATTTCTCCCCTGGATTTGTGGTTTTTGTCCCTGGAGTCATGGAAACTGTAGTTTCACAGGGGGTGTTGTTTTCTCCGAGTCTCTCCTATCCTTTCCTGTCTCCCCTCTCTTCTCCCCCAACCCCTTCGTCTGATGCCTCTCTTACTACCTCCTCAAGCCCAGCTCTCAACCAACCAGCTGGGGAAGGGGAAGTGTTCTGGAGACCTTGGCTCCCATTCTGTCTGGATTTAGGGGCTGGGACTAGGGAGGCAGGCCTTAGCTCTACTCTCTCCCACCCACTCCAAGAAGGGCACAGAACCAAAAGGCTGGGGCTGGCATCAGTGTGGTCGGTAGTGGCTCAGCATCTTGTCTCTCTGGAGACCCTGAGGGTGGGCCCCACACGCCTCAGCCCTTGTTCTAAGCCAGAAGTGGCCGAGAAGACCTCCAGCCCTGGCAAGCCTGTCCCCAAAAGCCCTCTCCATCTTTCACACATTCTGTACCTAGACTGAGGTCCTGGATACCTTGTTCTCCTGGGTTCTTTCTGCCTGGGCCGCACACTTAGCAGGAGTGTGGCAGGCCCAGGAGGGTCCTAGTTTCCAAACTCCAAATCACAGCATGGGCAAACCAGGCTCCCCATATGGTACACGGCAGTATTCTAGGATGTGGTTGCTGAGGGAGGTGTAACACTGGCCTCTGGGCCTCCACCCACCAGATAGTGCCTTGGGGGTCCTGACACTCTCATGTAGCAGGACCCCCAAGAGCTTGGCCTGGAGTGGATATGAAAGTAATTTTCTGAAACCCCAAACCACGAAGGCAGTTGTAAATCCCGCTGCACAAAGGCATAACAAATGCCTTCAAAAGCAAGTATTCATATCGTTTTGTAATTGGATAACCCATCTGTACATCTGTATTCTGAAGACAAGATATTTTTCTTAACCATATGCAGTGATTTAAAATTTTTTCAAGCAGTGTGAAAGTTTCTATAATTTAATGAATTTAATGTAAGTTTCTCTCCTACCTCTAGACCCTCCATTCCCCTTTTTGGTCAATAATTTCTTAGAGATCCTTCTAGAAATTTTCCATGCATATACAAGGATTTTTTTTTAAACAATGAGTGAATATTAGAGTACTGTGCTGTGCCTTCTTTTTTTTTTTTAATGTTTATTCATTTTTGAGAGAGAGGGAGAGATAGAACGTGAGTGGGGAGGGGCAGAGAGAGGGGGAGACAGAATCCCAAGCAGGCTCCAGGCTCCGAGCCATCAGCACAGAGCCCGACGTGGGGTTCGAACCCACAAACCATGAGATCATGACCTGAGCCGAAGTTGGGCACTTAAGCGACTGAGCCACCCAGGTGGCCCTGTGCCTTCTTTTTTGAAGTCAACAATAAGCCTTAGAGAACAATCCGTATCAGTATATCTGCACTGACCTCACTCTTTTAGACTGACGTGTAACATCCCACTGCATGATTGTACTACCATTTGATTAACCCAGTCACCCTCTTGATGGAGATTTTGGCTGTTTGCTCCGACAAACCACTCCATTCGTCTGTCTTGGCACACGTCTCCGTGGGTATTTCCCTGTGACGCGTGGTCCCTGTGACCCTTCTTCCCTTCTAAACTCAGGGTGTGAAGTGCCTGTTGATTTAAGGTGATTCTATCAAGCCTTTGATGCTTCACTTCTACTAGTCCTAATCGAGTAGAATGTTAACCCTGCCAGGTAAAAGAGTTAGCACGTTCCGTCCTAATCAAGTAGAATGTTAATGGACAGCCAAGAGAATTAACACACTGCACCCTAACTGGGTAGAAGGTTAACCTTTCCAGGTACGAAGTAACGTGTTAACATTCTACTTGTGTAGATGTTCACCTGCCAGGTAGCAGAATTACATTACGCCCATGGAAACTGAATCATTTCCTTTTCGAATTTCATAGAGCAGAGAAGAGGAAAAGGACCTTCTTCCCCGAAACATGGATTTGGCATTGTCTCAACATCAGGTACAGTAAGATTCCTTTTCTTCGTTGTGTTTGCAGGCTGACTCAAGGGCACTCGTGCAAGTCCAGATTGCCCCCAGTAGGGTTGCTTTCAGATCTGACATCGACATCTGAGTAAGACTTTGGGCCTCCTTTCTTAACACATAAAAACTCAAAAGCCATGAAGTCAACCCCAAATCCCGCTGCAGCTTCGGACATCTGCTCAGGAAATATGAAATGCAGGGGCTTTGTGCCTCTCACAACTCCCACTTGGGGTAACTCTATCCGCTCTGTTTGTGTAACGAGCTCATTAAAACGATTACAGTTCCCTGGAACGTGAACTCCACCCCACCCCCCTCCATCCCCTCTTCACTCCTCAGGGGACTCAAGCTCCTGCCCACAAAACAGGCTGCTTTTCTCAGCACATTTCCTTTCCACATTTGTTCCCCCTTGTCGTTCTTTTTGAAGAAGCCCTGCTGTGCCAAATTCCTGCCAGATGCTATTGGCTGTTTTTTCTCTTTAAATGCTTGGGGTCAGAACACCAGTGGTACTAGTAGCAGAAGGATGGGGGCCTGCCCTGGGAAACTAGTTAGGCATGAAAGGTCAGACGCCCCTGGGCCATGGGTGGGCTTGCTGCTGAGCAGGTGGGGTGGGGGGAGCTTCTAGACACGAGATGCCATGGCACGTGGTCATCACAGAACCGAGCTCACAGCTGGGGGTTCCTCAAACTGCTTTCACAGATGCTTGTGTCCCCATGATGGAAAGACTTAACTCCTGGTCAGAACAGATCCAGATGATTGCATTAAGTTCCAGGGGTCTAAATCTAACATGAGCTGTCTGTCTGTAATCATTCACATGTGTCAAATGTATCTGTTTTCTGGGTGCTGGATGTTTTGGGGGGCCAGGTAACATTGCTTTTTTCCCCACCTTTTGGCTGTTAGAAATAATCCTGCTATGAACACAGGTGTGCAAATAGCTCTTCCAGACCCTGCTTGTGGTTCTTTTGGGTGTATACCCAGAAATGGAATTGTTGGATCGTATGGTGATTCTGTGTTTAATCGGTTTTTGTTTCTTTGTTTGTTTGAGACAGAGACAGCGTGAACGGGGGAGGCGTACAGAGAGAGGGAGAAAGACAGAATCCCAAGCAGGCTCCACCCTGTCAGTGCAGAGCCCGATGCGGGTCTCGAACTCATGAAACCGTGAGATCATGACCTGAGCTGAAACTGAGAATTGAGAGTCGGATGGTTAACTGACTGAGCCACGCAGGCGCCCCATGTGTTTAATCATTTTGAGGAACCTGTGTAGTGTTTCCCACGGTAGCTGCACCATTTTACATTCCCACCAACAGTGCACAAGGGTTCTTCTCTAAGTGTTCAGTAGAATTCACCAGTGAAGCCATCAGGTCTGGGGCTTTTTCTTTGTAAACAGATTTTGGGTTATTGATTCAGTCTCTTTAGAGGTCTGTTCAGTTCTGGGTCTCTTCAGATCTTGTATTTCTTTGTAATTTAGTCTTGGTTGGTTTTGCATTTGTATAATTTGCCCATTTCGTCTGGATCATCCAAGTTCTTGGCATATAGGTATTTATGTACTCTTTTATGTACTTTTTTAAAATAATCTTTTGGTTTCTCAGAATGGGTAGTAATGTCCCCACTTCCATTTCATATTTTAGTAACTTGAGTCTTCTCTCTTTCTTTCCCTTAGTCTGTCTAGTTAAAGGTTGGTCAGTCTCATTGATCTTTTCAAAGAATCAACTTATGGTTTTGTTGATACTCTGTTATTTTTCTGTTCTCTATTTCCTTTATCTCTGCTCTAGTTTTTTATTATTTCCTTCCTTCTGTTAGCTTTGGGGTTAGCTTGTTTTTCTTTTTCTAGTTCTTTAAGTTGTGAAATTAGGTTGTGTATTTGAGATCTTTCTTTTTATTATTATTTAAAGTTTATCTATTTTGAGAGAGAGTGTGCACATGCTTGTGCAAGTGGGGAGAGGCAGACAGAGAGGGAGGGAGAGAGAGAGAGAGAGAGAGAGAGAGAGAGAGAGAGAGAGAGACACAATGCCTAGCAGGCTCTGCACCATCAGCAACTCAGGGCTTGAACTCAGGAACCTGAGCCAAAATCAAGAGTTGGACGCTTAACCAACTGAACTACCCAGGTGCCCCAAGATCTTTCTTCTTTTTTTAATACATATATAGCTATAAATTTCCCTCTCAGCACTGCTTTTACTGCATCCCATAAGTTTTAGTGTGTTATGTTTTGTTTTCATTCATTTCTGAGTATTTTAAAATTTCCTTTGTGATCTCTTCTTTGATCCATTGGTCAATTAAGAATGTGTTGATTACATCAGCTCAGGTCGTGATCTCATGGTTTGTGAGATAGAGCCCTCTGTCGGGTTGTGTGCTGACAGCACAGAGCCTGCTAGGGATTCTCTCTGCCCCTCCCCCACTTGCATGCATGCTCTCATGCTCTCTCTGTCTCTTGAAATAAATAAATAAACATAAAAAAATATGTTCTTGAATTTCCAGATTTGTAAATTTTCTGGTTTTCCTTTTGTTACTAATTTCTAATTTTGTCTTATTGTGGTCAGAGAAGATACTTTGTATAATATCTGCCTTTCAAAATCTACTGAGACTTCATTTGTGGCCTTACTCATGATCTTGCTTGAAGACTGTCGTGTGTGCATGCCTCTGGATCTAGTTGCTTTATTGTGTTAAGTCTTCTACTTGCTTACTCATCTTCTGTCTGGTTGTTCAGTCTGTTACTCAGAACAGGCTATTGAAGTCCCCAACTATTATTGTAAGCTTTTTATTTCTTGCTTCAGTTCTTTTCCTTTTTGTATGTTTCATATATGTCAGTGGTCTGTTATTAGATGTGTAGGTGTTTGTAATTGTTGTATCTTTTTGCTGTATGGAACCTTTTATTACTATCTAATGTCCTTCTTAGTCTCTCATATACTCTTTTTTTACTTAAAGCCCCTTTAGTCTCATATCAGGATAGCCACGGCTACTTTCTCTTGGTTACAGTTGGCCTGGGATATCTTTTCCATTCTTTCATTTCCAACCTATTTTTGTCTTTGCAGCTAAAGTGAGTTTCTTATAGACAGCAGAGAGTCAGGTCATGTTTTTTAATTCACTCTGTCGATCTCTGCTTTTTTGACTGCAGAGTTTAATCCATTTACATTTAATGTAATTGCTCATAAGGAGGGCCTTATTTCCATCACTGTGCTTTTTGTTTTCTGTGTGCCTTATAGCAGGCAGCACAAGGCAGGGACCTTGTCTGGGCACATGGTAGGGATTGGGGACAGTATCCTGGTTCCAGTGCCCAGTATGTTCTGTCCTCGGCTGTAATGCCCACCTCCCCTCTGTGAGTTTTTTGGGGGTGGTCACAGTGCACCGTGCATCTCCAGGCCCCTCACAACAGCCCAGCCAGGCTGGTGGGCAGCTCCCATTCCTGTGGCTGTTTCATGGTTATTTCGGGCAGAGGGAGCGCCCCCAGGTGGGTGGGCAGAGCCAGGTGTGGTATGCCTGTGAAAGCAGGTAACTCTGAGCAGTTTGACGAGGCTCAAGGGTCGAGATGCACAAAGGTGGGATGGGTGGGAGCTGTCAAGGCTGAGCTGGAGAGAGGGAGAACTGAGCTGTCAGGTGTTGGAGTGGCCAAGTCAAGCAATGACGAGAAGCCATAGTGAAAGTAATGGTGAAGCCCTTTCATCACTACGGTGGCAGTGTAGCCTGATGCCCCCTGTTCCGGTTTCCCCACAGAACGGAACACCTTGCAGGTGGATCAGACATGGGGGTCGTCTCACTATGGAGAGAGCCCTGGACAAACGGCTCTGGCGGTTCTATGGGCCCTGACACCTACAGAATAGAGGGAGGAGAGCTCAGAGTGGGAAAGTACTGGGTGCTGAGCCAAAGTGGGAGAAATGCCTTCGAGGTTTCCTCCCATGAGAAGGAGACCTTGGCAGAGGTCTTCAGATACCTAATGACCTTGGGGCCCAGGCAGATCCCTAAAAACACACAGAGCTAGGAATGGAGGCACTGGGGCTGGGAAGGCAAATATGGGAGAAGCATGGCTGGCCAGGGGCCCAGAGTCCCTGACTGCAGTTCCCCTCAGAGACCACAGCACACTGGCTAGGCCACAAGCCTGGTGTGGGGAGGGCGGCTTTCCCCGAGGCCTGCGAGGGAAAGCCTTTGTAACAGCCTGTGGTCAGGCCTAAAAAAATCACACAAAGATTCGTAATCGAGGGTCGGGCTCTGCAGGAGTCTGTGGGACAAGGATGCCAGGCCAGGAAGGGTAGATACCCCTGAAGGGCAGGCTGGTGGCACCCAGCGTCCACAGAAAAGTTGGCTGTGCCCATATGACGCTGGTAAAAGTTCTGCCACTTCTAATGGGAAGAGGCTGACTTGAGTTGTCACAGGGTGACAGCGTGTGGCCCTTGTAGAAGTGAGGATAGATGTCCTAGGTCCTGTGGGGCCTGATGGGCAGCGGGGTCGCCATGTGCCGCAGCCTGGGGTCAGGCTCCCAGGAAGCAGACAGGGGTCAGGCAGGTGAGTAAGGAGCAGAGGATTCTTGCAGCAAATGTTTACAATAAATCTGGAAAGGACATCCTGGATATGCAAAGTTGACCACAGAGCCATCCTAACGTGATCAGTGGTGCGGTGGGGGGGGGTTGGGTGGGGGCGGGGTGAAGGCAGGGAGAATCGTGAGCAGCACCGTCTGCTCGAAAGATAACATCTGTAATTCCTCACGTACGTAACGTCAGATTGCCTAGTGCCGTGTTATAAAGGGCAAAAAGAAACAGGTGGAGTTCATTTGAATCTTATATTTTATTCAGCCCGATACATATCCCCAAACATGGTTGTTTCAAAATGCGATCAATATAAAAAATGATCGATGATATGTTGTACTTTTTTTTTTTTTTTTTTGATACTGTATGAGTTTCTGTGGCTGCTGTCATGAAGAACCACGGACTGGATGGTTTAAAACAACAGAAATTTGTTGTCTCACAGTTCTGGAGGCCAGGCATCCGAGATCAGGGTGTGGGCAGGGCCACGCCGCCCCTGGGGGCTCTAGGGGAGGAGCCTTCTGGGCCTCCTCCAGCCCCTGGGGGCTCTAGGGGAGGAGCCTTCCGCGCCTTCTCCAGCCCCTGGGGGCTCTAGGGGAGGAGCCTTCTGGGCCTCCTCCAGCCCCTGGGGGCTCTAGGGGAGGAGCCTTCCGCGCCTTCTCCAGCCCCTGGGGGCTCTAGGGGAGGAGCCTTCCGCGCCTTCTCCAGCCCCTGGGGGCTCTAGGGGAGGAGCCTTCTGGGCCTCCTCCAGCCCCTGGGGGCTCTGGTGCTCCTCAGCTTTTAGCTGCATCCTTCCCGTCTGTTGCCTGTCTTCACATGGTCTCCTCCTCTGTGTCCAGATTTCCTTCTTATAAGGACCCCCATCCTTAGATTGGGGCCCACCTTCGTCCAGTATGAACTCATCTTGGCCAATTTCATCTGCAAACACCCTGTTTCCCCAAATAAGGTCACATTCACAGGTACAGGGGGTTAGGGCTTGGGCGTAACTTCTGGGAGACACAAGCCCCAAATGACTCGACCCCTCAATTCAGTGTCCTCCCCCCCGCTACACTGGGCGGAACGTGCACTGTTGTGGGTCCACCGTTGTCCTGAGAGCCACTGGTGCGCCTCATTACCTGAGTTAGGGCCGAGGGGCGGCATTCTCCTGTCACACGCCTACGTGTGTGCCAACGTGTTATGCCTACGTGCTTGTTGCCGAGCTGCAGGGGCGCCTGCCTGGGCTCCCAGGCCTTTCAGCTGCAGCCCTGCATTCCCACCTGGCTGCCTCAGCTCGGCCCTGGAAAAGGGTCCCATGGTTGTCCACCCTTCCACAGCGACCCGTCCGGCGAGGAGATGCTCAGCGTGCGGGTCCCGGACTCCATCACCAGCTGGGTGGGTGAGGCCGTGGGTCTGTCCGAGGCCTGGGGCCTGGGTGTCGCCGTGCCTGCCCTGCTGAAGACCTTCAAGCCTTTCTTTGTGGACTTCACCCTGCCCGCCTACGTGGTCCGCGGGGAGCAAGCCAAGATCCCGCTCAGCGTCTACAACTACATGGGCACCTGTGCCGAGGTACTACGCCCGCCCCCGCACACAGCCTTCCCTGTGCCCGGGGGTGGGGGGATGGCACCCGTGATGTCAAGAGGCAGGGGTGAGGGGAGGGGGTCAGCCTGAGGGGCTTGGAAGGGGACAGAGCATCTTCATTATCAGGGAGGGAGTCACCGAAGGGGCGGTCCCTGTGTTGTTGGGGAGGCAGGGGCAGGAAGTCCTGGAGGTCAGCAAAGCAAGTGCTCGGTATCCCAGTTTGTTTCTTTCTTTCTTTCTTTATTTTAAATGTTTATTTTTGAGAGAGAGACAGAATGTGAGTGGGGGAGGGACAGACAGAGAGGGAGACACAGAATCCGAAGCAGGCTCCAGGCTCCGAGCGGTCAGCACAGAGTCCTGTGCGGGTCTTGAACCCGTGAACCTTGCGATCACGACCTGAGCCAATGTCGGACGCTCTACCGACCGAGGCGCCCCGGTCTCCCAGTTTATACTTGCGCACCGGCCGGCCCTGGCCGCGTTACTCTGCCTGTTGGTGTTTCAGGCTCCACAAATGTCAGGGAGATAGGAGTCACCGGTGGTTACACGCTAAATGGGTTCGCAGATGCTAAGAAGGGTGTCCGCAGAGGGACCCAGACCCTGGTCATGTTGTCGAGGCTCCAGCCCCTGCAGGGGCTCTGCGGTGGGGTCTGGTGAAAAAGGCTACTCGACCCCTTTCTTGTAGCTGCTGTGACAAAGCAGTGGGAACCGGGTGGCTTGAGACAATAGAAATGTGTCGTCTCACAGTTCTGGAGGTCAGAGTCCAAGGTCAAGGTGCGGGCAGGGTGGGTTCCTCCTGGGGGCTCTGAGGGAGGGTCCGTCTGGTGCCTCAGGCCTGGCTTTGGCGGCTGCGGGCAGCCCTTGACGGTCTTCGGCTTGTGGCTGCGTGGCTCCAATCTGCAACCTGTCTTCACATGGCCTTCCTTCTTCCCTCACTTTCTCTTCCCTCTGTGAATTTCTCTCTGTGTTTCCTCTTCTAAAGATCCCAATTCTGTTGGGGTAGGGCCTACCCTAATAACCTCATGGTAACTTAATGACCTCTGCACAGACCCTGTTTCCAAAGAAAATCACGTTGACAGGTACCAGAGGGTTTAGGACTTCAACATAACTTTCCGGGGGCCACAGTCGGACGGTTACAGCTACCCCAAGGTGGGGGGCTTGGGGCTGAGCTTGGAGGCTGGGGAGGAAGGCCGGCCGGCGAGGGGGGTGGCCTGTGAGATAAGGTGGGTGCATGGAGGGGAAGGGAGAGTTTCGGGGGGCAGGGGTCTGTGTATCTGTGCGGCTTGGGGAGGCCAGGAGCACTCACCCTCCACCACTTTGTAATCCTTGGGCGCTGGCTAAGCCTGGATGTCAGTGGTGGGTGGGAGGAAGGGAAGTGGGGAGGGCTCTCCGGGGTTAGAGGCAGCCCTCAGGGGCTGGAAGCCGAGGCTGTGGGTAGAGGGCTGAGCGGGGCACAGGATCAGTGGTCCAGCTGGGAGCAGGCCTGCTCTCTGCAGGTCTCAGCCTCACCCCAACAAGCCACACGCTGGGGACGTGGCTGACCTCCCCCTGGCCCCGCCCAAGTGGGTGGGGACCCCGAGGGCCGCGGGCTCACGACACACTGAGGGCAGATGTGAGCTGCAGCCGCAAAGCAGGCACCATGGAAACCAAGAGACTTCACCCCAGAGTTTTGGCTTTTCCTGAGACAATGAGGACACGTGGCTAGAGAGTGACTGGAATTTGCTACCAGCGGGGTACCCAAGGCTGCCTGGGTGGGAGGCACAGCCACTACCCCGCCGCTGTGGTCCCAGCGAGTTCAGACCCCGCTGCCCCCAGAAGCCCGGGCCCTGGCTCAGCACTTCCACTTACAGCCCCACTTTGCCTCAGTTACCCCATCTGTAAACTGGGCAGGAGAGCTCACCCTGGCCCCACTGACCCTCACTGGCTTTCTCTGGAGCAGGAGGGAAAGAGCAGACACGAGGGTCCCTTGTGAGTCTCAAAGGGGATGGCTGTGGTCTCTGATCATTTCTGAGCCTGGCCCGGAGGCGACAGCGAGCCCCGAGTCCCGGCTCAGAAGGTGACCTTGAGCTTGCACAAAATATTTTACTCCTTTTTTTCCTTGAACTTGCAAGTTCTAAACGTCCACTGAATGATTATGTCTGCATCAGAACATGTGGCATGTGATGGCGGGTGACAGCCTGAAGGCCAGTAAAGAAGGACTCTCGCACAGCCGTCTGGCTGGCACAGCACAAGTTCGATGCTGGTGTTTATATTTGACTTTCCCGCTGGTGTTTCTTTGATTCTACAGAAGAGCCACACGTTAATGTGTTGTCACATAGGAGCTTCTTGTCCCTTGAAACTTTTTAATTAAAGGAAAATTTCAACTGGAGGGAAAAAAAAAAAAGAATAGTCGTTGCAGGTTCTGAAATGGAAATGAAACATCCAGAGGCCGCCAGAAAGGGGCCCCTGGGTGTGAAATGCCAGTGATTCGAATTCACTGTCACGCAGAACCAATTGTGCACGTGCTCTGTGTGTGCTGGGCCTTGTGCAGATGTCAGAGGACCCCGGGGCCCAGGACCCCCATCTGTGCTCAACCTCAGAGCGCTGTTACCACTAACCTCTGTGCCCCGTGCTGGCCTCAGGATTTTGCCTACATCGATATCAAATGCCCACGTGGGCCGGGGAAGAAGGGCCGTCGATGCAATTGTTTCCAGACAGGAAGCTCAGAGACTCATCGTTACATGCCCAAGCTCTCCCAGGGAGTTCGGGGCAGAGCTGTGTTAGAATTGAGGGTTTGCAGGGAGCCAGCGGAGCCCCGAGAAGAGGCAGGTCTCCTGAGCTCTGGAGTCGTCAGGCACTGTTTGAGCCAGGCACCAGGACCCGGAAGGGCATTCCTGGAAGAGGGAACAGCATACACATGCAACAGAGGCAGGAGGCGGCTTAGCCTGTCCCGGGAATTGCCCATGACACAGTCTAGCTGGGCTTTAGGGTCTGGTAGGGAAAGCAGGAGAGGGGTGATCAGAGCCCTGTGATTTGGCTGGGTGGGAGCTGCTGTGTTGGAAAGCAAGGCGGCGGCCGGGGGGTGGCCTGAGGGGACTAAGGGGGACACGTGAAATAGGCTCAAAACAGGCAGCCGGGGAGCAGTGCTCCAAAGCCCAGTGTCTGTATGGTCCATCCTCTGTCATTCTTTTTTTTTTTTTTTTTTTTTTAGTTGTATTTATTTATTTTGAGAGAGAGCAAGAGAGAGCAAAGCATGGAGGGGGGAGGGGCAGAGAAGGGGAGAGAGAATCTCAAGCAGGCTCCAAGCTGTCGACACAGAGCCCGACGCAGGGCTGGAACCCACAAACCGTGAGATCATGCCCTGAACTGAAACCAAAAGTCAGATGCTTACTCAACAGAGCCACCCAGGTGCTCCTGTCATTCTTTTTGCATAGTGTGTAGCCAGGAGGAGTAGGACCCCCATCTTAAAAAGCCGGAATAAGTGCAAACTGATCCCTGATCAACCAGGTGGCCCCTGCAAGGGAGGGTCCTCACCGAATGGGCAGGCGGGACCCTCAGGTGCCCCTTTTAGCTGCAAGAACACGCTGGAGGCTGGTTTGTTGCACATCCCCAAGGCACCAGGGAAACGGACCCATCCAGCTCCCTCAACACGGGCAGGCGGTCATTCCACCCAGGAGCCGGAAAATACGGCCCACTGACACTTGGCTCTCAAGTTTCTTCTTTCCTCCCTGGAAGAATGTTCTGGAAGAACACTGAGTCAAGAGGGATGTGGGAGCTCCTGACGCAGCCTGCACCAGCTGCTCACACTCAGGTCCCGCCGGGCTTGTCCTCAGGCAGGATTCAGATGCTCTGTCACACTTGCCACTCGATTTTCCTCGGAACCTTCCCTCCACATCACACGTGCATGCGTGTGTGATGTAGGCGTGTTGACCCTCAGGCGTCCAGGGATCACTCGTGTCTTCTTTGACTACATTACTTTAGCTCCTAGTAGGGCCTCTGCACCCACTAGGTGCTTCACACATGCTCGTTGGACAAAAGGATGTGGACCAAGGAGCCTGGGACCAAGGCTCCATGGACCAAGTTGCAGACTGGGAGGTCTAACCGCACGTGCACATAGAGACACTCGTGTGCACACGCATGCACACATGCATTGTGCACATATGTATGCATAGACCACACCTACATGCACATAGGTGTGCACAGAGATATGTGCATGCACGCATGTGCACACACACACAGAACTCTTGTTATGACCTTGTGGACCTCAGAGCTTGGATGGAGGGTCAGGGGGAGTGCCTTGTGGGGCCTGCAGGGGGAGCGGTCCCTCCCATCTGGTGCCCATCTGGTGCCCCCCATCAGCCTTGGCCCTAAGGGGAGGCTGACCCCGTGGGGTGTTGGGGGGGCCGAAGTAAAGAGAGGGCTCCCAGCAAGACCACAGTGAGTAGTGGGGAGACCTTCCGAGAAGAGCGTGGCTTTTGGAGAGGGCTGACGCGGTGGGCGGCGGCCAGTGGGATGTGTCCGGAGGGCGCACGCATCCCGGGAGCCTTGAGCGCGGCATACCTCCCTCCCCAGGTCTACGTGAAGATCTCAGTTCCCAAGGGCATCCGCTTTGTGGGGCATCCAGGCAGACGCCATCTGACCAAGAAGATGTGCGTGGCCTCTGGGGAGACGGAACCCACCTGGGTGGTTCTGTCCTTCGGTGACCTGGGACTCAGCAACGTCACAGGTGAGGCCCCGTGCTGCTTCAGGCATCCACCCCCCCCCCCCCCCCCCCGTCTGGACCCCAGGCACAGGTGAGTGGCCGGTGGGGTAGTACGTGAGGTCAAGGCCACGTTGAGAGACAGGACGGCAGCTGGGAAATGGTCAGGAGGTGGGGCGAGGCGGTCCACGAGGAGGTGGGGCGTGAGGCTTCCCCGGGAGGGCGGGCGTTCTGTTCGGACCGCAAGCGCTGAGCACACAAATCCCCACAGCCAAAGCCCTGGCTTACGGAGACACAAGCTGCTGCCGGGACGGGAAGTCCATCCGACACCTGGAGGACCACTTCGCTGACAGGAGGGGCCCCACTGGGAGGGATCACATCAGGCGCAGTGTCATGGTTGAGGTAAGCCCGTGTCCTCAGCCAGGGCACTCGGCCAGGGCCTGATTCCATCACCCACGAGGCGGGGGCCTGGCTGGGGCGGGGGCAGCCCCCACGGGTCCTGCTCTGGGGCTCGGGGCAGGCATGGGGTGTCTGCATTTCCTCGCTAGAGGCCCTCAGCATCCAGCCCCTCCGCCGTGCACCGTGGACTTGGGGGAAAGCGGCCTGGGACTCGCAGGGGCCGCAGGGAAGTGTCCTCTGACCCCCATGTTGACCGTGTTGGAGGGCGATGTGCCTGTCTCCGACTTCCTGTTTGTCATAGGCAGCCGTAGGGATTATGACCTGGCATTTGGAGGCCTGTCACTGGAATGCCTGGGGCAGAACGGACGCAGAGCCTATGCAGCAGAGGGGCCTGGGTGTTGGGGTCTCATTGACGCCCCACCTCCCCTGCTGGCTGGGAATCTAGGATCTACCGCTCCGTGTGGGCTGGGCGTATGTCTTGATAGTCCAGTCCTGCTCCGTAAATCAGGGGAGCTCACGCTAACCCCACAGTGTGGAGAGGGCACCTCGCAGTGCACGTTGGGCACGTAGTAGCAGTGATGTCCCATCTTTTGGGGGCTGCTTGGACACCTCAGAGCCCAGAGCCCTGCCAAGACTCTTCATGCTACGTGGAGAGTGCACGACAGCCCCGAGGAAGCTCCTCACGGCGTCCCCAGTGTCTGCCCCTCCCCAGGGGCTCAGCTGCAAATAGCCGCCCTCCCTCCTGGCCGTGGTCCTGGCAGCGCGGAGCACAAATGATTTCCATCAGCCTCCGGAGTCACACACACGCGCTGGACAGAACTCCCCGAGGTGGACGAGTCGTTGGCCACAGCGTGCTTGACGTGACCTGATGGATTCCTCCGGGACAAGTGGGTCCTCTGATGAGGAATGCCATCTCCGTGAGCCAGTGGGGTGAGGGGATGGCCTCAACGGGAAACACGGAGACCCCTGGCAACTCTTTGCTCTGCCTGAACGTGCTCCCTGGCCCACAACCCGCCCTCCTGGGGCCAGAGGAGATGGCAGGCCATCCAGAGTTCTTGCCTCGTCCGTCTGCAGAAGGAATTTCTCAATGCACAGAGAGGGATTCTCAAGGGGCTCTGCCCCTGGGCCTTTCCTCCCACTCACACGGCTCAAGGGCTGCCTAATCTGCAGTATCGCTTTGTGTAGGCGGCCCTGGGGGCGGGAGGTGACAGGTGGGCATCAGAAGACCTGAGATGTCGAAGCAGAAACACTGAAGCGTGGTGGATGAGGAAACCAGGTTTATGAAACAGGACGTGGCCGACGTGCGGCTTGATAAAGCAGCAAAGCCCTGCTGCCTCTCCACCCCGCTGGAGAGCTCCGGGTGCGCGGTCTGTTTGCCGGATCGGATATTTGGTGGACCCTCACGCGACGCTGCGTGCCTTCTGCTGGGGACGAAACTGCACGTGGCACCAGTACCTTCCCGCGAGGTGGGGAAGCAGGTGACGGTTGGGAACCACCGCGGGCGCTAAACCGGAGGGAGGAGGAGCTGGTGCCCTCCTGCCTGGCTCCCCGATTAGCCCAGGAGACCCCGAGGACAAGGTGGGAGTATGGGAAGCACGGCCAGTCTAGAAGCAGCTGGTGAGTGGGTTTGACCAGAGCCCGGAGAAGAGGAATGAGCCTCAGTTTCCCCACTCGGGCCTAGGAGGTAGGCAGCCTGGTCCTTCTCTGGGTACCCGTGACATTGGCACCACCCTGCAGGGTCCAGACTCGGAGCCGCTGCCGTGGGAGGGCGGCCGCTCCCCCCCCCACCCCCCGTGCCGACTGCCCTTCCCCCGCTCAGTTCTCCCCATCTCTCTGTTTCAGCCGGAAGGAGCCCCCCGCAGCTACACCTACAGTGCTTTCTTCTGTCCCAACGGTGAGTCCCTGCACCCACCCCCCTGAGGACTTTGGCCCTCCCCCCACCACACTGTTGGAGCACTCCTGCTGCTAAGTGGATGCCTGCCCTTCCTGGGGCCAGAGGACATGGCAGGGGAGAACTGAGATGTCCTGGCTGGTGACAACCATAAGCCAGAGCGAGGGCCGGGCATCTGCCACACAGGAAGGACGTGCACACGCATGTAGGCTGGAGGTGCCAATGGGAAAAGAGACCAGAGGCGGGAACAGGGCTGTCCTCGGGGCCCTCGGGTGAGGAGCCTAGGATCCAGGGAAGGGAGGTCTTCGAGAGACGTCAGGGGAAAGCTGTGGGAAACGACCGACCCGGAACCCTGGGCCCAAAGAGAAAATAGGAAATTCAAGTGGGTTCCAGAAGGGGTGGGATTTGGGGTCTGCCTCGGTCCCCTGAAATCGATATTAGGTTTGTACGTGATCTGTGAAAAGGAAAGGGGCACGGAGTGTGCGGTGGACAGAATGGCCAGAGCAGGGCCCTTCCATGCCTCTGCCTCGGTGGGGTCAGGGAAATGCTAGGCAGGATGTGAGCCCGGCTGCCAGTGGGAGGGTCTGCCCACTCCCTGTCCGGCCCCTCCCAGAGGAGCTCAGGCCTGGCCTGGCGCTGGGCAGCACCCAGCAGGCTTTGCCAGGTGGCCGAGCTGAGGATCTGAGCTGAGTCCCTGGGGATTGTCGGCTCCTCAGGTACAGCACCGCCCCGTTGCCAAGGCATCCAGCGTGACCGGCCCCACAGGGACCACTCTAGACACAGGCTTCCTCTTGACATTCACCACCACCCCCCCCCCCCCCGCCCCGCCCTTTGTGTATTAAACAGCAATGCATCACTTACAAGCTGAAACGAATTTTGACAGAGGTGCAAAAGCAAGTCAATGAAGGGAGGAGAGCCTTTTCAACAAATGGTGATAGAGTAATTGGACATGGTTGGTAAAAGCATGAACTTTGACCTAAAGATCCCACTTTATATGATAATTAACTCAAATGGATCATGGACTTACATGTAAAATGATAAAACTTTTAGGAAAAATTTGTGAGAAAATTTCTGAGAAACCTTTAGGATCCGGGGCTGGGTAGGTAAAGAGTTTTTAGACATGATACCAAAAAGCATCACCCATAAAAGGACCTTATCAAAATGAAAAACTGCTTTGCAAAAGATGCTATTAAGAGGAGGAAATACAAGTTACAGACTGGGAGAAAATACTTCCAGACACAGGTCTGACAAAAGACTAGTATCTAGAATATCAAACGATCCAATTAGAAAGTGGGAAAAAGGAACAAACAGTTCACCAAAGAAGGCATACAGGTGACAGATAGGCACAAGGACGTTCAACATCGTTAACCGTTAGCAAAATGCAAAATAAAGCACGGTAAGTTGTCAAGGCACGCTTATCAGAATGACTAAAGTAAAAAAAAAAAAAAAATAGTGACAGCAGTAAAAGATGGCGACGATGGGGAGAGAGAGGATCATTCATACGTTGCTGGTGGGAATTGTAAAATGGTGTGGCTGCTGCTGGGAGTTTCTTAAAAAGCTACACATGCTCCATGCATACCACCCAGAAATTGCACTACGAGGCATTTTCCCCAGAGAAACAAAGATTTATGTTCACACAAAAACCCGTACATAAATGTTCATATCAGCTTTATTTGTAATAGCCCCAAACTGGGAACAGCCTAGGTGTCCTTCAGTGGATGAGTGGATAAGCAAATCACGGTACATTCCTACCTTGGAATGCTATTTAGTGATAAAAAGGAATGAGCTATTGACATACGCAGCTATCTGGGTGAAGAGGATTGAGTGGGGGGAAAAAAAAAACCCTCAATCCCAATAGGGTCCATAAGTTATTCTGTTTGCAGTATTTTTTGAAATGACAAAATTTTCGAAATGGAGGTTATATTAGCCATGGCTGGGATGGGGAGGAAGAGTGTGGGTATGGTGATAAAGGCCAAGAGGAGGGATCTTGTACAAATAAAATTGGGGAAATCTGAACAAGACTAATGGGTTGTATCGATGTCAATATCCTGGTTGTGATGTTGTACTAGAATCTTGCCAGCTACCCCTGGGGAGAACTGGGTCCAGAGGACACAGATCTCTCTGTGTTATTTCTTACAGTCATATGTGAATGTAAAGTTATCTCAGCAAAAGTAAAATAAAAACATTTTTAAAAGTGACACATAGGTACAAATCCCGTATGATTCCACTAATATGAGGTACTTAGAGAAGTCAAAATCATAGAGACAGAAAGTAGATGGTGGGAGCCAGGGGTTGTGGGGAGGGGATGACAGCTCAGTGTTTAATGCGGACAGAGTTACAGTTTTGCAAGGAGAAACAGTGATGATGTTTGCACAATAGGACTGTATTTGATACTCCTGAACTGGGCACATAGAAATGATTAAGAGGGCACACTTTACATTATTTGTATTTTACCACAATTTTAAAAATTGGGAAAAGCAAAAGCAATACTTGTGTATTACAGGAAACTTAGGAAGATAGAAAGAAGGAAAAATATCTCCTCTGGTTCTCATCCAAAGATGACCTTTTCTAACATTTTGTTAGATTTGGTTGCATACGGTTGATTATTGTTTGTTTTAACATAGTTGTGACTCGTGAGCTAAATAATTCTGTGGTCTGCCTTGCTCATTTAACACATCTCGAGCACTTTTCTTTGTTATTGTAAAGACTTTATAAACAGCATTTCAAAACAGCTTCAGTATGTTCTATCAAATGACTGTTCCAGAATTTGACCACTATAGAATTTTCTTCTTATTTTGTACATGTTTATTTATTTTTGAGAGAGAAAGAGGGAGAGAGAGAAAGTGCTGGGGGAGGGGCAGAGAGGAGAGGGAGATGCAGAATCTGAAGCAGGCTCCAGGCTCCAGCTATCAGCACAGAGCCTGACACAGGGCTCAAACCCACGAACTGTGAGATCATGACCTGAGCTAAAGTTGGATGCTTAACCGACTGAGCCACCCAGGTGCCCCTGTTTCTACTTTTTTAAAATCATAATTTACACTAGGCTGAATGTACATTTGTATTCAAAGTAAAGTCAGTAATATTTTTAACATGTTGATTGAGGTATAATTGACATACAATAAATCACACGTATTTTAGGCGTACAACTTGGGAAGTGTTGACATCTGTGTACATCTGTGAAACTATCACATCTAAGATAATGAAGATTTCCATTAACCCCAAAAGTCATGCCCCCTTGTAATCACTCACCCCTGTTTTTAGTCTTGTCACCAGGGAACTACTGACCTGTTTCCCGTCTCTGTAGATTACTTCGCACTTTCTAGACTTTTATATAAATGGAATCATAAAAATGTACTCTTGGGGCGCCTGGGTGGCGCAGTCGGTTAAGCGTCCGACTTCAGCCAGGTCACGATCTCACGGTCCGTGAGTTCGAGCCCCTCGTCGGGCTCTGGGCTGATGGCTCAGAGCCTGGAGCCTGTTTCCGATTCTGTGTCTCCCTCTCTCTCTGCTCCTCCCCCATTCATGCTCTGTCTCTCTCTGTCCCAAAAATAAATAAACGTTGAAAAAAAAATTAAAAATGTACTCTTTTTCTCTGGTTTCTTTCACTCAGCATAAAAATGCTGAGATTCATTCACGTTGCGTGTATCACTAATTCAATCATTTTAAGGCCGAGTGGGCCTCCATTGAATAGATGTATTGCATTTTGTTCATTGACCTGCTGATGGATATTTGAGTTATTTCTAGTTTGGGGCTATTTCCAATAAAGCTTCTATGAATATTCATGTGCAAGTCTTTGTATGGATAATATGTTTTCCTTTCTCTTGAGTCTGTACCTATGAGTGAAATAGCTAAATCATACAGTAGGTATGTGTTCAACCTTTTAAGAAATGATTACAGTTTTCCAAAGTGGTAGTCCCATTTTGCATTCTCACCAGCAGGGGGCGAGAATCACTTCTTCCCTCTCCTCGCCCACACCTGGTGTTATCCCTCTGATTACTTTTCGCCCTTCCGATAGGTGCCTGATGGTATCTTATTGTGGTTTTGATAGGCATTTCCCTCATTCAAGCATCTTTTCATGTGCCTGTTTACTGTTAATGTATCTTTTCTGGTGAAGTGTCTGGTCTGATCTTTTAACGTTTATTTTACGTTGACTTTTGGAAGTTTTTATAAATTTATTCTTGTTACAAGTCAGTTATCAGATGAATGCTTTGCAGAGACATTTCTCCCAATAAGTGGCTTGTCTTTTCTCTTAATAGTGTGTTTAGGGGCGCCTGGGTGGCTCAGTCGGTTAAGCGTCCGACTTCAGCCAGGTCACGATCTCGCGGTCCGTGAGTTCGAGCCCCGCGTCAGGCTCGGGGCTGATGGCTCAGAGCCTGGAGCCTGTTTCCGATTCTGTGTCTCCCTCTCTCTCTGCCCCTCCCCCGTTCATGCTCTGTCTCTCTCTGTCCCAAAAATAAATAATCGTTGAAAAAAAAATTTAAAAAAAAATAGTGTGTTTATAAGACCGGAGGTTTTTCTTTTCTTTCTTTTTTTTTTTTTTTAGAAGTTTTTCATGTTGATGTGGCCCAGTTTACCAGTTTTTCATTTTATGGATTATGCTTTTGCTGTATCTAAAAGAAATCTTTTCCAGGGGCATCTGGGTGGCTCAGTTGGTTGGGTGTCCAACTCTTGATTATGGCTCAGGTCATGATCTCGCAGTTAATGAGTTTGAGCCCCGCACCAGGCTCCACGCTTGGGATTCTCTCTTTCCCTCTCCCCCACGTGTGCGCTCTCTCTCTCTTTCAAAATGAATAAATGAACTTTAAAAAAGAGAAATCTTGGGGCGCCTGGGTAGCTCAGTTGGTTAAGCGTCTGACTTTGGTTCAGGTCATGATCTCACGGTTCGTGGGTTCGAGCCCCGCGTCGGGCTCTGTGCTGACCGCTCGGAGCCTGGAGCCTGCTTCGGATTCTGTGTCTCCCTCTCTCTCTGCCCCTCCCCCATTCGCACTCTGTCCCTCTCTCATAAAATAAACTTAAAAAAGATTTTAAAAGAAAGAAATCTTTTCCAATTCCTACGCGTTCTCCTCCACGTTTGTAAGCATTAGGCTGTACGCTTACAAAATAGCTCTGATCCGTTTTGAGTTGGTCCTTGGAAAACCATGCGCGGTGTGGACCTGAGTTCCCTTTTCTGCTTCTGGGTAACTAGTGGTTCCGACAGCCTCTGTTGAAAGGATTTTCACTGTTGAATTGCCTTCTCACCTTTGTTGCAAATCAGTTGTTCGCACACGAGCGGGTCCGCGTCTGGACTCCCTACGCTGTTCTGGTGAGCCTGGGTTGATGTCCGTACCACACTGTCGTGATTACTGCCGCTTCTGAGTGCGTCTCAATGTCACAGGTGTGAGTCCTTCACCCTGGTTCCGTTTCAAAGTTGTGTTGACCCTCTGGGTCCTTTACGTTTCTATATAAATTGTGGACTCGGCTTTGTCATTTCCGCAAAAGACCCCCCCCCCCGTGATTCTGACTGGGATTGCCGCGAATCCGTGTGTCAGTTTGGGAAATAATTACCGTATCTGCCGTGTTGTCCTCTGACCCACAAACGCGGTCTGGCTCTCCCTTGATTGGGGTCTGAATTAGCTGCAACAGCATTTTGCAGTCTCTGGCTGTACAGGGCTTTTGTAGGAGTTAGCCCCATGAGCATCTTCTCTTTCGTGTGCCCTCGGCAAAGCTGTGGGTAAGCCGTCTCCGTTCGCCGTTGCTCAGGAAGCTGCCTGCAGAGCCACAGTGAGACGGGCCCCCCAGGGGCCCTGATCCTCAGCTCTGGGCACAGGCAGGGAGAGGCAGGATGCCTCCAGGTGCCCCCTCAACACCCTCTCTCCTTCCCTCCATCCAGAGAGAGTCCACATCTCCACGCCCAACAAGTACGAGTTCCAGTACGTGCAGCGGCCGCTGTGGCTCACCCGTTTTGATGTGGCCGTGCGAGCCCACAATGATGCCCGCGTGGCCTTGTCCGCCGGACCCCAGGACACAGCGGGCATGATAGAGATTGTCCTGGGAGGGCACCAGAACACCAGGTCCTGGATCTCCACCAGCAAGATGGGCGACCCCGTGGCCAGCACGTACACGGCCAAGATCCTGTCCTGGGATGAATTCAGAACGTTCTGGATCAGCTGGCATGGAGGGTTCATCCAGGCATGGCTGGGCTGGCTGGGGTGGGCGTGGGAACCCCGGGCTCCTTGGCATTTGCTGCTTCCTACTCTGTGTCCAGCTCTTAACAGGGGGCGAGGAGGGGGCGGGGGTGATAAACACAGGGCGCAACCTCAGGTTGCTCGCAGTCTGCCTAGAGTCACTTATAAAAAAAAATAAAATAAAAAGGTGAGAGCTGTGGTGGTGGAAGCACCCAGGGGACCTGGGAGCTGAAGTATAGTGGGTCGTCGTGGGGAAGGAAAGTGGATATAAGCAGGTGAAATCGAGGCTGGGGCATTTTACGGGCCAGGCAAAGAGGACATAGGAAAGGAGCAGCTAACAGCTTCTTAGAAGAGGGACATAGCCAAACTGGGTTTTGAAGCCTGCATAGGAGTTCACCAGGCAAACTACGGAGTGGAGGATGTTCCAGGCAGAGGGCATAGCATGTGCAAAGGCCCAGGGGTCCCAGGGAACTGATGACTTGGCAAACTGTACGTGCTATGCTTGTGTCTCTTGTTGGCCATTTAATGGATAAGGTGACCCTTGGTTTCTCTGTGAGCCCTGTAGCCAGTGTCACTGCTGCCTGAGCGCTTCCTTTCAGCATTCAGCAGCCAGCAGCCTTGGCCTCTTTTTCCAGGTTGGCCATGGCCCAGAGCCTTCCAATGAGTCTGTCATCATGGCCTGGACCCTCCCCAGGCCACCGGAGGTCCGATTCATCGGCTTCTCCACTGGCTGGGGCTCCATGGGTGAGTTCCGCATCTGGAAGAAGGTGGAGGTGGACGAGAGCTACAGTGAGGCCTTTACCCTGGGAGTCCCGCACAGCGCCATCCCTGGGTCAGAGCGGGCAGCAGCCTCTGTCATAGGTGCGTCTGCCCTGTTGCTGGCTTGGGGAGTATAGAGGCGAGAACTGAGGCCGAGGGGCAGGGTATCCGCCCCGGGCTTGGTCTCGCATCAGCCTGTGCTGGGAATCTGTGCCCCTGGGGCCTCACCTGACCAGCCACTTTGGTGCTTCCTCCATGCCGGGGCAGACCCTGAGATGACCCCAGCCCTGTCCTTGAGGAGTTCCCAGTCTGCCCACCCAAGGCCTGTGTGAAGCAACCCCGAGGGGCAGGTGGCGAATTCCATGAGGGCAGTGAGCATGGGGTGATGTGCAAGAGGACAGAAAGTGCGGGTGAAGTCAGCCGGGTGCGGGGCAGAAGGTGGGGGTCCTGGTGAGGGGGGCAAGTTTCCAGAACGTTTCCTGAGCAGAAGCGAGTGGCTGTGACGGGGGGTCTGGAGGGTGTGGGTGGTCTCCTGTAGCCCGGCTACAGGAGTGGAAAGTGGGGCCTCTGTGATGGATGTGGTGTTGGGTATTGGAAGGGTGGGAAGAGGGGAAGAGGCCAGGAAGGGCAGACAGTCCTCAATATAGGGGTCTCAGGTCTCTCTTACACTGGAGAACAGAAGTCCTGGGGCCTAGACAGGTTGGTGATTGTGGCCCAATCAGAAGAAATGGGAGTTTATCATTTCTGAGTCAGAGATGGCCGTGGGGGTCAGTGGCCTGGGTAGGGGTGAAGGGAAGCCAGCAGATGGGCAGGGATGGAGAGGGGGTGAAGGCCAGGACCTGTGTGCCAGTGCCTTCAGCATAGTGGAATAGAAGGTGGAGAAGAAGCTGGAAAGCCCGGAGAAGGGTGATGAGAAAGTAGCCAGGCAGGCCCTGCCATGGATGGAGGCTGCAGGAGCAGTGGCAGCCTCAGTGGGGCAGGAGGAAAGGCCAAGGAAGGAAGGGAGGTGTGATCAGGAACAGCAGAAGTTCAGCCATGTGTGGTGCAGAGAGGCCAAGAAGAGGAAGACAGAGTGCTGAAGGGAGGAAAGCACAGGAGAACTCAAAAAGAAAAAAAAAAAAAAAGAACTTAAAAGTATACCAACAATATCGTGTGTGTACAGAAACTTTTTTTAAAGATCTAAATACTTGTGGTTGAAGAGAAAATCACATTTCCTATTGGAAGTTAGAAAAAAAAATATTTAAAATGGAACCACAGTGACTGGATTGACCCGTCAACGTGTAGGATGCAACCAAAGTCGTACTTAGAGGAAAACGTATAGCTTTAAATGTACCCGTTTTAAAAGCCAAAAAGAAACGAGCATTCAGCATAATGAAAAGGGAGAGAGAGAGAACACCGAGTTGAGACTGGAGAGCAGAGAGGGAGGCGTGTGGGAGAGTTCCAGCAGGTGGCGGCCAAAGCCAGGGCACCCGGTGGGCCACATGAGCACAGGGCATGGTCCAGTCCCAAAGGCAGCGCCGGCCGTCAGAGGGTGGGGAGCTGGTGTGAGGCCACAGGCCGCCCCGGGGAAAGCCGTCCTGAGTACAACCAGGGCGCCAGTTGAGGCCAGCCTGCAGCCCAGCCCTGTTTTCCTTCCCACCAGGAGACGTCATGGGGCCGACCCTGAACCACCTCAGCAGCCTCCTGCGGCTGCCCTTCGGCTGTGGAGAGCAAAACATGATCCACTTTGCGCCCAACATCTTTGTCCTCAAGTATCTTCAGAAAACCCGGCAGCTCAGCCCGGAGGTGGAGCGGGACACCACTGACTACCTGGTACAAGGTACTGGGGCCGGGTGACTGTGCGGAGGACACGGGGAGGGAGGCAGCCCACGTGCCCGGTGCAGCGGGTGTGGAGGGACGGAATGGAGCGGAAGAGGCCACTTGGTGTAGCCCCCGCCTGGTCGCTGTCAGCAGGAGCCCCGTGTCTGCACCCGTTAGGACAAGGCTCTGCATGCTGGGAATCAGCTATGGGGACAGGAGATGCACCTTTTAAAAAATGTATGTTTGGGGGCGCCTGGGTGGCGCAGTCGGTTAAGCGTCCGACTTCAGCCAGGTCACGATCTCGCGGTCCGTGAGTTCGAGCCCCGCATCAGGCTCTGGGCTGATGGCTCAGAGCCTGGAGCCTGTTTCCGATTCTGTGTCTCCCTCTCTCTCTGCCCCTCCCCCGTTCATGCTCTGTCTCTCTCTGTCCCAAAAATAAATAAACGTTGAAAAAAAAAATGTATGTTTGGGGGGAGCGCCTGGGTGGCCGAGTCAGGTAAGCATCCTACTTTGGCTTAGGTCATGATCTCACAGTTCGCAAGTTCAAGCCCTGCATCGGGCTCTGTGCTGACAGCTCAAAGCCTGGAGTCTGCTTTGGATTCTGTGTCTCCCTCTCTCTGCCCCTCCCCTGTTCACTCGCGCTCGCTTGCTCTCTCTGTGTCTCTCTCTCAAAAATAAGTAAACATTAAAAAAAATTATAAAAATAGGGGCACTTGGGTGGCTCAGTTGGTTAAGCGTCCGACTTCGGCTCAGGTCATGATCTCAAGGTTCGTGGGTTCGGGTCCTGCATCGGGCTCTGTGCTAACAGCTCAGAACCTGGAGCCCACTTTGGATTCTGTGTCTCTGTCTCTCTCTGCCCCTCTCCCACTCACGCTTCGTCTCTCTCAATAATAAATAAACATTAAAAATAAAAAATAATAATATTAATAAAAATAAATAAGAATTTTGTTTTGTTTTTTTTAACAGAGCAATATAATAGCAATATAACAAACATTAGAAAAGAGATATAGGGGCGCCTGGGTGGTTCAGTTGGTTAAGCATCTGACTTAGGCTCAGGTCATGATCTCATGGTTCACGGGTTCAAGCCCCACGTCGGGCTCTGTGCTGACAGCTCAGAGCCTGGAGCCTGCTTATGATTCTGTGTTTCCCTCTCTCTCTGCTTCTCCCCTGGTCACATTCTGTCTGTCTCTCTTTCAAAAATAAATAAAGTTAAAAAAATTTTTTTTAATAAATAAGGTATAGTAGAAGAAAAATGAAAGGCACCTCAGTGGCTCAGTCGGTTAAGCCCCCGACTTCGGCTCAGGTCACGATCTTGCAGTTCGTAGGTTCGAGCCTGCATCGGCCTTTCTGCTGTCGGCACGGAGCCTGCTTGGGATTCTCTGTCCCCCTCTGTCTCTGCCCCTCTCCTGCTCGTGCGCGCGCTCTCTCAAAAATAAGTAAACATTTAGAAGAAAAGAAACGAAACGTTCCCTGTAATCCCCATGTCCATCATAATACATTTATAAACTACGGCATGCTAAACTCCTCTCTTAGACACGTTGGGACTATTTCTCGAGTTTCCCCCCTAAACAATACAGCGTTGAATATCTTCACAAAAAAACAACACAGCACCGAGTATCAGAAATGACGCAGCACTGAATGTCTTCCGTCGCCAGGAATCAGATCCTCAGAGTAGGGAGCAGCCCTGTGTGTGGAGGGTAGGACCTCTGAGTGCCCTGACCTCAGCTTCCTCTTCACGTCTTGGCCCTGCAGGGAGGGGGGACAAGGGAGACTGTAGCCTCGCCTCTGTCACGGGCACCTGCTGTGTGTTCTCAGGTAGGGCCTGTTCTCAGTGCCTTGGTTTCTTCCCTATGTGTGTAGCAAGGGAGTTAAGATCAGTTGATGCCAAGGTCCTGGGGCCTCCTGGGGTGTGCTTCTGGCCCTGGGCTGGAGGTGGAGTGAAGGAGAGGAAGGAGAAGGTTTGACCCGTCTGTGAGGCTGGCATCCACAGCGGGCAGGTCCGTGCACCTCTATCCGTGCTGCCCCAAGTCACCTTCCCGGCCACCCCCAGACCAATGGTCCTTATTTGCCAGATGAGCAAAGCGAGAGTCCTCGAAGCAGCCAGCCTGAGACCATTCAGGGGCGAGTGGTGGGGGCTTCTGAGATCCCAGGCTCTCCTGGATCAGCCAGCCAGGGCACTAGGTCCCCGCCAGGGTGAGATGAGAGCCCACGGCCACAATGTTGGAGGGTTCTGCTTTCAAGAAAGACTGGCATGTGCCCAGCCCAGATGATGCCAGGCCCCTCTCCGATGGGGAAACTGAGGCATGAGAGCGCCTTGATCCCTGAGGCGAGCCTGGGGTTCCTGCCTCCTGGCCTGTTAAGGTTCCCAGTGACTGTGCTTCTGGATGAGATCTCCAAAAGCAGTCCTGATGATCTAGAACCATCCGTCCTCAACGGGAAAAGGAAACAGCGAGACGTCATGATGAAAATGTACAGCCCTTCGATGGAAAAGTAAGGTGGGTTGCCATGGGCTGAAAATCTGGCCTGATGAGGGCTGACCAAAGACTGCTGGGAAGCCCAAACCCCCTCAGTCTGTGGCTGGGGACGCTCAGGTTGCTGAATCCATCCCGGCAAAGGGCCTTGAAGGCCACCCCTAGTCGTAACCAGCAGCGCGGACCTCTCTTGGACAGCCAGACCCTGTGCCCTTCAGCCAAATGGCATTGCAGACTCTACCAGTTTTCTGCACACTCGCTGGTGTTCGTTTCCTGGGCCCGCCTTCACAAGTGCAGACGCTTTGCAGGCAGGGCGTTTTTTTCCAAGTCGAAGGTTTCTGAGAGCCCTACATCAAAGCAAGCCCACCAGCTCCGCTTTCTCGACAGCATTTGCTCACTCCGCCACATTTTGGTGATTCCTGCGATACTTCGAACTTCCAGATTGTTGTTATATTGGCATTGCCGCGATCTCGTGCTAAAGCTTGAACGGAAGAGGAGTTGCTTCTAACGGACGAGGAAAGCAGGCTTCTTGAGCTGCAGTCTGCTCCTGGTGAAGATGCCGTGAAGACGGTTGGAACGACGACACAGGGTTCAGAACGTCACAGAGGCAGAGTGGAGGGGGCGGCGGCAGCGGGATTTGAGGGGACGGACTCCGATTCCGAGAGAAGTCCCACTGTGGGTGAAATGCCACCAAACAGCATCGCA
>NW_024412424.1:1463378-1520683 GCF_014898765.1 Herpailurus yagouaroundi | reverse complement strand
ACCAAGAGCTGGACGCTCAACTGACTCAGCCACCCAGGCGCCCCGGTATGTTTAAATTAAATAAACCAAGGCACGTACATTGTTATGTTAGACATAATGCTGTCGCAGGCTTCGCGGACCATAGTGTAGCGTAACCATAACCCTAAATATACCGGAAAACCAAAAAAAATCATTTGACACGGTTTATTGCAAACGGGTCTGGAACCGAACCCGCGGTATTTCTGAGGGATGCCTGTACCACCCGCTGGGTGACTCAGAACAGGACTGGATTCACTCTCAGCTCCGGGAGCCAGAAATCCAAAGTCAAGGTTCAACAGGGTTGGTTCCTTCAGGAGGCTCTGGGGGAGCCCGTCCTGTAGACACATCCCCGTGCTCCCTGCTTCCGTCTTCACAGGGCTTTTTCCTGCGTCTCTATTTCTGCCTCTCCTGTCTTCTGAGCACATCAGTCCTTGGATCTCGGTCCTCCCTTATTCCGCGATGATCTCATCTGGACGTCTTCCGCATAATTGAATCTGCAAAGACCCTTGTTCCGCCTAAGGTCCCATTTTGGGGTTCCAGGTGGCCATGAATGGGGGGGGGGTCACTGTCCATCCGGTATAGCGCTCCCTTCTGTTCTAAGTTGCAAACCTTGCTGCTCTCCAGATCTTTCTTTCCTCCGGGCCTCAGCGGCTCTGCCCACACTGTCTCCACCACCTGATCCGGGGCGGCCCGTCGTCCTTGCCCGCCTGGACGGTGCCCACCTCCCGGTCTGCCTGCTTCCTCCCTGGACCCTACAGACCACCCACTGCCCATGTCCCCTTGCGTCCCAGCCCCGCTCACACCGCCCATGCCCCCCCTGCTGCCCTGGCAGCAAGGCCAGACCCCCAGGGTGGCCCGAGTGGCCGCCTCCCCTCCCTCCCCTGCCCCCTTGCTCTTCTGTTCTCTGAGCACACCAAGCTCTTGTGGCATCGTGCCCACCCCCGGGGACAGAGGGTGCTGCCTCGAGATGGTGCACGTCACCGACCACCCAGGCGTGATGGGTATGTGAGCAGGGGTGACAAAGAGGTGACGTCAGGGAGCGAGAGGAATAGAGTGGAGGTTTCGGTCGCACCCGTGGAGTGGGGTTGCGCATCTCCGGTTGTGGGTGGTGGGGCAGTTTCCAGAGCCTCGGCTGTGAGCGTGGGACAGTTTTGGCCCCCCCGGTTGGGAGTATTACATCACGTGGAGGTCCCACGGTAGGACGAGGCCCAGTCCCAGCGGCTCGCCAGGATGCCGACCCCTCCCTTTGCCCCGCAGGCTACCAGCGGCAGCTGACCTACAGGCACCGGGACGGCTCCTACAGCGCCTTCGGGGATCGGGACGCATCGGGGAGCATGTGGTGAGTCCCCATTCCGGGGGGCATGGCCGCGGGGTCTCTCCACCTCCCCTCCCACCCCAGAACCACAGCCTCACGCGCAGCACAGCAGGGCCAGGACGCTCGGGGCCAGATCCCCGACGCTCGGGGCCAGATCCCCGGGGTGGCCGGGGGGCCTGGCTGGGAATTGGAGACAGCCGTGGCCCCTGCTCCCCCGGGATTCAGAGGGCAGGTGTGCTGGGCCCCGGGTGCGGCGAGGGGGGGGTTCTGCTGCTGTTGCCGCAGTGCCCCAAGCGGAGCCCCTGCCCTCCAGCCCCTCGGGAGCAGGTCCTGGGCGTTCTGGTCTCTTCAGAGACCACTGGACCCAGAAATGGGGGTGACCCGGAGTAGGAAGGGGGTGGGCTGGGAGAGGCCATACCACCGCCTGGAGGCTGAAGTCGGGGGAGTGTGTGGGCACAGCAGCCTGGGGCCTGGTTTCCCTTTGGCTTTTGGGGCGTCCAGGGCAGGGATGGGGCTTCAGGGTCCCGGAGGGAGAGTGGCCGGGACCAGCGGACTCCTGGGGCAGGCACGCACAGGTTTTAGGGTATGGGGCTATTTCGCATTTTGGCGATTCACGTCAACAGAGCCCGGAGCCACCACTTGAGTTTCTTTCTTTTCCTTTCCTTTTCCTTTTCCTTTCTTTTTTAGTTTTGGTAAAGTACACAAACAAAAGTTATCATCTTCACCATCTTAAGCATCCAGTGCGGTGACATCGAGTACATTCACCCTCTCGTACGGTCGTTACTGTCCGTCTCTGTCCGTCTCCCCAGAACTCTTTTTGAAAAAACTTTTTGTTTTTTTTTTTAATGTTTCTTTAATTTTGAGAGAGATAGAGAGACAGAGCACGAGCAGGGGAGGGGAAGAGAGACAGGGAGGCACAGAATCGGAAGCAGGCTGCAGGCTCCGAGCTGTCAGCACAGAGCCCGACACGGGGCTCGAACCCACGAGCCGCGAGATCATGACCTGAGCTGCAGTCGGACGCTCAACCGACTGAACCACCCAGGCGCCCCTGAGAAAACTTTTTGTTAATGCTTATTTTTGAGAGAGAAAGAGTGTGAGTGGGGGAGGGGCAGAGAGAGAGAGAGAGAAAGACACAGAATCGGAAGAGGCTCCAGGCTCCGAGCTGTCAGCACAGAGCCCGACGGGGGGCTCGAACCCACGAGCCGCGAGATCATGACCTGAGCTGAAGTCAGATGCTTAACTGACTGAGCCCCCCAGGCACCCCGCGTTGTGCTTTTATGAGACTGCGAGCGTGTGCTCGAGATTCACGCACGCTGAGCAGGTGTCAAAGTTTCTTTCCCTCTTAAGGCCGGGCAATAAATATCTGGCTGTATGGATACGCCCGGTTTTGTTACTCTGTTCATCAGTCTGGACAGCTGGGGGGGCTCCCATGGTGTCTAGGGCCACAGGGCTGCTGGGAACACGGGTGCACAAATATCTCCTTGAGACCCCGCTTTCGTATTTGGGGATATCCCCAGAAGTGGGACCGCCGGGTCGCATGGGAACGCCACCTGCAGCCTGTCAGGGAACCGCTGACCATTTTCTTCTGCCCCACCACTTCCTGTTTCTTTAGCAGCACACAGGGCTCCGGTCCCTCCACATTCTTGCCAACACTTGTTGGTTTGTGCCGTTTGGACGACAGCCACCTGATGGGCGTGGCGGGGGGGAGCCACTGGGTTTTGAGGAGCGGGGACCGCGCCCCCGTCCTGAGTGGGGCATTCTCCCGCCGACAGTTCTATCGCTCGTCCCTCTCGGCTCCTTGGTTTCCATCCAGTGTTTCTCCCGCGATTATTTTTCACCCCCTCATTCATCCCTTGGTCCCATCAACTAAGTCACTCGGGTGCACCGTGACAGAGCGGGGAGGGGTGCGGGGTGGGCAAGGCACAGGCCGCAAAGCCAGGGATGGGCAACTGTGACCCAGAGGTGGGCTGTGGGGAGGCCAGGCGGGGGTCTTGAGGGTCCAGAGAGCCCATCCCAAAACGGGGGTGTCCGAGAGGCTTCCTCCGGGCAGAGGCACAGGGGCTGAGTGTTGAGACACAAGTGGGACCTCGTCCTGTGTAAACGGGAAGGGAAACGTGCCTAGACACGTAGCTGAGGCTAGTGGGTTGGCGGAACGTTACCAACTTCAAGCCACAGAAATCTGGCCGATAGGCAATTCTGAATGCCAGTTCACGCCACAGTGCTGGGGAGGCCACAGGGTTGGCTAGTCTGGCAGGCCCACAATGCATCGGGGCCCCGGGTCTTTCCTTGGGCCCCTGTGGGCTCTCTCAGCACAGTGGCTGCTCCCCTCATGGTGGCAAAATTGCAGCAGCTGCTCCCGGCATCACCGCATGTGCCCATTCTAAAGTCACTCTCTGGGCCAGGGACTGAAATGCCCCCAACTGTGGCTAGGTGGGGCCATCAGGCGTCTAAGCATCTAAGGCACCTGGCTGCAGGCTTCCAAGAAAGACTGGAGATCTCTATGGAAGACTGGGGGTCTCTCAGGGAGTGGCTGTGGAGGGGCAACAAGGAAGGTCTCCTGCATGTGGCAGGGGGAGGCAGGGCTGGACCAGTTCCCGGGAAGGCCTTGAGTGCCAGACCCTGGTGCTGCAGGGAGGCGGGCCTCTGTCATTGGGCCCTGCTGGGTGCCCACACACTTCCCTGGAGTGCTCACAACAGCCCCGAGAGGGCAAGCTGGACCCTCCTGTGTTACAGGGGAGGAAGCAGAGACTCGGGCAGTGCAGGGAGCGTGCACGGTTCCTCGGGGTGCCCACGGGAGGTGACCTTTTCTGCACCACCGTCCCCGACCCATGGCCCTCCCAGCCCCTGCCTCATCCTGTTTTAGGCTCACGGCCTTTGTCCTGAAGTCCTTTGCCCAGGCACGAAGCTTCATCTTCATCGACCCACAGGAGCTGGCGGCTGCCAAGGGCTGGATCATCCGGCAGCAGCGGGGGGATGGCTCCTTCCCGGCCGTGGGCAGGATCCTGAACAAGGACATCCAGGTGAGTGGCCTCTCCGCCTCCTTCTGGTGCCTTAGCCCTGCCCCCTCCCCCACTCCCCGGTGCTGTCTCGGGCCAGTAGGAGGTCAGGGGCTGTCCCCTCTGGCTCAGGGTGAGGCTCCAAAGTCCTCTTGCAGGGTGGGATCCACGGCACAGTCCCGTTGACGGCGTACGTGGTGGCTGCACTCCTGGAGACAGGCACTGCCTCGGAGGTGAGCACAGGGCGGCTGGGGGAGTGGCTGGGCAACGTCCCACCCCCGCAGGCCAGGCTGGCCGTCCTCGGGCAGGCTTTATATTTTCCTTGATGCCCTCCTTCCACTCTTTTTCATGCTTTCCTGTGGTCCCAGGATGCTCACCTTCTTGTAGCCCGGGCAGAGGATTGAGAGGGTCCTGTGACAATCGTGCGGGGGGGGGGGTGGTGTGGAGGTGATGTATCCTGAGTACAAGACGTCCCAGGACTATCTGACACCCCGGGAGCCTGTTTGGGGCTACATCACGTTCCTGGCTAGTGACCCATGGGCTCACTTCCGGGAGTCCTATACCAAAATTTGTGAAATTTTTTTGGGGGGAAGGGTCTAGAACCTCCATTTACAGTGGGTACTGGAGCCAGTCAAGGTGTAGTTGTCCCCAGGGACTGGAGAGCCATTGTTGCTTCTGTGAAGCGGGGTGCGTATAACACGTTCCCTGCGGTGAGGGCGTCCCTGGTGGACCCCAATCCTGGGAGTAGGGACCCCACCATTCCTAACATCTGTATCGGTTCTACATCCCCTGGTGACGAACTGCGAATTGTGGCTTTTCTCAGAATTCGTGGCCTCCCAATCCAGATTTAACCTCTGGGTCTAGGGTTTGCCGTGACCTAAGATCTTCTAGGTCCTGTGCACTTTGCCTGGAGGGCCCCTTGCCCCGCGTTAAAGGGCTGAATCGTGTCTCCCCGAAATGTATATCCTGAAATCCTAATCCCCTGTCTTAGCCAGCTCGGGCCGCCGAAACAAAATACCACAGTCCAGGAGGCTTAAACCACAGACGTTTACTTCCCATAGTTCTGGAAACTGGGAAACCCAAGTCAAGGTTCTGTTTGAGTCAGTCCTTGGTGAGGGCTCTCTTCCTGCCTTGTAGACAGCCACCTTCCCGCTGTGTCCACACATGGCCTTTCCTTGGTACGCACGTGTGGAGAGAGAGGGAGTTCTGGTGTCTCTTCCTTTTTGTGTAAGGACCCTAAGCCCATTGTGGGGGCTCCACCCTCAGAAGCTCAGCTAAACGTAATCACATCCCAAAGGCCCCGCCTCCTAACACCGTCACATTGGGGTAGCGCTTCAACGTATTGTGGTGGGGGGCCCAGACAGCACCCCCATACCTCGGAATGTGATTAGGGCCTTTGAAGAGGTAAATCAAGTTCAAATGAGGCCATCAGGATGGGTCCTAATCCAATATGACTGGCGTCCTCATACAAAGGGGGTTGGACACAGACACACACGCACAGGCAAGACGACGTGGAGACACAGGGAGAAGACAGCCGGCTGCAAGCCCGGGAGAGGCCTGGGACAGCCTCTTCCCTCAGTGGCCCACACCGTGACCTCAGACTTCCGGTCTCCAGATCTGTGACACCATGTCTTTTTTTTTACTGTTTAAGCCACCCACTTTGTGGCACTTTGTTACACAGCCATTGCAAACTCATACATACTGCGTCTAGGATGGCCAGCGGTCCTGAGGGAGTCCCAGGACCGGGGAGGGGGGCTGGTGAGTGCCTGCACCTCTGAGGCCGAGGGACCCCGGCCCCTCCGCATCCCCTGAGGCGGGCCCCTCCTGTCTCCTCTGGCTCTGCTCCTTCTTCCAGTTAAAGGGACTTCCAGGTCATTCGGACCCTGTCACACGTTTCGAGCTGTGTCACGTGTGTCTTCATTCACTCCGGACTCTGAAGGCCCCTGTGCCCTAGGCTGGATCGTGGCCCCTGGATCAGGGTCCGGGCTGCTGTAGCAAGTACCACAAACTGGCTTCAGACAGCACGAGTTTATTCTCTCACAGTCCTGGAGGCCATACGTCTGAGGTCCAGGTGTCAGCAAGGCTGTGCTCCTTCCGAAGGCTCTAAGGAAGGTCCTTCTAGGCCTCTCCAGCTTCTGGAGGCCCCAGGCATTTCTAGTCTTGTGGCCACGTCACTCCAGTGTCTGCCTCTGTCTCTGCATGGCCCTGTGCCTGCGTCTCTGTGTCCTCTCCTATGGGGACATGGTCCTAACTGCAGTGTGTCGAGGCCCCAGGAGGTACATGGTATATCTCAACGCCCCAGTTTCCATACTTTGTCCTGATCTAAAGATGGAGAGCTTTGGGAGAGCATGCTTTCTGAGATCTTAACAATCTAAAGCAGACATATCTTTTTTTGAGAGAGAAAGCTGGAGTGGGAGAGGGGCAGAGACAGAGAATCCCAAGTGAGCCCCACACAGCACAGAGCCCAGTGCGGGGCTCGAACTCACAGAACCGTGAGATCGTGACCTGAGCCAAAATCAAGAGCCAGACGCTGAGCCAGCTGCACCAACCAGGCGGCCTAAAAGCAGAGTTATCTTAACGCCATGGCTCCATCGGTGCCCACGGGAACACCGTTGCTCATTTATCAAATTCACGAATGCTTCTAATCACTCATTTTTTTCCATTTAACCAATATGCTTGGGCAGCTTCTCTGCATCAAGCCCCCGCTGGACAGCGGACTCAGTTTCTGTCCTCCAGTGGCTCACATTAGGGCTGGGGGAGAAGCATGATCAGGGTTGGTGGGCTTCCTGGAGGAGGCAACACTTGAAGTGAGGCCTGGAGGATGAAGTGGGCCTGGGCAGGGGTTCTTAAAAGCCAGCCTGGTGAAGGGGTGGGTGGGACAGGGTGGTCAGGGCTCTGCCTGATTCCCCCAGTACTTCTCTGGGTTGATACACTGTGCTCAGACCTCATTCGGAAGAAAGCTGGCACCAACAGAAAGGGGATGGGGTTTTGAAAGCCAGGTCCGCACGCTGCGGGAGCCCTAGAAGGAGGCAGAATGAGAGTCTGGGAGCTCTCCCTAGGTGCGCCCTGGGAACCTGCGGGTGGGCAGGTGGGTGGGGGAACAGAGCAGCCTCGCAGGGCTCCACTCCCCACCCCATCCCGCAGGAGGAGAGGGGCGCCATTGCCAGAGCGAGGCACTTCCTGGAGTCCAGTGTGCCCTTGGCCGCCGACCCCTACAGCAGTGCCCTGACCACCTACGCGCTGACCCTGCTCCGCAGCCCAGCAGCCCCCGCAGCGCTGCGAAAACTCCGCAGCCTGGCCATCACGCAGAGTAGGTGGCTCCTGATCGCCACCCCAGAGGCCACCGTGGGGCCCGCCCACCGTGCATCTCCCTAAACGGTTCATGAACACACGCATGGAGCTAAGGAGGCACCCTTTGCTCAGTCTGTTTTGTTTGTTATTCGTTGTTGCATCCAGCGGCTCCACTTAATGAAGTGGCTTGAGCCCGTGTGTCATTTTTCTCCCTTGTGGAATAGGGGATAGCCCAGAGGGCAGTAGAGAACGCCCCAGGCTTCCTGGAGACCAACCCCCGGACAGGGTGCTGGGAGGCAGGGAGGGCCCCCCTGCCTTCCATCGCCGGGTGAACCTCGGGGAGGAAGCCGTTTCTGTCTGCAGGATGTTGGTCTCTCCACCCACAAAATGACTACTCACTGTGCTTGGGGAGCCCCAGTCGTGGAGACCTCTCAAACCAAGCCCCCTCCCGGCCCTCATCCCACTACCCGCCCCCCACCCTCCCCAGCAGCTTTTCTGCTCATGATGTCACCTGAGAAATGCTTTCATTGCTAAGAAGAAAAACAAACAAACATTAAGCAGAATTCTGAAACTACCCGATTGGATGACAGTGTCTATTTAGGACTAACTGCTTGAGATCCGGGGCAGGGAGCACGGATTTCTCTGTGGTCCGAGGGCCTTTTACATCACACACGAACTCAGAATCCTTGGAGCCTTACCAGGTAGCAAGCGGCTTCCTCGGTCCTGAGTAGGGATGGCTGGAGCCGCATCAGGGACCCGTCAGGAGGGAGGCCACCGATGTCTTCCAGGGGTACAGGAGGGACTGGGTCCGTCATGTAGTTGCAGATCTGAGACAGCCCCAAGGCCCTTCCTGTCCCAGCCATCTGCCCCTGGCACCCTACTCCCCTGGGGTCCACCCCCCGCCCCCGCCACGTCTCTCCTCGAGACCCATATGCACTGACACTCACCGCGGGATGCCAGGCTGCACACTTAATTGGGTTGTGGCCCCTGACCTGTCCTGGCCCTGCAGATGGGGTCACCCACTGGAGCCTGACGGGTTCCCGGGACGTGGACAAGGATGCATTCCTGAGCTTCAGCGATGGGGTCTCTCAGTCAGGTACTGGCCCCCTGCTTTGGGTGCTGGGTGCTGGGTCCCGCCATCGGAAGGGCCCCAGCCAGCCTTGTCCATCGCAGTGGTCTCAGCCGAGGTGGAAATGACGGCCTATGCCCTGCTGACCTACACCCTCCTGGGTGATGTGGCCACGGCCCTGCCCGTGGTGAAGTGGCTGTCCCAGCAGCGGAACGCGCTCGGGGGCTTCTCCTCTACTCAGGTGAGTTGAGCAGGGCCAAGAGGAAGGGGCTCAGGTCCCAGCGGGGTCGCTGAGGCCCAGGCTCAGGGCTCAGAGTTCGCCAGGAAGCCACCACGTGCTTCAAGTCCCAAGGCGGCTCCTGGAGATGAGGAGTCCAAGAGAAGGCAGGGGGTGGGGCCTGAGGGACAGATGCACCCGGCTTTGGGACAGGGACCCAGCCTCTGCTTCTGTGGGCATGCCCGCCTGTTATCAGGGCCCCCAGGCCATGGATGTCTGTCTGCTGCAGATTCACTCTCCATTCCACCCACTTGGGTCTCCGGCCTTCAGAGAGGGTCCATGGTGCCCCCAGTTTGGGCCAGACCTCTGGGGATGGGGGGGGGTGGGGCAGGGAGCAGGGAGGGACACTGCTGGCTGGCCCATTCCCGGGGCTGACAGCACCTCCTGCTGTGTCCCCAGGACACTTGTGTGGCTCTTCAGGCCTTGGCAGACTATGCCGTCTTGTCATATGCCGGTAACGTCAACCTCACCGTCTCCCTGGCTTCCACCAACCTGGACTACCAGGAAACTTTCGAACTGCACGCGGCCAACCAGAAGCTTCTGCAGACCGCGGCGGTGTGTATTCCTGGACCAGGGCTTGGGGGGCAGTGCTGGAGGCCCCTCCCCCCTGCCTGCCACACCCCCTCGTGTGTCTGCAGAGGGTGTCACGGCGTCTTCTCTCTTCAGATCCCCAGCCTCCCCACGGGGCTGTTCGTGAGCGCCAAGGGCGAAGGCTGCTGCCTGATGCAGGTGGGGCTTCAGGGAGGGAGATCGGGCACTCGCTGGGGCTTCTGGAACCTGGGGACGCCCCGAAGGGCAGGCTGGGAGCTCCAAGCTCAGTGGCGGGCCAGGCTGAGTGGGATGGAGGTGTGTGGCTGAGAGAGACCCCCGGACAGACTGTCTGACCCCCGTTATGCAGCCCAGCCTGACCAAGGCAGGTGGCCATGCATTCTCTCGAGTGTGGGTCCCCCCCCCCACAAGAAAATCCATTTGCTCCTCAATCCAGTGGTCTCTGACCATAAGCAGACGCCCTCCCCCGCCCCCAGGGTTTGCCCAGTGCTTCAAGTGTGTTCTCCCTGCTGCTGTCTGAACCAGGATGTGCCCCCCTCCCCCGGACCCAGCCTGCCCCCCCCCCCAGCTCCTCGGTCACCAGGCCCTGGGATTTAGCTGCACTCTGGGCTGGGGCAGGCCAGCCTGCGGGCTCTGGCTGGTGGTCAGAGGGCAAGTCTGCCTGGAGACCCTGAAAACCTCAGCTTCCCCATCTCTACAATGGGAGCCCAGACGACACAGCGGAGAGGTGGGAGAGGCCTGGAGGCTGTTGGACCTGGGCTTGACACGCGTGAAAATGGGGTGACGGTCATATCTGCACCCACTTGGGCACTTGCAGGGCTAAACGAAGTAACAGTTGTCCCCACATCTGCCATTCATGCCACTTTTGTCATCGTTCTGGCCATGGCCCTGCCTCTCCCCTCCCCCAACCCCAGGTTCCCTAAGCTTCGGTCCTCCCACACCGCCCCCCCCCCCAGATTGATGTCACCTACAATGTGCCAGACCCGGTGGCCAAACCGGCCTTCCAGCTGCTCGTGAGCCTCCGGGAGCCCGAGGCTGAGCAGCGGCGGACCCCCGCTCCCGCCTCCTCGGCCGATGATGACGACCCAGCAGCCGACCAACATCACCAGGAGTATCAGGTGACCCTGGAGGTGTGCACCAGGTAAGGCCACCTCCCCTCGGCCAACACTCCTGCCTGGGCCTCAGAGGAGGGCCATATCAGAGGAAGACAGCTCCTCCCAGGCCCAGGGTGCTGAGCAGGTGCTCAGGGTTGGTGTTTTGGGTCAGTCTGAGCCTGTGGATTGTGATGCTATCAGCTGGCATGCCTGGGGCACGCACTTGCTCCCTACTACATTTCCCACTGCTGTGGCCGGACCAGCCCTTGTGGCTTTTGTTACAGTTGCAAGATACCCTCGGCAACAACTCTTAGGGAACTTTGAGGGACAAGGTTCATGACTTATTGGTCCTGGAAGTTACACAGCATTCCTGGGGCCAGACAGCAAGGTCACAGGTACAGAGAGAAAAAGTATGCACCTGGGGCTCTGCCTTGACTGGGGTAGAGGGAAGGGATCTAAGGTTTTGCCAGTCCATTCTCATATTTTTAATGTTTATTGATTTATTTTGAGAGAGCACGCGTGTGAACAAGTAGGGGAAGGGCAGAGAGAAAGAGAGGGGCGGAGGGAGAGGGAGAGAGAGAATCCCAAGCTGGCTCCGTGCTGTCAGAGCAGAGCCCGACGCGGGGCTCGAACTCACAACCGTGAGATCATCGTAACCTGAGCCGAAATCAAGAGTCGGACACGTCAGCCCTGTCAGTCCACTCTTTTTTGGCGAATTTAAAATTAAGGGCAGGAGTTAGGGAGCAGGAAGGGAAAAGCAGGTTAGTTATCTCGGTTGCCCAGGGTTTTCTAAAGGGGGAACTTCATGTGTGTGGGGCGCCTGACTCCTTGTCTAGTTGTTGAATCTAGCAGCCGTGTCAAACAGCTGGTGGTACGTTTATCTGAGATGGGTATCTTTGACGTGGATGCTTTTGCAAGCAAGTGCTTAATGTCAGGCACTTAACACTGCAGATGGTTTTTGAATGAGAGAAGGAAACAGAAGCTTCCAAATGGATGCAGCAGACCCCAGTGACAGGTGAGGCAGGTGGCCCAGGTGGGGACAGCTGTTTGTGGCCCCTGCCCGACTCACCAGAGCCTCAGGCCTCTCAGTTTCCCGAGGGTGACCCCAGGACCAGGTCACAGGGGTCCTCAGGGGGGGGCTCGGGCAGCTGCCCTCAGAGGATGCTCGTTGCCATGGTGACAATACGGGAGCCCAAAGGTGGATGGTTGCCATGGCATCCAAAGCCCACTGGGGCTGCCAAGGCCACTCTCCCATGACCCTCAATCTGCCATCAGCTGGGGTAGGGGGAGCAGGAAGCAGGCAGACTGGCCCAACTCTGGCCCCATTAGGCCTGCTGGGGACATGCCTGGGCTCCCATGGCCCTATGTAGCTGGGGACATCTCTGTTCCTCTCTCGGATGTATGTGTGCCATCCAGATATGGGCTTGCTCAGGCCTCACCCCAACAGGAAGCCTCCCCATCCTCCCCAGGGGCTGCGGCCACCATGGCCCCTTGGGCCCAGAGTCTACCGGTTCCCCTCTGAATATCAGTCACCTTCCTTGTCACCAGCACGCGGCACTGGGAGGGCCTGGCACGTAGCAGGCCCCAGAGGTCAATTGGGCATACCCCGTGTCACAGAAGGGGAAACTGAGGACAAGCACTGGGGAGTGACTGGGTATCCCCAGTCACCTGGGCTCCCATGGCCCCACGGAAACTGCTTCCTGTGCTGGGGACACAGCACGGGGTTCGGGGCAAGCACAACCCAGAGTCAGTAGACCTGGGTCAGGCCCAGAACCCTCGGCAGGGCCCTCTCCTTATGATCTTAGGGTCTCAACTGTGAAACGGGCTGACCAGCGACCTGTGTTTGTACAAATGGGCCACCCAGCCAGGCCTAGGGCGGGTTCGCCCAGGACTTGAGGCGTGGGGATTGTGGCGGGGGGGCACAGAGGGGGCCACGGATTCCACCGTGGGGCTTGAGCTCGAGGGCCTGCGTCTCTCCTCTCGTTGGAAGGTGGCTGCATGCGGGGTCCTCCAATATGGCTGTCCTGGACGTGCCCTTGCTCTCAGGCTTCCGGGTGGACATCGAGAGCCTAGAGCAGGTGAGGTGGTGCCGGAAGGCGGAAGCTGGGCGGGGTCTCTAGCTGACCACCCTGACCAGGTTGCAAATTCCCAGCTCTTTTTTTTTTTTTTTTTTTTGGCCTGTCCGGGCAAAGTTGGTGCATTTGGGCTGGTCGCCTGCTGAGGGGCAGGTGGGGAGGGGGGGGGATCCAGGTGGTGGAGGAGGGATTCAGCAAATATGGGTGTGCTTTAGGGACAACATGGGGTGCCATAGGATGCCCTCCGCCCTCGTTCTCCGGAGACCTACCGCTACCCTCAAACTCAAGAGAGACGAGCCCCATGCCCCCTTTTGTGCGAGGGAGACACAAAAAGGGGGGTGCTGTCTTGCCCGAGGCCGGAGGAGGCCTGCAGTGTAGGGAGGATGGAGAAGGAAAGGCAGGGGGTGGGGGCGATCAGGGAGGCTGGGAAGAGGCAGGGTAAGGAGAAGGGCCAGCACAGAAGCCTTGGTTTTATGGATCAACCACGGAATTCCCAGGCTGGAGGGTGTTACATGTTGTAGATGAGGTAAAAGCAGGTGGCAGGGCCCAGCTGGGCACCTAGGGTTGCCTTGGGTTGGGGCTGGATCAAGGGAGGCTGCAGGAAGGGGAGGGAAGGCGGGAGCTCGGGGTACCTTCTCCTGGGTTCAGGGGTCACACTGACCTCCATCCCCTGGGCCCGGTCCATGGCGACTTGCTGGACAACCATAGGCAAGCCTCCAGCCTCTGGGGCTTCGGCTTCCTTCCGGAACTGGCCCACCTCCCACTGACCAGCGTAGGCCCCACGAAGACCGGGGAGGAAGCAAGCACTGGGGACAGGGGCTGGGTGGACCCTGACCTCTGGCTTCCTCGCCAGCTGCTCTCTGACAAGCATTTCACGCTGAAGAGGTACGAGGTGGCTGGACGCAGAGTCCTCTTCTACTTTGATGAGGTACCGGCAGTGGGGTGGGGTGGGGGCGGGGCAGGGGTGGAGGCACCGACCGCACCCCAATTAGTGAGGGCAGAGCTGTCCTGGCCCGGTGTGGTTCCTGCACGAGGGCAATAATAAATCCAGGCAGAGCTGGCACAGCTGGTGGCCTTGTGCCCCAGCCAGCTCAGCTCACGTTGGTGGGAAAAGTTGGGAGGGATGTGGAACGGTATTCAGGCAAAAAAAGGAATGAAGCACGGGTGCATGTGGATGAACCTGGAAAACATACTGGATGAAAGAAGCCAGACACGAAAAGGCTTCCTAGTGTATGATCTCATGCACATGAAATGTCCAGAACAGGTGAATCCATAGAGACAAAAAGCGGATTAGCGGATGCCAGGGGCTAGGGGAGGGGAGAGTGAAAGACCGGCAGAGATGTCTTTCCAGATAGGATGGAAGGACCCAGAGAATTGAGTGGAATCAGGTTCCTGTGTTTCACACACCCCGCTTGGTATCCCCCCGCCCCCCAAATCGGCCAGTTCTGGGCGCATGCTTTGAGGCAGAGCAGAGCCTAGGGGCCCTAGCTCATCCCTGAGCCTAGTGGCCCCAGCCCGGCCTGAGCCCGTCCGCTAACCCCGCAGATCCCCAGCCGGTGCCTGACCTGCGTGCGGTTCCGGGCGCTCCGTGAACATGTAGTGGGCAGGACGTCCGCGCTGCCTGTCTCTGTGTACGACTACTACGAGCCTGGTAGGCCCGCGCCCGCCCGCGTCCCCAGCTCAGTGCCTCGCCTTGTCACCCGTCATTTCGTCACTCTTGCCTCCCGCGTCCCGCAGCCTTTGAAGCCACGCGCTTCTACAATGTCAGCGTGCGCAGTCCACTTGCCCAGGAGCTGTGCGCAGGGCCCGCGTGCAATGAGGTGGAGCGCGCCCCGGCTCAGGGCCCCGGTGAGTGCGCGGGGCCACTGCCACCCCGACCGTCCTTTTGGAGCTCAGATCGGAGCGGGGAAGGGGGGGTCTCCAGGCAGAGGGGGACCGCTTGGTAAAGGCAGGAGAAGAGGGCAAGGTCAAGGGTGAGCATTGTGGGGGCGGGGCCGAGCAGAAGGTCGGTGGGCAGCGAGGAGGGGCGGGGCCGAGCGGGGTGTGGGCGGGCAGCGGAAAGGGGCGGGGCCGAGCGGGGAGGGAGGGCGCCCAAAGCAGAACCCGTACCTCTCTTCCGCCACAAAATAGAGGCGTAGCGACTGCAGGGCCTTGGCCGTGAACTCAGAGAGTGGCCGCAGCAAAGTGTTGGGCGGGGCTGGGAGGGGTCCTTCAGGGCCTTTTTCTTTATTTTTCAAGCATCTTGAAATGGGTTTAGATTGCTTTCGTTGATAAAATTTTGTTTTCGTAAGTAGTAAGCAAACACTTGAATGAAATTCTACCAAGTCAGGGCTCAGGGACTCCCAGTAACTGTCGGGCCCCAGTCCCCACCCAGTGGAAGGTAGTCCCTGCCCCCCGGGGACTTTTCCCTCACTCCAGGCCCGGTGGGAAGCGCAGACCAGATGGGGATTGGGGTCCCCCAGCCCCTGCCGACTTCGCCTCGCCCCCAGGCTGGTCCCCAGGCGAGCGGGGTCCTGCGGCCGCCCCAGAGGAGGGGGCGAAGATTACGCGCTGTGGCTGCCCCCGCGACTGTACCGCCCGCGGGGACCCTGTCTGCGGCTCTGATGGCATCGTCTACACCAGCGCCTGCCACCTGCAGGAGGCCGCCTGCCTAGGCCGCTCGAGATTGGAGCCCGCGCCCCCTGGCCACTGTGTCCTCGGTGAGGACCCACTCTGGATCCAGCCTGTGGGACCCCACCTCTCCCTGCATATAAATAGTGCATCACCCTATCTTTTTCATTACCTCTCCCTCCTCTCCATCACCTCCTCCTCCCCATCACCACCTCCCCTCTCCCCCCACCCCCTTCTAGCATCACTCTCTCCTCTTCCGTCCTTTCTTCTTCCCTTCCTCCCACCGCTTCTTCCTGAATCTCACAGTCCTGGATTCTCTGTCCCTGGTGCCCACAGCTTTCCCCACAACGGTGGCCTCTGCATCTCTCCAGTCTCTGTCTCTCTGTCTTTGGACTCGAGACCATCACCCTCTGTTCCTCAGGCGTTGTGTCCTCCCCGCCCCCCGCCTCTGGTTCCGTGTATCTGGGTTTCTGGGTCTCCTCAATCTTGCTGAGTCTCTCCTCACTCCCACCCGAAGCTTGCGCCTTTCTGCATCTACCCATCTGTGATCTCTGTGTCCTCTTCCCCCACCCTTGTGACCTCCCACCTCCTTCTGGCCCATATCTCTCTTCTGCAAGGTCCCTCTGGGCTGTCATCCAGACCCCTCCCCCCCTCCAGTGCCTTCCTACTGACTGAGTGCCCCTTCCTTTCAGAGCAGCTGACACCAGCCTCTGCATCATACAGTTACGACTATGACCCAGCCCCCCTGGACGCTGGGCGTGTGGCAGCTGCTCATGGCCATGAAGTGATAGACTTGGAGGGGGAGGCGGAGGACAGGTGAGAGCTGGACCCCCCCAATTCCCTCCCCTCACTTGCCCTGGACCTAGCGGGAAGGAGAGTGACTCATCGAGGGGTCCGCCTGCAGGTTTCCAGGAACGAAATGGGGGATCCGTTCTCTCCTGACCCCTCTCCCCACAGTCTACCCAACACACATCAGGGAACAGCTTGTATGAGCCTGGTGAGGCTGAGTCCTCCCAAGGACTGGACCCCAGGACAGGCCTGTCCATGAGGCCCACTGGGACTCTCTGTTAAAGAAAGAAATTATTCACGATGCTTGTTAAAGATGGGAAGGAAGACTTTATTCAAGGGAGAGAACTTGAATACGAGATAGGTAGCGGGACCATGCAGTGGGGTCTTGCAGTGGAGAGGAAGACCGGACCCAGCTCTACAAGAAAAAGTGGGGGTTTGTAGCCAAGGACCAGGATGGGGGGCAGTGGACGGAGAATTACGAACAGGAAACATCGGGATGAAGGGGGGATTTTGGCGGGACCCACCTAACAGTATTTCCGCTGAAGGCAGGCCAGGGTATCAGACTGCGCCCCAGGGGTGATGGGGAGGAAGGGGCCCATTAGATACCGAGAGTGATCAGATATGGGGGGGGGGGCGGGGGAGGATTCCAGCTTAAGCTAAGTAGCAGGGTTCTTGCCACAATTGGACAGTGCTGAGATGAACACAGAAGCCCAGAAGTTGAGGCCCAGCTGAAAAAGACTTTGGTCAGAGAATCTTCATCACTCCAGGGAAGGGAGGAGGAAGTGGGTGAGGCTGGGAAGGGGCGCTGGGCAGACTTCCTGGAGGAGGCGAATCTTTTGGTTCTAAGTTAACAGCAGGCTCCAGAGGTGTAAGCCACAGGTTGATTTTATCGGCTCAGCTATGTGCCAGCTCTCAGGGGTTGCTGAGCACCGTCAGGCCTGAGGCTGTGTCTGCCTGAGCCCCGGGTCTCTCCACTATACATCAGTGGCACAGGCTGGTTTCCACTCCCACACAGCAAACCCAGTGGGAATGCTTGTCCTTGGGCACCCACCAAAGTCTGGGAGGCTCGGTGTGGGGGTGGGGAGTGTCATCCCACACCAGGCCCTGGGGCATAGTCCGAGTGCATTTAATACAATCGTTGATAGGGCTGCTGGGGTTTCATGGCTGCTGTTTCAATACGTGTTCTGTTTTGTTCTCCACGTGCCTCCCTTTGGGTTTACTGAATATTTTTGGAGGCTTCCATTTGGATTCCGCTCTTCCTATTTTAGCATTCTTTTTTTTTAAATCTTTTTTGTTTATTTTTGAGAGGGAGAGAGAGAGAGAACGTGGGGTAGGGGCAGAGAGAGGGGGAGAAAGGCTCCATGGTGACACAGTGCAGAGCCCGATGCAGAGCTCGAACTCACAAACGGTGAGATCATGACCTGAGCCGAAATCCAGGTTCAGACGCTTAACCGACTGAGGTGCTTAACCAGGCACCCCAGCATCACTTTTTACTCGTAGCTTCGGGAATTATAATACATCCTTAAGTTTTTTTTTTTTTTTTTCAACGTTTATTTATTTTTGGGACAGAGAGAGACAGAGCATGAACGGGGGAGGGGCAGAGAGAGAGGGAGACACAGAATCGGAAACAGGCTCCAGGCTCCGAGCCATCAGCCCAGAGCCTGACGCGGGGCTCGAACTCACAGACCGCGAGATCGTGACCTGGCTGAAGTCGGACGCTTAACCGACTGCGCCACCCAGGCGCCCCAAGTTTGTTTTTTTAATGTTTATTTTTGAGAGACAGAGAGAGGACAGAGCCGTGAGCGGGGAGGGGCAGAGAGGGAGACAGACACAGAATCCCAAGCAGGCTCCATCCAGGCCGTGAGCCATCAGCACAGAGCCCGACGTGGGGCTTGAACTCACAAACCGCGAGATCGTGACCTGAGCCGAAGTCGGACGCTTAACCGATTGAGCCTCCTAGGCGCCCCTAGCATTACTTTTTACTCGTAGCTCCGGGGATTACAATATGCATCCTTAAACTTTTCGGTTTACTTGGTGAGAGTTCCGGACTGCTTCACCAAAAACCTAGCAACTTTGAAGCCATTTCTGTCCATGTGTGATCCTCACCCGCCCCTCATGTTGTAGTTGTCCTGTGCCCGGCTTTAAACTCTCCCAAGCATTGCCCACCCCTCCCTCCTGTATCTGCTAGCTGTCTCCAGTGCCCGCCCAGAGGTTGGCTTTTGTTTTTCTTTGGTTCGGGCGGGGGTGGGGGGTGGGGGAGGGAGGTAGTTATTAAACTTCTAAATCTGAGGTAATCCTAGTTTCCCACGCGGTTATCAGAGATAACACAGAGACCTCTCAGGTGCCCTTCACCCAGTCCCGCCTGCGGTGACATCCGGCAGATGAGTCTGAAGACAGCGTCATACCAGGAGACTGACGTCCATACCTCCTGTGTTCATAAGTCACCGCTTTGGCAATTGAGCCTGTGCTATTTCCCCGCACATAGGTTTGTGTCATCACCCCCATGGTCGACACAGAGCAGCTTCCCTTTCATAGTGGCGCCCACCTGGCCCCTGTCTGTAGTCTGTCGTTTCGGGGATGCTGTGTAAATGGAATCCTGTTGAGGTTGGCTTTTCTCACTCAGCAGAGTTCCCTTGCCGTCCGCCCACGCTGCTGCGTGTGGCGGGAGTGAACAACCTGTCCCATCACCGTGACCCGGTGGGGGTGGACAGGGTCCTGAGGGGCCGGGCCAGACCAAGGGCCTCCCAACCCCTCTCTAGGGACGATGCACCTGCCCCGGTGGGCAGAAGCGGCCAGGCTGAGCCGTGACGTGGAGGCAGGGTCTGCCAAGGGGACCTGGCCGCCCACGGTGTCTTTCTCTTTTTCTCTCTTCAGTCAGAGTGGCTTCTCTTCCTGACGCTCTGAGCAGGAGGACTTGGTCTGGCTGCGTGCTATCACTGTCCGGTCGCTGGAAGGGGGCCACTGATGGGAGAGCTCCCGTGACTCCCTGGTGGGCTGGCGGACCCCACCCCAGGTGACCCCAGCCTCCGAATGAACCTGATAAACAGAACACAGAGACCTGCCTCCATGGATGACGGGCCTCCCCCCAGCCCTCCCTCAACCGGAGGGTCGGCCTCGATCCCCCCCCACCTCCTCAGCTGCACCTGGGGCTGGGCACCCCCCCTCCTCAGGCCAGAGCAGCTCACGCTCCCCCAGAGGAGACGCTCCTCGGAAGGACCGGTGGCCAAAGGCCTGTGTCGGAGGAGACACGATGACATTTAGCCCAAATCAGGGACACAAAAAACACCCATCTCCTCATCACCCACTTCGAAGTGAAACAGTCCGCCTTTCTCCGAAATCGCAAAGCTGTGGCCCCCTTTGGGGCACCTGGGCCGCTGAGCCCCTGGACCTAGACCCCAAATGGTCCCATAACTGTTACAGTCCACACACACACCCCCTGTCTCACCCCGGGGGTCCCTGAATGTTCCGACTTGACGGCCTGCCAGCCCCTGAGGGCAAGCCAATGGCTCTGACCCAGGCACCTTCAGCTTCCTGCCTCCAGGGCTAGGTCGACTTCTCATCTCGGGGCCTCACCACCGCCTACTCCCCCCACCCCCGGACTCCTGATCGAGGGGACTGCCCTCTCCCAGCTCCACGACCAGACCTGCCTCCCCTGGGGGACCCTCCCAACTATCATCAGATTCCTCTTTGTAACCCGCAGGGGATGCCTTGTCTCTGTTTCCTCCTGCGCACTGTCTCCCCACCCCCTTGCGGTGGTATTTATTTCAACCCACGCTGCTCATCTCTGACCCCCACCAGGGACAGCACAGAGACCCTGAGGGTGCTGCCTGGCCAGTGGGTCCCCGTCTTGCAGTACCGGCCACTTCCCCTGCCCGTTCCTCCCACTCCCAGCCTACAAGGGACGGTTCCTGGGCCCTGGGCCCCTTTCCCGGTGGAGGCAGCTGGTGTAATAAAAGCTCCTTTCCAGAGTCACAGGCTTTGGCCTCCGGGGGGCAGCACTGAGGACTGGAGCCCCAGCTCCCTAGTTCCCTAGTCGACGGGCCCAGCCTTTCAGAGCAGGATGGGCGAGGAACGTTTCAGACACCTGCCCCCCAACCTAATGGTAGATTCCTGTGCATTTCTAAGACATTCTACCAGTGTAGAGAGGTCCCAGGTACCCTTCCCCAGCGGCAACATAATTGGAAAACTCCTACGTCATCAACCAGGCTATTGACGTGGATGTGCTTCACTAATCTTACACTTCCCCAGGTCCTGTGCACGTGAATGTGTCCTGGGGCTGCCTGCCCTCTGGCTCATTCTTCCCCAGACCAGAGACAATATGGGCCCCGGTGGGGAGCCCCGGTTTGGCCCCCACTTCCCTCTGCCTTGGGGAGCTTGCTTACCCCCAGACGCAGTGCCCCGTGGTGCTCTCTGGGAGGCAATGGCTGTCCTTCCCCATGTGGTGCCCTCCTCTAAGTCTGTTCAGAACGGCTCAGGCCCGGGGCAAACAGCTGGGGGTGGGGGGGTCACAGGGCTACAGCCCTCACCCCCCAGGCCCACACTATCCACCTTCCAGTCACCTGCGCATCTGATCCTGGAGTCGTGGGGGACATTAGCATCCAGAAGGGGTGCCTTGGGGTAAAGGGAAGGGGCGCCATCTGGCAGCGACAGTAGGAGACTTGAGTCCTGTGGATCCTGAGGAGTGGAATGGGGGCCTCCACGGTGATTATTCAGGAGACCGCAGCCCCAAACCCTGGAGCCCATGCCAGAGCTTGACCCGGGGCTTTTAGGAAGGAGGATGGCCCACCAGCCTTCTGGCGGGGGGGGGGGAGGGGGTGTCCCGCAGCAGGTGCAGGACAGCATTGGCCTTGCCTCCTCGGCCCCACCTTGGACAAGGTGGGGGGGGGGGGGCTGGCTGGGCCTGGGAATATTCATTAAACCCCTGTATTCGTTTCCTGGGGTTGCTGTAGCCAAATACCACAAAACAGGTGACTTAAAACGGTAGAACTTTATTCTCTGACGGTTCCGGAGGCCAGAAGTTTGAGATGCGGGCGTGGCCAGGGTTGGCTTCTTTTGGGGGCTCCACGGGAGAGTGACTCAGGCTGCTGTCCCGGCCTCTGTGGCCTCTGTCGGTCGTGGGGCTCCTTGGCTGTGGCTACGTACCCCCAGTGTCTGTCCTTGTGGTTGTATGGCCTTCTTCCCTGTGTGTATCTTTTCCCTCTTCTATTTATTTTCATTTTTTATTTTGATTTATTTGAGAGAGAGCAAGTGCGAGTGGGGGAGAAGGGCAGAGGGAGAGAGAGAGAAAGAGAATCTTGAGCAGGCTGCACTCTCAGTGTAGAGCCTGACGCAGGGCTTCATCCCGTGACCCGGGGATCATGACCCGAGCCAAAATCGAGTCGGCCGCTCAGCCGACCGAGCCACCCAGGCACCCCCCCCCCCACCCCGTCCCCTTCTTGCAAGGACACCAGGCCCACCAGACGACTATTTCCAAACAAGCTCACCTTCAGAGGTTCCCGGTGCCTGTCAACCGGGAGGGGCCCCGGTTCGACCCCGTGCCGCCCTCCATCTGACCCACCCACCTTCCAAGGGGCCATCACACGAGCGAGGTGGACCGGGTGCCAGTGCCCGGGGTGCCCCCCTCCCTGGAGGCCGTCGAGGCGCCTGGAGCCCAGCAGAGCAGCCCCTCCCGCACCTTGTCCCTGAACTCGGCAGACACGTAGTAGTAGACGAAGGGGTCCACGCAGCTGTTGAGGGTGCTGAGCGCCAGGCTGGGCACGTAGGCGGCATACAGGTTCCCCCAGGCGTCCGGGCCGGGGTCCGAGTAGTGCAACAGCAGCAGCGCGTTGCTGGGCACGAAGAAGGCCACGGCCGAGGCCAGCACCAGCGCCGTCAGCCTCCGCGCGGGCCTGTAGCGCCGGCCGCCGGCCGCCAGCGTGCACAGCGTGGCCCCGTAGCTCAGCAGCATGGCCAGCACGGGCAGGAAGCAGCCGAGCACGGCCAGGCAGATGAAGACGGGCCGCCAGTAGGAGGCCTGAGCGCCCACGGGCAGCACGTCGTGGCACAGCACGTGGTCCGAGTGCGGCAGGCGGAAGGTCTGCCGCTGCAGCGCCAGGGGCAGCGCCACGGCGAAGGCCGCCAGCCAGGCCACGGCGCAGAGCCCGGTGGCCAGGCGCCAGCCCCGCAGGGTGAGGGCCCGGAGCGGGTGCACCACGCCAAGGTAGCGGTCCAGGCTGATGGCGGCCAGCAGGAGCACGGAGCCGTACATGTGGCCGTACAGCCCGGCCGTGCTCAGGCGGCAGGCGGCCTCGCCGAAGGGCCAGTGCTGGCCCCGCAGGTGGTAGGCGACGCGCAGGGGCAGCGTGAAGGCCAGCAGGAGGTCGGCGACCGCCAGGTTCATCAGCAGCACGGTGGAGGGCAGCCGCGGCACCCGTGTGGCCAGCACCCACAGCGCCAGGCCGTTGGCGGGGAGCCCGACCAGCAGAGTCAGCCCGTAGAGCGCGGGCACCAGCCTCGTGGGCGCCCAGCCCAGCAGCAGCGCCCGAGAGCCGTCCGAGACCTCCACCTCGTCGCTGCTGTTGGCCCAGGGCCGGCCGGGGAAGCTGCGCAGTTTGGGCGGGAGAGGGGTCCCCTCCCGGGACCCGGTCGGGGGCCCCGGTGTGTCGGCTGCGGGGGGAAGGGGATGAGAGGCGTTGAGAGTCTAACCGCCACCCCCACTCCCCACCGCCCGGCCGGTGGTGCGGCTCCCGAGGGGGCCGGAGTCCAGGCCCCGGTTCTCAGGAGCCCCCAGCTCGGTGGGTCAGAGCTGGACACAGACGCCCCCGGCCCCGTGTGGGCCCAGGGCTGGGCTGGAGGCCCCTCTCCACCCCCCGCCCCCCCCCCCCGCCACCTATTTCCCCCTCATCGACTCTAGGCCTGCCCCTGGTCCCAAGACGGGGCCCACGGTCACTCACCATCACCTCCCCCCGTGCTCCCCAACTCGTCGTAAGTGAGGTGGGTCTGAGTGCCATCTTCCAGGCTGAACCCCAGCACCAGGGGCCACAGCAGCAGAAGTAGGCACATGCTCCGAGACGACACCGGCTGCTCTGGGCTGCGGCCGGCTGAGCTCGGGCTTCCTGCCCGGCTGGACCCCCACCCCCAGCTTCCTGAGTGCCAGTGGAGGAGTGGACGGGGCCTGGTGAGATAAACCAGCCCCTGCCCCCACAAGCCCATGGCAGGCTCCCGGTGGTGGCCCGAGGAGTCCCGGTGGCTGGGGTCACTCAGTGACGCACAGGTGCCTCATGGGGTCCAGGTGCCCGGCTGGCGGGACGGGGGAGGAAGCTCCGGGCTGCAGTCCCCGCCCCCTCAGCACCCGTTGGGCCCAGAAAGCCTCTGTGGGCCAAGTGGCCGCTTCCCGCCGTCTAGTCACATCTGCAGCCACCATTCCCACGACGGCCCTCTGGGTCGCATCCCCAGTTGAGGGCTCTTGGCCCTTCCCCCCCCCCTCACCTCCTGTCTGTGGCTGGCTGGCCCATAGCCCTGCCTCCCCAGGTCAGAGGTCGGAGCAGGTGAGTGATTCTCCCCAGGTCCTCGGTGCTTGTTGCTGCCTCACTCACACCCCTGCACTGTCCCCTGGGTGGGCGGGCACCAAGTGAGGTGCGGAGAGGGGAAGACACTCTTGTGAGTCTGGGGTCTGCTGAGGGGGTCTGAGGGGGTCTTGGTCCTCAGCCTGGACCCACGATGCTGACCACGTGCTACCCTGGGGTGCCTGCTTCTGGGAGGTGCCCATCCCTGGCTCTCGAAGCCCCTTCTGCTCCCATCCTGGCTCCACCTCCAGCCCCGGGGCCCCTGAGGATGGTCGTGGCCATATCTGAGCCTGAGAGTGGTGGCCGGGCCAGCCCAGGAGACAGGGCCTCCCCAGCCACCCCCCCCCCTCTGGCCCCTCCACGTCCCTGCACTGAGATGGGGCCCACTGTGCAGATGAAGACACTCAGAGGGGCTCAGAGGGGAGGGTAGTCCTCTCTTCTACACACAACCCCCCCCCCAGATGTCCCTCTAGGGAGAGGCCTCGACCATTGTGCCCTGGGGAGCTCCGCACTGGGGGTTCTTGACCTGTGCGGTCAGGGTCGGGCCACGGTGGCGGCAGGGGGGTGCGGTCTGAGAGCAGGGGGACCCTGAGGGGCGGTGGGGGTCAAGGGAGACGGAACAAACTAGGACTGGGAGAAGGAGTGTGATGTGGCCGTGTTCTGGTGTGGCGAGCCTTAATCTAGCCACACACTTGAGGTCGCAGGGACCAACCAGGAAGTGACTGAGCAGTCCTGGACAGAGTCAGTGCAGCTGAGGGTGAGATGCTGAGGTCCCTGCCCTCAGCCCGGGGTGGGGGGCGGGGGACCGAGGCCTGGAGAGTTCCCCCTGGGACAGGGTCTCAGCCAGGAGTCTCTTCCATTTCCAAGCTTTTCCCACCGGTACCAGTGACAAATTCAGCCCCATGCCTACGTCTCTTGGCAACTCATGACCCGTGTCACTCTCAGGGCGCAGGGAAACCCGGATGAGGACCCCCAGTGGCCCTGCAGGAGCAGAGCAGCGAGCCCGTATGGGGGGAGGCTGGGGGCTGGCAGCTGGGCAACTCTGGGGCAGGGCCGAGCCCTCAAGGGGGGAGGTTTGACTGTGTCTGGACATTGAAGGCAGGCACACACGTGCAGGAAGTGAGTGGCCTTACGGGGCATTCCCAGCAGCTCGGAGGCGGGGAGGCCCATCACGGGAAAAACCCGGTGCCAGCAGAAGGGGGCAGACCCCCCCCCACCCCCCGACACAGAAGGTGCAGGGCCACCTACCACAGCGAGGCACTTTCTGGGTGGGGTTGGGGGGCGGGGCTGGGGGCAGCTGCCTTTGGGGAGAAGGATTTGGGTGCCGACTTTCCCCCTTGTGCTTTTTTGTACTGTTGGAATCTTCTCTATCCTCTGCCCCTTTCCATAAAAACATTTTTGAACAATGTTCATTTTTGAGAGTGTGCACGAGTGGGGGAGGGGCAGAGAAAGCGGGGGGACAGAGGATCTGAAGCGGGCTCAGCGCTGACAGCGGAAAAACGTTTTTAAAAAGGCGGAATAGCAGCTTGAAAAAGGAAGGAAAATGTGACCCAAGCTACGCTACCATGGGGGTGGACCTCGAGGACACTGTCACTCATGCCGAGTGAGATAAGCCAGGCACGAAAGCATAAATACTGCGTGATCCCACCGATAGGAGGTCCCCCGAGTGGTCAGATTCATAGAGACAGGAAGTAGGGTGAGTGGCAGGGGCTGGGGGAGGAGGACGGGGAGCCAGTGGTTAATGGGGATAGAGTTCCATTTTGGAAGACGAAGGGTCCTGGAGATGGGTGGTGGGGCTGGTGGCCCAAAGCCCCTCAGCTGGACACGTACCATGGCTAACTTTTGTGCGTATTTTAATACAATGAAAAACTGATTTAAAATGGTGGGGGGGGAAAAAGCAGTCAGATCCGAGTCGGCAGCTGGTCCTGGATTTCTTCAGCTTCCAGCCCCGCCTGGACCCCCAGGAGCCCCCAGAGCCTGTCCTGGCCGGGCTCACGGTCTCGAGTGGAAGCTGGAGGTCAGTGCATCTCCTGACCAGTTAAGAGATGCCTCGGGTCCTCCCAATACTAACGCTTCTCGGGGTACCATCTTCGTGCAGATTGTGATTTATGCTGTGCTTTGGAGGCAGGTGGGTGCCCACCTGAAAAGCAAGTTGCTTTTCAGAACAATCGGCCTCCTTCTCGACCAGGACATCAGGGGTAGAGTGCTGCTTAGACCTTGCAAAATAGCCAGTGAGACAAACACCTCATTAATGACAGAATAAGAGAAGAAATGTTCACGAGGCCCCACTGGGCCCCCGCACCCCCCCCCCAAGCATCACATGCCTGCTTCCCTCCACCACTGCTCCCTCCACGATTCTGGGGAAGGGAGGGCAGCCTACGAGCACTCCCCAGACGTGAAGGATTTAGGGAGGGGGGTGCAGGGTGGTTAGGACACAGGGCTGGCTGTTCCTTACTGTGGCATAACCAGCTGCTGTGGACACAGTGGCTTGGAATAATGGGTCCTTCTGTGGGTGAGGAGTCTAGGCACGGTGGGCTGGTTCCGTGCCCAGGGCCCCACCAGGCTGCAGGCTAGGTAGGTGTCCACAGGGTCAGGTCTGTCCACATCAGCACGGGTCGTGCCCCCTTCCCAACGGGGCCAGCAGAAGACCCTCTCCTGTTTCTCCTTCGGGAGCCTGATCACAGCCAGAGGCCCCTCCCACTCCTGGGGCCGGGTGTCCGGCCCGGAAGCTGCCACGGCTTGCACCCCAGGACCTCCCCCCCTCCCCTCCCCGTCAGGACACCCCTCCCAGAGCTTCTGACCGGATGGCCGGTCTGTGGGCACAGAGGGCCCTGGAGCCTCGCTCACCCAACTCCCCGGGAGCCCTGGCTCTCTGGAGGGGGAGTCGTGCAGCACCAGGGGCGTTGATGTGTGTGGGGGGTACCCATGGGCAGAGGGGGCCCCTGGAAGGTACCGACGGCCACTCGGGGAGGCTGGGGACACCACCTGGGAGAGGACTGGTCATGTGGGCAGCGCGGACTTAGCTCGGAACTGGGAGGTGAGGCCTGGCGGTGGGCACTGAGGGGGAGGGGAGGGGAAACACCCCTCGCTGGTTCGCCGGGCGGGTGGAGGAAGCTCAGCGCGAACACCACGGTCTTTAAATTAGGTTTCCCCCGCACCACGCTGAAGGCAACACCTCTCCTTTCTACTGACTACGAAAACTGAGTTGGGAACGACCATCCCAGAAAACTCAGGGGGGGGACACCCCCGGGGGGGGGGGGGCGGGCATCAGGACCCTCCTGCGGAGGCGGTGTCGGGGAGGGTTCCGCACTTGGTGTTTGGGAACCACTGGAGCGCAGGTGCAGACGCCCCCTGCGGGTTTGCTGACAAGAAATGACTGAGGGCGTCTCACAGATTTAGGTCAATATTTAATATTTAACTTTAATGTGCAAATAAATAGAAAAGGAAAACTACATTCAAAACAGCTGCAAAGGAAGTACAAGCCCCAGAAGAGAAATTCTTCAAAAACAGAAGAGACGCTCCCTAGAAGCATGCAGGGTGGGGCTCGGTGGGGTCTGGCCCGCACCCCAGGCCCACGCGGAGGCACGGAAGGGGCCGCGGGCTCCCGGGGAGGATGGCTGCCGAGAGGGTCTGGTTCAGGAATTCCGAAAGTTCCCTTCTTACAAAAAACAAGGATGTGGACAAAGTGCCTGGCACACTCGAGCAAACACGGGCTGGGAGACCCTGGGCAGACACGCCGGCCTTGGACTCGCCCAGGCCCCGAGTCAGAGGCTTTGCAAACCTTGAGTTCCACAGGTAACTTCTAGAAACACATCTCCACTTCCCAGAACGGCGGATTTGGCACAGCGCAGTTTTAGGGGGTGAGGGCTGCCGCCGGGCAGAAACAAGGCCGCAAGGAGACGGTTCCGGGCCCCCGTTGGTTGATCCCACTCTGATGGTGCCGGGAGCCCGGCCAGGGCTCCTCACGGTGCAAGGATTTTAAAGAGCTGGTCCCCAGCCCGAACCGCTCGGCATTCGCGGCACAGGCGGCCTTGGACGCCTCTGCAGGACGGCTGCCTCAGCCCCTCGCGCCCACACCCTCTCCCGGAGGTGGCCGCAAGTAGGGCGGCAGCGTTAAGGGCACAACTGCAGAATTGCACGAGGAGGGCTCTACTGCCCAAGAAACGGTGGGGCGCGGCTGACTGCAGAAGTTACAACCACTAAGAGAGCTTATGAATAAATACGTGTGTGCATATATATATTTCTAGAAGGGCCATCCTAGGTACAGGACCGCACCCCAGGTGTGGGGCCACGTGAGCCCGGTGGGAGTTGCAGGCTGGGCCCCTCCCCTCAAGAGCCCGCAGTGTGGCCACCAGGACAACACAGGGTCTGGAGTCTCATTTTTTCCAGAGTGGGTTCTTCCAGACAGTTCTGGTGCCGCCTGCCCACTCCGCATCTTGACGTCAAAGCAGGATCTCAACGGTTGGGCTGAAAGGGTTCTTCCTGGTCTCAGAGTGACCAAGGACCCCAAGCCTCAGCCGGGCCGAGCCCGTGCCCAAACTATCAGATGCAGGCATGGCCCAGCTTAGGAAGTTTCCAGAAGTTCTCAGAACCATTCAGGAAGGACATGCTTTTCAAGCAGGTCCGCCCAGGCCCAACTCCTTCGATGCTGGGGTCTCCTGAACGCCGACTCCCTCCCCCCACCCCACACGCCCGGCACGGTTCATCGCGGACTCTCCCAGACGCCATAGGGACAAAGGACCGGAGGTGCCCCCCCACCGCCTGGGGATTTGGCACGTGTGATGGAAGGCGGTCCAGCAGGTGCATCAGCGCAATCACTTGCTCCCTGGCCGGCGTGTCGATCTTCCCCCTTCCAGCAGGGACTGAGCCCCCAGAGTTCGGGTGCAGGAAGGGTTCGGGTTTGGCACAGAACGGGCCCAAAGGAAGCAGGGGAGCCAGAGGGACGGCAGCTCGGGGCCACGAGCTAGCACAACCCCGCCCTTCTCCGGAGCTCGTGGCCTGTAGCAGCAAGGCTGAGGGACGCTCGGCCCCCTCAGGTCGTTCATCAGAGTGCCCCCGAGGGACACCCGGGCCGAGGGAGTGGCCGCGCCAAGCCGCGGGTCACGGCGCCCACGCAGCGAGTCAGGGGGAGGCGGGGCGGCGGCTGTACTGCACTCGGTAGCGGGTCACGGGCAGGCCGTGCACGTGCGCCGTCTCACACAGCGTCTTGCAGGGCACCATGTCCTCGTCCTCCTCGCCCATCAGCCAGTCCTGCACCAGGCCGGCCGCCTCCACCGTCACGTTGTCCTCCAGCCAGCGGCCGTGCCACTCCTCGAAGTGCTGGTGGTGCCGCAGCAGAACCAGGGGCTGCACCTGCGCAAGGGGGCGGGGAGGGCGGTCAGCCGCGGGCCGGGTCTTAGGGGCCCCGGCACCCCCCGGACGGCCACGGGCCGCGCCCCAGGTTCCCCGGCCGTGGGCGGGGGCGGACGGGGCACCTGCTTGGCCCGGCAGAGGGTCCCGCGGCGGTACATGTAGTCCTCGGAGTTGACGATGAACATCATCTTGTGGGTGCTGAGCTTGAAGCGGCAGTCCACGTTGCAGGCGCTCTCCACCCCGACCAGCCGCTTCCAGGAGGTCTTGGCCTCGCCGCGCAGGGCGCGCACCTGCTCACACTGCCACCTGCGGAACTTCTTGAGGTTCCTGGAGGTGAGAGGAGGACGCGCAGGCTGGGAGCCCCTCACGACCCGCAGGCGTCGGGAGACGCCGACCTCCCCGGAGTCGGAGAGAGGCAAACTGAAGCGACGAAAGCCCCCCCCCCCCCCCCCCCCCCGAACCCTTCCGTGCGGTGAAAAGTAAAAGCCGGTCGGGCCCTGGTGCTGACGGCGGCGGGAGGGGCCGCCCGGGGCCCACGGGAGGGAACCGCGTCCGGAGGGCCTCTCACCTCTGCAGGAACACGGGCTTCAGGAGGAAGCCCTCGGTGGGCGAGCTGGACGCCCCCTCGGTCCCCACGTACTGCTCCACGTACCGAGCCAGGTGCTGCGGGAGAGGGAGGTGGGCCCGTGTCACCGGAGGCACAGACCTCTGTCACCGGACACCCGGAGCTCCGGGACGCTCAGGGACTTCGTTCCCGCCCCGCAAAGCTTTAGGAGGATGGCAGCTCCCGGGAGCCTGACGCGTGACGGAAAGCGCCAGACGGCAGCTGTGGATAAAGCACTCGTGTAGAGCCAGGAGTTAGACGCTCGTGGCATCTCGTGCTTACGTGGGTAAATCCCTGCCGGGTAACATCCCTGCTGTATCCGTCATGTGGCAAGCTTACATGGGTAACGGGGCCCTCACGCAGAGGACAGAGGGTCTGGGGAGCAGGAACGACATCAAGACACGAGCAGCAGGGCAAGGGGGTGAGCAGGGGCCACAGGTCGGGGGTGGGCACGGCCCGCAGTGTCCAAGTGACCCTTTATCTGCTCCCACCCTGTGAGAGCCAGAGGCTCCTCCGGACTCAGGCCTTCTGGAGGCAACTTCTGGAAGGGGCCGGGTGTGCAGCCACCACCCTGCAGGGAGGCCTGAAGCGTGCAGGGCGGGGTGCTGTGTGTGAGGATGCTTCCCGCCCCCGCCGGCCGTGGTGCTGGTGAAGGAGGCACCACGTGCAGCTCAGAGTGTGGGCCCGGGGATCTCTCCTGGGGTCGGGGACCGGGATCCAGCTCTCTGGCCCTCGTGCTTGGGAGTGAAGGGTCACACGCCACGGTGTCTGAGTGAGCATGTGGGCCGCGGGCCCAAGGTGGACCTGCCACGGTATTTGCAGCAGGTGGAAGAGCCAGGAGCAGGGTTTCGGAGGACTGGCTCCCGACGGCACGTGTGCTGACCAGCCCCTCCGAGGCTTCCAAGGACAGCATTCAGGCCGCATGGTGGGGCTTCTCCGGGTGGGCCTTCCGCAGCCTGTGCTCGGCCAGCGTGTGCACAGGGCTCCCGGGGCGGGGGCGGGGGGGGGGGGGCAGGAGCCTGTGGCGTGTACAAGGCGCAGAGCATGGGGCCACGGCTCTTACCTGGACCTCCACGGGGTCCTCCGTCTGGGCCTCCTCGGTGTCCAGAAGCTCGATGGTCATGACCACCTGCCCTGTGCGCTGCAGGAACATGACCTGGGGAAGAAGGAGGGTGAACAGCCCGACGCCACGGAACGAGAGCCCAGAACGAGGCCTGCGAGGTCATCGGTGACGGCCTTCCCCAGCCTCCAGGGGCCGAACAGGAGAAGCGTGTGGGATCGGGCAGGCGGGCGGCCGAGTGAGGGCCCAGGCCCAGCCTGGCTCTCGGGCCGCAGCGACGCGGCCCGTCCTCCCCCGCTGCGGGTGCCCTCCTCGCGGCCCCGGCCTCGCGTGAGCCCCTCACCTTGAAGCAGTTCTCGTCAGCCATGCACCGTTCGGCCTTCCACTGGTAGCTGGTCTCCCTGGAGGCACGGACACAGCGGGAGGACAGGTTCCCCCCCGCGGCGCCCCGCTTCTTCTCGTTCAGGTAGAGCTCCACCACCTTCAGACAGACGTCATCACTCACGAGGTGGTGCAGCTGGCAGGGAGGGAGAGCCAGTGGGTGCCCGGCGCGCGTGCCCCCAGGAGCGGGGAGGGGTGCGGCTGGAACCCCAGCCCCCGCCTCACCCGGAGAGGACGCCGGCAAAGCGCATGAGGTTGGGCGTGAAGGCCAGGGGCAGCCCGGCCCAGACCCACGAGCCCTGCCGGGGCACGAGAAACACACAGAAAAAAAAAACACAGAAGAAAAGGTGCCAGAGTGGGGACGGTAATTAAAGGTGCCACAGTGGCAAGTCACGTCTCCCTGAGCGTTCTGCTATAAACACAATTAGTTCTTTCAACCGCTATAAACACACTTGCAACCTTGAGGTTTAGGAGAAGGTGGGTAAGGGACGCGGCCGGGCGGCAGGTCGGACCGCGCAGGTGAGCCGGGGCCTCAGGGCACCAGCTGCGGTCCGGACAGGCTGCTACAGGCTCGGGGTTCGGGAGTCTTCCCCACGTGCTGCTTTGTTGAATAAAGACACCGTGTGGACGCACGGAAGTCTCACACGATGCCTGTCATGTGACAAGTTCCCAGTGAACGTTGGCTGCTGGTAACGAAAATGGAGAGGAGTTCCACAGGAGACGTTTGTGGAAAGGATAATTAAACAAACAAACATTAATCAGAGTGTCTGGTTTGGTCCGACCTCTAGGTGCTAAAGTCAAGGCTACTGTCCCCAGAGCTGTGGCCTGCCGGGGGCAGGCGGGACGCTCAGCCTGGGGATGCGCACCCAGCCCTGTAACATCCCTGGCATCCCTGTCGCCCGGAGCCATGCACAGGCCCTGGGTGCTTGCTTCCTCTACACGTGTCTACAGAGGTCACGATCAGAGAGAGAGAGAGAGACAGGAAAGGACAAAGACCCAGCCCGGCACACAGAGGGAATCGGGGAGGTGGCCAAAACCAAAAGGGTTAGTTAGGGTCTCAGAGCACGGGTGTCTGTGGCGATGCGTCCCAGCAACCACCTAGAAGACACAAAGCCCCCCGCTCATCAGTGGGGGAAAAGGTGGGCTCCACGGAGAACGGCCAAACGGCACAGACAGGGCCCTCAGGCCAGGACGTCTGCACGGCCACAGAGGGACGCAAAGGTCCCACCCCACAAACCTTCAGGGAAATGCAACATAAGCCACAACAGTCACCACCGTTTGGCCTGTGAGGGTGGAGAGGCCACCGATCCTGAGCCCCAGGAAGGACTCCGTGCACCCCGGGAAGCCTGCCTGCGCCCCACCCCGGGCCGGGGGGAGTGGTGGAAATGAACAGACGGCAACTTCGAGGGTCTAAACAGGGGCTCTTTCCCACCGTCCTTCCCAGGCAGAGGCGGAAGGGAGCTCAGGCATCTCGGCCGAGGAATCTCACAGAATCACACTGGCGAGGTGTGGCCAGATGCACACAGACACAGAGCTCAAAACCAGGGGCGTGGGTGCCTGTAGGGGGGCGGGGGGGGGCGCTGAAAGGAGGCAGTGCTGGGGCTGTTCGTGACCACCCACTGAGCCGCATGCGTGGGATCTGGGCACGCTTGTGTGTGTGTTCTACTTTGGCAGGAAAGGAAATGCCGTTTCTAGCAACTGTATCTGGGCAGGAGAGTCGGGACGCTACTTTCCTCGGCTTCTCTGCGGCTTTACAGCAAACAGCCTTACTCGATAAATAGGAAACCAAGTCAGGATGAACGACAACTGTTCTGGTGTAACTGAGCAGGACTAGCGTCCCAAGACCACATCTGACTCACCTGGGGTATTGCTGCGTATATTATTAGCATGACTGTTCTCTCTTGGTGACACTCAACTCTGGGTGACTTTTGCTCTTACAAGCGCTGCTAATACATGTCCCCGATAGTCTCCCTCCAGAAGTGGGCTACAATTCCTTTTTTTAAATTAACTGATTTTTTTAGAGTTTATTTATTTTGAGAGAGAGGATGAGTGAGCAGGAGAGGGGCAGAGAGAGGGGGAGAGAGAGAATCCCAGGCAGGTTCAAACCCACAAACCACGAGATCATGACCTGAGCTGATACCAAGGATGGGACACTTAACTGGCTGCCCCCACCCCTGCCGGTGTCCCTGGCCTATGGTTCTTTATGTGTTGCCAAATTACCTTTAAGAAAGGTCTGTCGGGCGCCCGGGGGGCTCAGTGGTTGAGTGTCCAACTTCAGCTCAGGTCATGATCTCACGGTCCGTGAGTTTGAGCCCCATGTCGGGCTCTGCGCTGACAGCTCGGAGTCCGGAGCCTGCTTCGGATTCTGTCTCCCTCTCTCTCTGTCCCTCCCCCCTCACGCTCTGTCTCTCTCTCAAAAATAAACAAACAAAAGAAAAAGATCTGTCACCGAGGAGTCAAACGAATCCTTGTACACCCGTGTTCACAGCATTGTTCACAATCGCCAAAAGGTGGCAACGAGCAAAGTGGCCACCCCCAGATGCGTGGACGGACGAGTATGGTCCATCCACACGACGGGAGGCAGCCACACGAGGGAGCGAAGCAATGACACACATCACAACGTGGCTGAACCTGGAAAACACCATGTGGAGTTTGAGAGAAGCCAGACACAAAAGGCCACAGCGTGGGATTCCATTTACGCGAAACGCCCAGAGCAGGCAGATCCGCAGGGACAGAAGGCAGACTGGCGGTGGCCAGGGACCGGGGAGAGGGGCACGCGGTGGCCGCACGACACGCTGAGCGCACTGAATGCCACTGAACTGCATTTTGTGTTCCGTGAATTCCACTCCGCTGAAGCTACAAAGGAGAGGTGCTGCTGCCCTGGGGCCGCCCGCGCAGACTCTCCGGGAGGGGCCGCACCGTCCCCGTCGCCGCCTGCCCGCGCCCGCTCACCTGCCTGGCGATGCTCTGCACCAGCTTGTCCATGGTGAAGCCCACGTAGGCGTGGATGGTGAACATCTCGCGCAGGGTGTCCTCGTACTGCGTGGGGTCGATGCTGCCCTCCAGCAGGCTCCGCACCATGTCCAGGAAGGCGGGGTAGTACTCCTCCAGCTCCACCTCGCCTGGGGGCGCGGGGGCCGCAGTCACCGGGGGCCAGACACGCGTGGGGCCCTCGCCTCCGGCCACCGGCTCCCTAACACCGGCCCGAGGTGCCGGGACGCGTCCGACTGGCCGCCTGGCGCCCCCCCCCCCCCGCCCTGTTGGTGACCGCCGGCACCCACGTGCCACCCCGGGGACCCCGGAGCTTACTTGGCTGCTTCAGCCGCAGCTCCATGGCGGGGTCGTTGCCCTTCTCCCGGCGGCCCTCACACAGCACCTTCTCCCTCTCCTTCTCCGTCCGATACTCCAGCAGCTGCTTCTGCGCCTGGCGGTAGATCTTGAGCAGCCGGGAGCACAGGGTCTGGTGCAGGCGCAGGAAGAAGTACCAGTTGTTGTTGGCGAAGAAGAGGCTGTACACGTCATCCAGGGGCTTGTGCCGCTGCGGCGCCTGCTCGGGGGCGGGCGCCTCGCCCGCGGCCCCCTTCTCCTCCGGGGGACTGCTCTGCGGCCCGGGTGCCGGCTTCTTCCGGTCCCCAGGCTCCGCGCTCTGGCCCTGGGGGCTGCCCCGGCCCTCGTCGGCGGAGTCCTCGGACGCCCCCAGGTCCAGCTGCTGGGAGAAGAAGAGGCTGGGCACGAACTGGTGCACCAGCTGGTGGATGGTGCCCTGGTCCTCCTTCTGGATGGCCGGCTGCCGCTTCACGTAGTAGCTGATGAGGGCGGCGGCGTCCTCGAGGATCTGCCTGTCCTCGTACACGAAGATGAGGTGCGGCTCGCTGGAGGGGGCGCTACGGCCCTCCGAGTGCTGCTCCTGGTGCTGGGGCACAAGGGGGCCATCAGGCAGGAAGTGACCAGCTGGGGTGTCTGAGATGGGGCACCCGGGGCCACGGGGCTCTAACGGCATCACGCTCTGGTCTGGGCGCGGCCCACACCTCCTGCCTGCCCCGTCCCATTCAGCAGCCCGCTCCAACCACTGTCCTCTCTGGGTCCAGAGTGACTTGACCTATAAGAGTGCGGTCAGTCCAATCACATCACTCTGGGCCTTGCTGCACTGCTCATGACAGGACCCCCATCCCTGGCACGTGGTCATATGGCACCCCCCCCCCCCACAGCCTCTTTCATTGCCTCAGGGGTGCTGAGCTCCTGCTGTGCGCAGGACCTTTGAACGTGCCCCTCTGCTCTTTTGCCCTGGAAAACCAAAGCCCTGGGCTCACTCCTTCCCTCAGTCTTTATCCAGCTAACGACTTTTCTTCCTGCAAACCTGAAGACGGTCACACTTTGTCCAGACTGTCTCGAGCTGCCTGCTGATGTCAGCCCCCAACGACGCGCTCTCCTGGGCAGCACCCAGCCCCAGCCCCAAGGCTGATGAACCCAGGCTCTCAGAAAAAGTGAGCCTGGGGGTGGCTTGAGTGGCTCAGTCAGTTAAGCATCCGACTCCAGCTCAGGTCATGATTGCGTGATTCATGGGTTCGAGCCCCACACTGGGATCTGTGCTGACAGCTCAGAGCCTGGAACCTGCTTCGGATTCTGTGTCTCCCTCTCTCTCTCTGCCCCTCCCCCACAGGCGCACACGCCCACTCTCTCTCAAAAATAAACAAAGATGTTAAAAAATAAAAAAAATTTAAAAAAAGGAAAAAGTGAGCACGGATCGTCACCTCTGGGTGAGCAGTCCAGCGTGTAGCACTGAAGGGGCTCCCTGAACCACCACAGAGCAAGTGACCAACAGAAAACGGGTAGGGCCAGGACCGTGGCTTTCTGGGGTGGGCGCCCCATGTGTCCACCAGAGGTCAGGCTCCCTTAGTGACACTAAGGAGAGCTTAGTGTCCCTCCGTGCTGGCGGGAGTCCTGGGAGCTGGCACACGGGTGGTGCGGACACTCAGCCTGTCTCCCGGCTCTGATGTGACCTCCTTCCTCCTGCTGCTTTTGGAGTCCCTCTCGCATCTGTGCCCCAGATGCCCTGGAAAATCTTTTTAACTCCTTTTCTCAGCGCAAGCTCCACGTGTGGAATACAGAACTGGTCTCTACTAAGCCACAATGCAGCGAGGGGCCGACCTCCCTACACACAAAGGGCCTGCGGCATGCGGAGCCTGCCAGGCTGGTGGGCCAACCTCGGGTCCCACACAGAGCGCTGGGCTCCTTTTCCCTCAGCCCCCAGGGAAAGAGTGAAAGAACTCTGTGGTGACAGAGGTTCGTCTCACGTGTCACCTCGTCAATTCTCATTCTGATGATGAACCGTGGACCCTGCTGGGGTGGGGGGCGGGGGAGGGGGCGGTGTTCTCAGGCCTTAAGGACCCACTCAAGGATCAGAGCAAAGAGACCAGATGACCTGCAGGTGGGCCCTACAGGGCCAAGGGTGGCCCAGGGGAGGCAGGCAGGACAGAAGGGGCTTAGATCACAGGCTCTCGCCAAGTCACTCACTCCCTGCACGGGGTTTTTTGATGCCTAAATCCTCAAAGCCTGGAGCTCAGCCCTGCCTCAGTTCTGTGGTGCAGGCCCGATGAGCTTGAATGTACCAAAGCTGGCAAAAAGGCACAGGGCAGCGGCTAGAGGCGGAGGCCTAGGGCCTGGACTCCTGTGGCTGGCTTTGGCAAGTGGCCACCTCTCGTGCCTCAGTTTCCTCACTGCTAAGACCAGGAAGATAATGGTACTGCATCATAAAGTCTGTACGAGTTCGATGGAACGTTCCTTCTTAGGGTCTACCTGTGCCTGGCACACAGCTGGCAGCAAAGGAAAGCCGCTGTTATCATTTGCCTGAAGGAAGGTCGAGCAAGGCCCAGTGGGTAAGGAAGGAGGGAAGGAGGGGAGGGGAGGGGAGGGAAGGAGGGGAGGGGAGAGCCCTTTGCCAGCAATGGCAGAACCGCTACAATCCTCCCCCCGGACTAGCTCTAGGTTGAGTGCCACAGAAGCATCCATTCCAGCCCTACAAAGCCAGGGTGACGCTGGGGAAACAGAGGCACCGAGACCCAGCCACCTGCCTGAGACCGGGAGGGCTGGGAGCGGAGGGCCAGGACCACTTGCTGGCTCAGACCTGGGCAGAGGGCCTCACCTCATCGTAGACACTCTCGATCTCATTGAGCAAGCTCTTGGAGCGGAGGGCCTTGGTGTCGTTCTGTTTGAAGTTCACGGCCTGATGGTCCAGGGACTTGAGATATGCCTTCTCGTACTGCTCCCGCCAGATCTTGTTGAAGCCCTGCTGGGCCTCCCGCCACTCCTCCTCCTTGGCCTTCAGCCTGCGGGGTCAGAGGAGCTCAGCATGGGGACAACCAGGGGCACCCACCCGTCACCCCTGCGCGGGCAGCCTGGCAGCCACCCACAGATCCAGCCGGGTGCGTTCCTAACTCGGGACAGCCAGCCCCTGGCCTGGGCAGTGGGTTCTGTGCTGAAGAAAAGAGGAAGGTGGGGAGCATGGGCTCTGTAGAAGCAACGTGGCTGCTTTTGTGGTTTTCGAAATATCGCTGCCCTAGCACCTCCTCCCTGTCCTGGCCCATGGCCCTGACCACACTCTGGGTAGTTGCTAGGTTAACTACTGGGCTCTCTTGCTTGACTTCAAGCCCCAAGAGAAGGGGCTCTGTCAGCCTCGCTCAGCTCTGCAACCCCAGGGCTGAGCACAGCATCTGGCCAAGGGCAGCCATTTAATTAATACCTGTTCACCAGGTCAGAAAGTTTTCCAAAATGTACTACTAAGTAAAAGACAAGCCCTGCCATAGGACAATCCTATTTGTGCTTTAAAATAGCTCCTTTTCTCGTTTTGATGATTATGTGCATGGTGGAAAGTTCTAGAAGGACACAATTATTCCCAGTTGTGCTTTTCTCTCAAGAGTAGAACGGGGAAATGAAGAAAAGGCTGGAAACCACAGTAAGCCAGCCTGGGGGGGGGGCCCACCCCCCCCAATCACACCGGGGACAAAGAGCACTAATGGGCTCCAGGGAACCCGCTTGTAGCAGGCAGGACAGCCAGAGTCGGGAGGGCACCTTTTCAGGACGACAGGGACAGCAGTGACAGGGTTCTTCTTGAGGCTCTCGATGATCTCTGGAGCCTTGTCGCCATAAATACGGTGGATGGCACGGCGCTGGATCACCTCCGACGTGCCCCCCAGACAGTCATCCAGCCGGAACTTCTCCTGGTCCTCAGGCGCCATCCGGGAAAGCTTCTTCTGCACACTTTCCAACACACGGATCGTGGCCAGGTTGGTCTCCAGGACGACATCTAACTATGGAAAGGAAGGCAGGGGCGGGCTGTTGAGGGTGTGAGGGGCAGCGCAGCAGGGCCCCAGGGACAGGCGCGGGTCAGCAGAAGCGATGCTTGGACAGAACTAATAAACCTCCGCGTCTCTGAGGGAGGAGGATGAAAACCAGGAAGCGGCAGCACTGACGCAGCTCCAGGGGCCCGGAGCACGCACAGCGGGTCACGCGGCTGGGGCGCGACCCCGGCAATGGTGAGAGCCAGGTGCTCACGGGAACAGGACTCGTGGGCCTCTTACCACTGCGTGAACATCCCGCGGCTAGAACACGGGTGGACCCATGAGAAGAGGGAAGCAGTTCCCAGGCTGACCCCCTTCAGGGGCATCACAGGCAATAAAAAGGAAGGACTCACTGCGTACGCAGCCCCCCGCGTGACTCTCCGGGGCACGTGCTGACGGAGAGCCAGTCCCCAAAGGTCACACCCTGGGTGATTCCCCTTAGGAAAAAGTGCCAGAGCTGGAAGACAGGTCAGTGGTTGCCAGAGGTCAAGCACAGGGTGGGGGAAGGAGGCGGGTAGGGCCATAAAGAGCAGCGCGACAGATCGCAGTGGTGGGGGAGCAGCGGAGTATCTCGGCGGTGGCGGGAAATACGGGAACCTCCACGGGGGAGACCCCCCACCCGGAGCTAAACACACGTGCCCACATACGCGTGTGCACACACACAAATACAGGTTCAACGGTGGGGACGGGAATGAGTCCTCCGGGTGTGCCAGTGTCAACCTCCTGGCTGTGACGCTGTGCCAGAGATTTTATAAGCGGCGACCACTGGGAGGAGGGTACCCGGATCGCTTGCTGCACGTAAATACACAACGATCTCAACAAGCATTTCAATGAAAAAAATTAGAGTTAATTAATTAAATTCAAATAAGCGTGTATTTAAAATGAAAAGGAACGGTACCATTTCCTCCTAACCGGCGGGAAGGCCGACGGGGCAGAAAAAGGACACTTTCAGGTGCTGCCCCCTGCTGGAAAGCGCTGGAATCCCTGCTCCTCGGAAGGAGGGTGGGGAGGATCACGACGCCTCCCCCGGTGGAGAGGGAGGAGGACAGACTAAAGCGGAGCTGGGGAGGAAGGCGCCACCCGGCGCCTCCCTGACCCTGGCCAGGACCCAGGGCCCCGGGGTGCCAGCACACACACCTCGAAACGCTCGTCCTCACAGCGGTGCAGCTGCTCCTCGTAGGGGGTCTTCTTGGAACTGACGAAAGTGGAGTCCTCTGACCAGGAGGGGAAGGAGACCCAGGTGTCATTCAGCACCTGCACCGAGAGGAAACGCTGTGTGCCCAGTGCGGCAGGCCTTGGCGGCCAGGACGGTTTACTACGTCGTCCAGGGTAAAAGATAATGGAGACGAGAAATGGAATCCTGATTTCACAGGAAACCACTTTATCATACAAATGGCAACACTAATTTGAAAGTGATTTTAAGAGAAAACGTGACTTTGGTCAAGTAAACAAATCGTACTATTGCAGGGGTTGGCAAATGTTCTCTGTAAAGGGCCAGATACGAAACATTTTAGGTTTGGCAGGCCACCCCCCGTCTGTCAGGACTACTCAACTCGGCCTCTGTCCTGCTCATGGCAGTCACAAGCGCTATGTAAATGAACGGGCAGGTCTATGTGCCAACAAAACTTCATTTACAAACACAGGCATGGGCCTGTGGATTTTAGTTTACTGACTCCTGGGCTACATATCCTGAAATCCAGCAAGCACTCTTCAATTATGGAAACAGAGGAACACTCTTGTCTACTAACCCTGAAAAAGTACTCAATGGTCAAGCTAAATGGAACATACCAAGCACAGCGAACCTGGGACAGAGCAGGCTGACGGCAGGAAAGAAACGTTAAGTCTAAACGACAGAAGAACACGCCAAAGCCTACGCCAGCATCGTCTGTTCCACGGTGTGCCAAAACCACCAGCAGGAGAAGAAACCATCCTCTCAGTGCAGGCATTTTGTCTGGCCACACCCCAGCACCATCCATCATTCGGTATTTAGGGGGTCAACACTCAGTTCTTTTCTGTAAAGCATGGGGGGTGATGGCTGTTACTGTGGCACTACCTCCTTGCAGATGGCCGTCCTCCCACTGCACTTGGGCTGCTGGTAGGTTTTGGGGAGCGCTCGGTAGCTGGATCCAATGCGTTTGCAAGACGCGTAGTCAATTTCCCGGCTGATTCCATCCCCGGATCTGTCGCTCATGGGCGGGGCGAATGACAGCTCCTTTACCCCCAGGAAGGACTTGAACTGTGCAAAGAGTTCTGGAAATTTCCTTCAGAAAGAAAGACAAAGAGTAAGTTGGATTCGGGGGCGGGGGGGGGGGGGAGGCTTTCTGAAAGGGACCTGGAGATTTCAGAATGGCTTCATGTAGACACCTGCTAAAGGTGGTCAGAGAGGAGCGGCGAGAGGCGGAACCAAGCACCAGGTGTGTGCAATGTCCTCAAATGGTGAGTAAATCTCCCTCCCACCCCTCTGTCACCAGCCAGGTCCCGCCACTAACAGGAGAGCCTTGAAACATGCTGGAATAGACAACGTAGACTGGCAGAAGCTGGGGTTAGTGATGTTCTTTAAATTGTATTTATTTGAAAGAGAGCAAGAGAGAGCGAGCACGCCCGCACGTGCACGGGGGAAGGGGCAGAGAGGGAGAGAATCTCCACACCGAGCGTGAGACCCTCATGGGGCTCGATCTCACAAACCATGAGATCGTGACCTGAGCCAAAATCCAGAGTCGGACGCTTATCCCACTGAGCCACCCAGGCACCTCAGTGCTGGTCTTTGACCGGAAGAGGTTGGGCATCAGGCCCGGGGTCGGTGAACTATTGGCAAGCTGTCCGTGCCCGTCCTTGCAAATAAAGTTTTATGGGTACGTCGTTGTGTCCATTGCTTAGTATGGTCTGTGGCTGCTTTTGCACAATGCCAGAGTTCTGTAGTGCCACCCTTGGCCCCAGACAGATAAAAGTCTGCCAACCCCTGCCCCAGAGCCTTCCTCCCTGAGGGAGAAGCCTCCCCTAGGGCGATCCCTCCCAGGAAAGGATCCCTCCGCAGACCAGTTCACAGGAGTTGTAACGTAATGGCTGTGCAATGGGAAGATCTGAACACGACTGGCCCCCAACGTCACCTGGATCTGTGATTAAATGAGTACGAAATCCTACCAAAAGGATAGTTACTTTCACAGGTGGCATGGTGACCTGCCTTCCGGCAGCTTCCTTCCTTCGTGACCCATGCCCTCCTCTCCTGAGACGGCCGTCCACTGTGCCCCAGCTGTAAGGACCCCATGCCGACTCAGCTCACAAGGAAAACACACAAGCGAATGGAAACACAGGGATGGAAAACATCCGCAAAACCAGTGCAGAGGTCACCGGAGGCCGCAGTCGGCATAAGCAGAAACTACGAACGCCCGGAAGGGGAAACGGTCACTCCGGCACACCCCACTCCGGTCCTGACTAAGGCTGTGCCATCACCGCGTGCCAGATCTCTGGGCCCCCGAGCATGGCTGCCTGTGGGTGTGCAAACCCACACCGAGGCTCACAACGCAAGAGAGGCCTTGTCGAGGTGAACGCTCGCCCAGCCGGGCCTCACATCAAGGCGAGCAATCAGAGAGGCCTGCTGCCCCCACACCACTCTCAGCACGCGGACGTGGGAACAGCGGACCCCGACCCAACGCTGCCCACCTGCTCAGTACCTCAAATTCTGAGTTCCTTCACTCTTCTCCCTTAATCCTGCCGACAACTGCAGGAAGTAGGTTTGGCCATTCGGCGAACAAAGAAACTCTCGCTCCGCTGGTAGGAAGCAGAGTCCCACTTCGGACTGGGGGCTGGTGACGTGCCCAGCTGGGCAGACCAAGGCCACGTGCGGCATTCCCCGCCCCACACAGGCCTCCAGGGGCCCCTCGCTCGTCACGGCACTTCGTCTTTCCAACAACAGCGCCCACTGCCCGGCCAGGAACCAGGCTCAGAGCACTGGATTCTGAGCTCACAGACACATTTCCGTGGGAGTGAGCAGGCCGTCCAAGTCCATATAAAAAGCCAGGCACGGTATGGCCGAAGTGGTGTAAGTAACCACACCACCCTGCTCTGGGCCGTTTTTCAAAGTGTTACCACAGCTTTACCAGCCTGGGAAAGTTAACCCAAGCGAACGGGTCACCCTGACGTGGGTACCCTCTCTCAGAATCACCAAGGAAGCACCTCCTGACGACCCTAACTTGACCTTTGGGTATCCCAACCTACGGAGCCATGATCTCAGCACCGATTACGGAAAGAAACTGGAGACCAATGTCTGTTACAGACCCTGCCGAGAAAACCACACTACATACAAATAAGGGAACATTATGCAGTCGCTAAAAATGATCACGTACGCTCACGTCTGATACTGACCGCTGACACTGCCCAAGAAATACTGAATTAAAAAAAAAAAAAAAAAGAAAACGGGTGCCGCAGCCCAGCCTGACAGTATGATGCTACTTATGGGAAACAACAGCCACGCTCATAACCAGAGGGCAGAGGATGAATGAAGGGCCAGCTGCCGGGCCGGTCCACCCCAGACCCATCAGTCACCATGGCAAAGCTCTCTCTGAGGAGCTGGTCTCTGGGGAAAGTGAGAGGTAGTCATTCTGGGCCTCAGCTTCTCCATCTTTAAAATATACAGAAACACATCTAATGTGTCCGTGAGTCCATATGATGCTTAAAAAGAAAAAAAAGAATTGGTCCCTAACCGGTCCCGATGAGACAAGAACGTGACTCATCACCCTGACACCACAATAAAGGGAGAAACCAAGCATCTACCCTGGGTCGCCAAAAGGTGGGAAATACTGTTGAGATTTTCTCTTTTGCAACCCCCAGTGAACACATAAGTAAATGAGTGAACCATAAAAAGAACTCGGACACCACCTCCGGATAGACAGAGGGACGTGAGGGATGGGACTGTGAAGGTGCAGGTGGCAAAACCCACCCAAGGTGTGGGGGCACCAACACCGCAACAGTAAGGACAAAAGGGGGAGGGATTCGCAGGACGAATCAGGAGACCAAACCCAGACAAAGGGGCAAGACTGAGCCGTGTGCTTGGTGGTTCCTGTGCCATCCGTAGCGTAGGGAGGTGCTCACTCCCCAGTGATGCTTTTGAAGGGGCAGAGAGCATGATGGGATGGCACACGGAGGGGCTCCTGGGGGCCGGCCCAGGCCCACTTGTATCCTGGGTGGTGGGCACAAGGGGCTTTGGCTAAAAATGATTCATGACTCATGGAGTCGTCCGTCACGTGGTTTCCTGGATCTGTGCTTTAAGTTTATACACTTTTTTAAAAATTAAAAACATTTTTTCGGGGCGCCTGGGTGGCTCAGTTGGTTAAGCGTCTGACTTCAGCTCAGGTCATGATCTCTTGGTCGTGAGTTCCAGCCCCGCGTCGGGCTCTGGGCTGACAGCTCAGAGCCTGGAGCCTGCTTGGGATCCTGTGTCTCCCTCTCTCTCTCTGCCCCTCCCTTGCTCATGCTCTGTCTCTGTCTCAAAGAAAATTAGAAACACTTTTTAAATTCACAGTAAAGGGCTCAGGAGGCACCTGTCCCTGGGGACGTCTTTAGCGCTAAGTAAGATACCGTGGGTCATGTATAATGTGTGCTCGCCATGCTCCAGACACGACTTCGAAGGTCTTACGCGTCCAGCCCACTTAGAGCGCTCCAAGACTGTGCGGGACCTCTATAAATGGAGAGCAGGCTCAGACTGGCTGGGACACTCGCCCGATGGGACAGAGCTGGTGAGGAGGCAAGAAAGCACACTGTGCACAAACTGGGCACATGCACTCACCTCCTAGAACATCTCTGCCCTCCAGCGGCTGCCCCAGCCCCAAGGGTCGGCCCACACCTGCAGCAGTGGGGGATGCTGGAAGCAGGCCGCTGACCCGCCAACAGGGCTTCTCTCTGGACAGCCGGGATGCTGGGTGGCCCTTTCATCCTTGTTCGAAATTTCTGATTGGTAGTTTTTATTTATTTATTTATTTATTTATTTATTTATTTATTTATTTATTTATTTTTTTTTGAACGTTTATTTATTTTGGGGACAGAGAGAGACAGAGCATGCACGGGGGAGGGGCAGAGAGAGAGGGAGACACAGAATCGGAAACAGGCTCCAGGCTCCGAGCCATCAGCCCAGAGCCTGACGCGGGGCTCGAACTCCCGGACCGCGAGATCGTGACCTGGCTGAAGTTGGACGCTTAACCAACTGCGCCACCCAGGCGCCCCTGATTGGTAGTTTTTAAAAGCACGTAGCAAGTGAATCTCTAGGGGATTTATGCTGGGTGATGAAAACCCAATCACCCGAAGGTTACCTACTGTATAATTCCATTTACACACTTCTGTTGTGGAAGGTCTACAGGTGGAGTGTAGGTTAAGGGTTGCCAGGGGGTTGGGGCCGAGACTGGGGTGGCATGTAGGAGGGACACGGGTGAGGGTATCAGAGGTTAACACAAGCACCCCTGTGGGTCTGAAGCCACTCCGCATCTTGACTGCGGCAGACACACGAGGCTTCCCAGGTGACGGAGCTGTATCAACACGCACGCGCACATACACTAGAAACAGGAAACCCTGAAGAGATGGGTGGACTGGGCGAGAGTCAACATCCTGGTTGTCACGTGACCACAGATGTCGCCACGGGAGAACAGTGCCCAGGACCTGTGTTCTTTCCTCCGACTGCAGCTCCACCTACGACCACTATGACCCTTGCGATTGAAAACCAAATTAAAAAAAAAAAAAAAAAGGCTTCATTCTTTCTCAAAAGCGATGACCAATGGCAGGGTGGACGGAGTTTCCGGAAACACACCGCGTGGGAAGCCCTGGGAAGCGTCACTCACCCGAGAAACGGGCTGACGAGCTGGAGGAGCTCAGAGCCGGACACGAGCTCCTGGTTGAAGAGTGCGATGCAGCGAAGGAAGTTCTCATAGACCTCCTGGCTCTTCAGCACCCTGCGAACCTGCGGGGAGAGGGGGTCAGGGGCCCCGGAGGGCCAGGCCCCACCCTCACCCCTCCCCTCGCTCGGCTCAGACACCGCTCGGTGAGCGCAGAGTCACCAACGCAGGCATGCTCTCGAGTGACGGCCGCGGGCCGCAGGGCAATGCTCTGTGTGCAACTGATAACGTGGCGTGAACAGTGTGTGCACGGGGCCACGTCGCTGGCTCCTGCCACCGACCCTGATGGGGGAACCACGGGACCATCCTTGCTTTAGGAAAGCCATACAGCTCAGGAGGGGCGGACGTGCATCCTCAAGCCTGCTGGGGCTCCGAGCCCTGCTGCCTCCTGCCCACGCCCCCTCTGCTGTGGAAGCTGGGTGCCGGCCCCTTCTCCCGGGCCGGCCCCAGCAGCTCCCCACCCTCCCAGCTCCCTTCCCCGGGGCTCCCATCCTGCACGTCCGAGCTGGGGGAGGCCGGCCGACGGCTCACCTTGTCAAAGAAGGAGAACTCCTGCAGCGTGCCATACTTGCCCACGGCAGCGATGGACAGGTCTTTGGTACCTCGGAGTTTCATTTTCTTCTGTGGAGAGAAATCCCATGCCATGAAGGCTCCGTGCATCTTTGTCAAAGTTGCCACATCGGCAACATTGAGCTCTCCCGACAGCAACCGTCATGAGGTGCCGGGGGAGGTCTGCCCCGGACCCCTGTGGAGGAATTCTCAGGACCACCCACCTCAGCCTCCGTGGCCTGGCGAAGGGTGACGGTCACAACCGCCCTGCCCACAATCTGGGATCTAAATCTCGGCAGTTTAGGGCTTTTGATACCAGGCGGGAGCATCACAAAATTGGAACAGCAAGGGACACGTGCCCCTGGACACAGTATCAGAACCCTCTCCCCTGCCTGTTTTGTCCTGTGGGCTGTGATGGTGGGGGCAAGGGGACGGGAAGAGGACAGGATGATCCAATCTCTTAGATCAGCCCGGGTTTAAAAAAAAAAAAAAATTGTTTTTAATTTATTTTGAGAGAGAGCACGCATGTGGGGAAGGAACAGAGAGAGAATCCCAAGCAGGCTCTGCACAGTCAACGCGGAGCCCCACACGGGGCTCAAACCCACGAACCGCGAGATCATGACCTGAGCCAAAATCAAGAGTTGGGTGCTTAACCGACTGAGCCACCCAGATGCCCCAAGAAGCTTGGGTTTTAAATCTCTGTGAAGACTTCTGTCTCTAAACTGGACTTAGACCAGAACTTGGCTGCACTCTTGAGGCGTTGCGGACCCTACAAAATCATCTCCCAATGCTGGGGATATGTCCAGAGGACACAGAAGCCAGCTTGAAGGGGCCCCACTGGCCATAACTGAGACAGTTTAGATGCCAAGATAAACAATGAAAATCATGGGTTATAACTCAGGGTCCATGCTGGTATAGGTAACCCGATAAATGGGGGATGAAGAAAAAGCTCTTCCTTACAGTAGAAAGCCAACGAGTAAATGCACAAAATGTGATGGAAATAGAAAATCGCCATCACAGGTAATGAGTGCGACAGGAGCTGGATCTCAGCCTCTCTCACCTCTCAGCGGGCTTCTTGTGCAGTGACCGACCTGCACAACCGCACATGGTGGCCCTGCCTATGAAAGAGCCATTATGGCGAAAAGGAGCAGATTGAGCAGTACATCCTATTTCCACTGGAAAAGGTAACACTCCTCATACCAATCCTGTGAGCCAGGGGTAACAGGTAAACAGCCACCTTAGGAGTGAGCTGACATCCTAAGGTCCCACAGCTGATGAATTCCAGTCAGACCAGGGTCCATTCCCAGGGTCTGCTGCTCGGAGCCTCTGCATATTGCTCCCGAGGCCATCTACTCCCGAGGACCAGGCTGTCGGGTGCCCACATGTGTGGACACCTGTGTGCACAGCTGACGGTTACCTTGGCTGGTGCAGACACCGGACGGAGGAGCGAGGGCCGAGAGCGCTTTTTGCTGTGTTCCAGATTCTTCTCATGCTCACTCTTCTGGACGCTGTTCATTTCGCATGGTCCATTTCCCGTGAACTAAAAACACAAACACAGGAGGCGATTAGTGCTGGGTCCTTCGGGACTGGCTCTTGGCGGGTCTGAGTGCGTGGAACCACTTTTGGCTCGGCCCACGGCCCCAGTGAATGCCACCTGCCACAGGCCAGGGGCCCCATCTGCAGGCAAGACGACTCCAGCCTCGAGATGCTCACGTTTACTAGGGGAGAGACCGTGCACCCAAATCATCGTAATCTTAACATGGTGAAGGTGCAGGAAAGGCCAGGATGGATGAGGGTCCTGACAGGTGCAAGAGGGCACAGCAGGGAGACACCAGAGTTGGGCGCACCCAACAGACCACTGACAACGGGATGTCCTGCATGTCTGAGTGCCCCATAGAAAGGAAGAGCATTTCAGGCGGGGACACTGGCACGCACCAGCCTTGGCAGTAAGAGGAAGCAGCTAGCGGCTACCAGGGCACCTGCGGGGGAGGGGGGCGGGGGGCGGGGGCTTCCAGCCGAGTCTGTATTCTTCTCTACGAGTGAGAAAACACGTCTTGAGGAGAGTCAGCACGCAGCGAGGGGCTTGTCACTGGTCCTCCCAGGTTCTACGCTTCATAGGCAGGGATGCTCCTCACAAGGGGTGTCTGCAGGGTGTCGGCCATATTTACAAAAAACAGTTCCGGAAGAACGGTTCAGGATCTGCATCTATGTGCACGTGGCGGAGAGCGGAGCAGACGCTGGGGAGGCAGACAGGCCGCAAGGTTTTCTGCAAGATGCGCGCTGGGCCAGAGAGGCACCCCGCAGTCACCCCACCACGTCCCAGGTCCCGCCCCGCCATCGAACCTGGGACGTGGAGACACGACCTGAAGGGAGGAGTACTCTTGGCCTGAAGTGTGGGCTGGGTGAGCAAGGTGTGATGTAGCCAAACAAAATAGCCAGGAACTATCAGATACCAGTGAACTCTGTGTCCGTGTCCTCTGTGTCCCTGCTGGGGACAGGTATACCTGATACATTCTTACATGAACAAGAAAAAAAAAAATGTAGGGGCAGAATAAACAAGCGGATGTTTAGTTTTTATCGAAGAATAAACATTTGTTTGCACGTGTAGGAAACTTCTAGAAAGATAACGTAAGACATTTGTGAGTACGTAACTTTGAAGAGAATGACTTAGAAACTGAGACAGGGAAGGGGAAGTTTACTGATGTTCCCGTGAACGCTTGGTTTTCTCATGAACACGTGATTTTTACCATAATAATTATACCGATCGTATTAAAGACCCATCATTTAATTATATGCAAAACTTGGCCCTTAGGGGATTGATTACACTTCTCTGGAGAACAGTTTTCTAGAGATTCAAAGCTACTCGAAAGAACCATCTTCAACCGCTATTTCTTGTTGTAGATGTCAGAACGGGTGCAGGCACCGATTCCTAAAGGAGGCGGCCGGGTGACGCCGTGATGTGCCGAGCGGGACCAGGGGCCTGGTAGGGAAACCCACCGCTCGCCCAGCCAGGCTTCCCCAGCCCGAAGACAAGCTCGGTATTATCGAGTTTCTCTAATACTTCAGACAGTTCTTACTTTTTAGTTATGTGTGCCCAATCACGAACGTGTGAGCCCGACGGACCCCCAAAGACACTTTGGCCAGGGGCTGACATATTACCCATGCTGGGCCTGTTTTTGCAAACAAAGTTTTACTGGCACGTAGCCACGCCCACCGGTTTACAGAGCATCCAAAGCTGCTTTCCGGCCATAATGACAGAGCCGAGTCTTTGCGACAGAGACCCGCTGGCCTGCGAAGCCTAAGACACTTACTATCTGGCTCTTCATAAAACGTTTGTTGGGGCACCTGGGTGGCTCAGTGGGTTAAGCACCGGACTCTCAGGTCACGATCTCAGGGTTTGTGGGATCGAGCCCCACGTTGGGCTCTGTGCTGACAGCACGGAGCCTGCTTGGGGGTTTTTCTCTCTCCCTCTCTCTCTCTCTGCCCCTCCTCTGCTCCTGCTTTCTCTCTCTCAAAATAAACAAACATTAAAAAAAAAGAAGTTTGTTGACCCCTCTTAGGCCAAGTGGTCACGTTTACTTAGCACAGTATCGGATTTCATCTTTGGTTTCTTTTTGCTGCAGTCTTAATGGAAATTCAAAAACTAACATAAAGGATGGTGAATAAAAGATCAAATTATACAACAGATTGTATGTGGGTGCTTTTAATAGTTAAAAAAAAATTCATTCAATCTGTTAAAATGTACAAGACGCTCTGATCAATAAACACAAAAAAACCCTCTGCTGAATTGATAACAGCTGCTATTTAAAGAAACTGTGTGGGCAGGTGCTTTTGGGGAGGGAGACGCTGACTCTTCCAGGGCGGGCTTTGTCAGCGTCCAGCTTCACAAATGCTCAGCGGTGCCCAGCAGGGGGCGCGCGGCCATGGCAATCGGAGAACAAGGCTAGGCCGGCCCCACGCAGCACTGAGGACCCAGGACCAAGACTGAAACCTCAAGGGGAAAGTAAGGCTGTGCCTGCTGCAGGCCTGCAGAGTTCTGACCGCCTGTTTGTGAGTCACCACGTGTCTGCTGTGCACCCCACCCCCACAACTCTAGCAGAGGGGGGCTCCGCGCCCGCTTTCCCAACTTCCTGCAGAGGCAGGGCTCGCAGCCCCAAGGACCTGCTAGGGTCCCTCCCCCAGTGCTGCACCTCCAGCTCCTGTCCAGGCAAGGCGCTCCTGAAAGGGGACATCCCTGGCCCCCTGATCTCTGCCAGGACCGCGAAAGCGGGCCTGGGACTCGGGCAGGCGCCTCTGCCCCGAGGATGGGCTGCCCCTGTCCTCCGTGCTGCCCCCAGAGAGGGCAGGGCCCGGGACGAGAGCTGCCACCACACAGGCCGGAGCCCAGGTGCGAGATCCCGATCCGAAGGCACGACAGTCCGACAGCCCACCGAGTGTGCCACAGGAGGGGGTGGGTCGGGGCCAGCCGGCGGGCGGCAGCACTCAGCCCCAGCTACCGGGGCCCAAGTGCGCACGGCTGCACCCCAGGCGCACCAACACAAGGGCGCGCGCAGCACCGCAGGGGGCCTTGTGTGGGAAAAGGGGGCCCGCCCGAGGAGGGCCATGGGCTGTGGCACTTCAGAGAGACACGCAGGGTCGAGAGCGCACACGAGGGTGGGGACCCGAGGAGGTGGGCTCAGCTGAGAGCCTCTGGGAGAGGGGAGCTCCCTGTCCCCAGGGGGCTCTGCTCAGCCCTCCCCGGGTACTCCCCAGGGGCCTCCCACAGGCCGGGTGGCAGGCCGGTCCTGGCGGGGCAGAGGGAGGCCCTGCGCCTGGGCGGACACTCTGGGGGGACGCTGGCGCTGGGAGAGGGTGGGGGATAATCCGTCTGGGTCCTACGCCCGCCTTCCCTGAACAACGAGAGCTGCTCTTTCTGGGGTACCGCGTGTGTCCCAGGCTGAGCGCAAAGCACTTGATAGCTTGCCAATCTGCATCTGAGCAGGAAGGCCATCATCCCCACGTGAGACACAAGGAAACGAGGCGCAGGAGGTGACGCGGCTGGCTCAAGCCCCTCTGTGGAGGCCGAGCCAGTGTCTCGGCCCAGACTGTGTGCTCCCAGGGCCCGGCCTGGCCCTCCAGCCCCTGAGCACGCCCAAGGCTCCAGGAAGGTTGGGAGGACAGGCTACAGCTCCCGACTTGACAGGAACAGAGCCTCTGGAACTTTGAGTCAGGAAGTGTTTCTGGGTGGTATCCCAACTTAGAGACGGCACTCATGGACACTGGGAGGCCATGCGATTCTACCTAGAATGTTGATGGCATCCAAACCCAGACTCCTGTGCCCATCCCACCAAGCCCCCGACTCGAGACTGCTGCCCCCAGCCCTGCCCCCCCCCCACCACATCTTCATTTAGAAGCGGGACCCTGGAGAGGTGGTGATGCCCTAAGATGGGGCTGGGGGGAGGGGGAGCAGTGGGCACGCTTGTGTGCTCGCGCCCCAACTCAACGTCCAAAGCAGGGAACAAAAAGAGGAAACGGAACAGTCAACAAACTAGGAATAGAAAAGCATTTCTTCAATCTGATAACAGGCGTTTACGACAAGCCCAAAGCTCCCAGCACACTCCGCTGAAAGCCGGAAAGCCTCCCCTCTAAGGTCAGCACCAAGACAGGGATGCCTGCTCCCACTTCTGTTCAACACAACAATTAGGCCAAGAAAAAGAAATAAAAGGCACCCAAATCGGAAAAGAAGGAAAGCTGTATTAGCAGATGGCATGGTATCACGTATATAAAAATTCCTAGTGAAGACACAAGACTATTAAAGCTAACAAACAGCGTGGCTCAGTCGGTTAAACATCCCACTCTTGATTTCACCTCAGGTTACGATCTCACGATTCACGGGTTCCAGCCCTGCGTCAGGCTCTGTGCTGACAGTGTGGAGCCTGCTGGGGATCCTCTCTCTCCCTCTCTCTCTCTGCCTCTCCCCCACCTGCATGTTCTCTCTCAAAAACTAAATCAGCTTTTAAAAACAGATAAAAAATAAAGCTAATAAACAGATTCAGCCCTGCTGAATCGAGCTCTGCGTCGGGCTCTGGCCTGACATCCCAGAGCCTGGAGCCTGCTTTGGATTCTGTGTCTCCCTCTCTCTGCCCCTCCCCAGCCCGTGCTCTGTTTCGCTCGGTCTCTCAAAAATAAATAAATGTTAGAAAAAAAATTTTTAAACAAAACGAAACAAAAACCACCAAGTGCCGGGGACGAGGTGAAGTGCTCAGCCGGCGAGAATGTAAAACGGTGCAGCTGCTGTAGAACAGTTTGGCAGCTCCTTAAAAAGTTAAACATAGAGTCTCCGTATGACTCAGCAATTCCACTCCTTGGTGTAGACCCCAAAGAACTGAAATCGGGGACTCAAATCAATCCCTGCACATGCCCGTTCACAGCAGCGTCACTCACAATCCCCTAAAAGAAAACAACCCAGATGTCCACTAACGGGGGAAGGGATACAGAAAATGCAGTCCGTCCACACAAAGGAGTATGACTCAGCCATAACGAAGAACGAGGGCTGGGCGCATGTCATGACGTGGATGAACCTCGGGGACATCACGCTGAGTGGAAGCCAGACACTAACGACCACGTGACATGTGATCTCCTTTACCCGAAACGTCCAGAATAGGTCAATCTACAGGGACAGGAAGCAGCCTGGCGGGTGGCGGGGGCTGGGCGAGGAGAAGCGGGGAGTGCCTGCGCCCAGGGGCCAGGGTCTCGTCGGGGTGACGAAAATGCTCTGGAACTGGACAGAAGTGCTGGTTGAATAATACTGTGAACCAAATGCCACTGAACCGAATGCTTCAAAATGGTGTATTTTACGTTACGCGAATTTCACTTCAAGTTTTAAAAAGCCTTACATTCACAGAAAATAAAATGAAAAGGATGTGGCAAGGGCAGCCCGGCGGGCCTCAGGCCACGGCAGGGGGGGAAAGGCCGAGGATGCGGTCTGCGCGCCTGCCCTCCGCTCCCAAGCCCCTCCTCGCCCTCTGTGCCCCCCGTTCCCCCCGCTGCCCTGGACCGCCCCCACCTGCACCTGCCCATAGGGCACCGGTTGCAGGCAGGTCTCCACAGCAGGACCTGCCCCAGCAGGATGTGGACGTGAGCCTGAACGGGGGGGGGGGCCCATGGGTGTCTGCACGCTGTGTGGCTTCTGGGGGAAGCCAGTGTGTCCCGGGCGGGGGTGGGGGTCGGGGGGGTGGGTAAGGCTGGCCTGGTCTTCAGGGCTGCCCTGAGAAACAGGGTCCCGGCTGAGAAGAAGGTGGCCCTCGGGTCACAGTGGACACTCCGTACTCACCAGGGAGCGCTTGGCTTCAGGCAGGAACTGTCCAAACTCGGACAGCAGGTCCTCCTGGCCCCGGAAGAGATTGGCCACCTCGGTGAACACCTCCTCCTCGGACATGCCTCGGAATGGCCGGCCCTTCGTGCTCAGCTGCTCCTTCTGCCGATTTTCGGGAAAGGGAAAACGAGTCGTTAGCCAAGGAACGAGGCACCCCAGGCTGTGACATTCAGGCATCCCGCTGTGGAGGAGACAGAGGGATGACTCACGAAACAGAGAACTAACCGGCCGACTGAGCCCGTGACCGCCACCACCAGGAGACAGGAGTGCGGCCTGCCATCCTGCTGACACCCCGGGGTGCCCCGCGCTGGGCCCCCTCGCTCCGGAGAATAGCTCTGCACGCTTTTGTCCTGGTCCCACCGCACGACACAGCCTGAGCCCTGGCCAGGGATGGGGCTTGTGTAGGAGTGTGGACGGAATGAGAGCGGGGCACAGTCGTGCCATCAACGATTTGGCCTCCACCCTTGCGTGTCCTCAACCAGAGGCTGGGGAAGTACAAGGTGAGTGATGAGCCCGCTCCCCTCCCAAGGGCGAAGGGGCGTGTTTTGCCGCGCAGCGGGGGGAGGGGAGCGCGGAGCTAAGGCCGGACCTTGAAGGGAAGGGACTACCAGGATGAGGGGCCTGTCCACCCGGAGTCACAAAGACCCCAATGGCTGAAGGAAGACGGCCCGACCTGGAGCTTAAAGCAACAAGATGAAGACTGGAGGGGACCCGGGTCGGGAGGGGCGGAACTCAGGACGGCCATTAGAAATAAGTCCCTGTCAACTTTATCCCCAAGGATGTGACAGAACAAAGGTGGCGGTGCTGGGGCTCCCCTAGAGTGCACAGCATGACATTCCCGCTCTGAGGCTCTAAGGGGAGTGAGCCCTCCCATCAAGTGGCCTTGACGTTTCCCCCCCAGCCCTCAGGTCCCCTGAAGCCCTCTATCTGATCTGACCCCTGTGACTGCGCTCCACAGACCTTCCTGGCTTCGAGACAGTCCACCCTTTGTCTACACTCAGCTGCCTGATGGTTCTGACTGGTGTGTCACATTCAACCTGAATCTCCCCCTCCTGACCCCTGCTACCCCCTCACCCCCGTCCAGGGTTGGCAACCATGAACCCCAGGCCTCCTCCCACACACTTTTTTTTCTCCACCCGGCAGAGCTCTAAGTTTCTCCTTCCAGACCGAACCAAGCAGCAACCACTTATCTCTGTCGCCCGAGGCCCGTGCACAGAACCTGCTGGCAATTAGCATAAATAAAGGGTAGCTGTGTTGTCAAAACAATCGAGAAGCCTTCTTATAAAAAGAAGACCAGCTTCTTAGGTCCTTTTTAAAGCCCTGTATTAGGTGCTTCCTAGTACTTCTTGGATGCAGAGGTGCCTCAAAGAGCATGTTAAAATCCTAACGAGGGGCGCCTGGCTGGCTCAGTCAGTAGAGCACATGACTCTTGACCTCGGGGTTCTGAATTCAAGTTCTATGTTGGGTGCAGAGATTACCTAAAATCTTGAGAAAAATTAAAAATCAAATCAAATCGTAACTAAACAGGACTCCGACAGGTACTGGTATGCCCATGTTCACAGCAGTATCATATTCACAACGGCCAAAACACGGGAGCAGGCCAAGTGGCCATCAATGGACGGACGGATAAACACAACTGGGGTGTCAAGGCCACGAAACAGTCTTCGGCCTGAAAAAGGAAGGAGATTCTGACATAGGCTACAACGTGGATGGACCTTTAGGACATCATGGTGAATGAAAGAAGCTGGACACCAAAGGACAAATACTGTTATGTCCCACTTATGACAGGAGGTCCCTGGAGTCGTCAAATTCAGAGAGACAGACAGCAGGATGGTGGGAGCCAGGGGCTGGGGGAGTTCGTGTTTAATGGGGACAGAATCTCAGTTTTGCAAGATGGAAAGGGTTCTGGGAATGGAGGGGGGTAATGGCTGCACAGTTAATGCCACTGAACTGGACACTTAGAAAAGATTAAAGTGGGGGGTTTTAGGTTACGTATACTATATCGCAGTTAAAAAAAAAAAAAAAAAGCCGATCAGAATTTTACAGGGTTTGACGAATTCAGACCAGACAACGTGAACACCTCGGATGCGGCGCCATGAACGCCGGCGAAGTGTGACTGGAGGCCGCTCACCTGGTAAGTGTGCAAGATCTCCAAGAACGATCTATAGATCTCTGGGTGGTCTAGAAAACGGGTCTTAATCTTGTTCACGTAGCTGATGGCATTGTTGAACTCCACGGAATCTGACTCCAAGGGCACCTGGGCTTTGTCCTCCTTGTACAGCATCTGCTGCTTGAAGTTCTCCGTGCAGTCGCTGTGGTTGTGCGAATTCTCCTGCGAACAGCACGACCCGAGTTACCGGCGGTCCTGACGCCGGGAACAGGGGTGAGGAACGCCGGGCAGAGCCACTGCCTGCGCAAAGAGCAAGCACAAAACCCAGCGCGGAGCCAAGGTTTTTAACGAGATGCAGGGAAACGTTCCTTTGGGGGGAGCAAAGGAGGGGGGGGCCCCGCTGCACGGAACGTGCAGGTAACTCCTCCCTCACCACTCTGTGCATCTGCCTGGTGCCCGGTGAGTCTCCTGAACTCGCCTCCGTCTCACCAAAGAACACAGAAGTTTGATGGACAACCGGACACCTTGAAAAGCGAGCATTCGGGAGAAAGGCACGAGAAGTGCACAGTGTAATCCCCTTCGGAGTGGAGTTTGGGGCTGTTTGTAGAATCTCCCCACGCTTTCAAGCCAGCCCACTGCAGCGAGAGTGTCCTGAGGTGTGAAAGCACCTGCTGTCAGCGGTGCCGGCAAAGTTGGGGCCCCGCCGCCCACGCCGTCCAGGACTGTGGGACTTCGGGTGCTAAGCCCGGGGCGCGTCACCCGGGAGAGGAGACGGGCCCTGGCCAGTCGTCATGCCTGCCCTCCGTCTGTGTGCTTTCCTGTCCGTACAAAGATGAAAAAGAAAACAGACACACACGTCTCTCTCCCGGGCGCCCAGAATCCTAACTTGCGGCAGGGCAGGACCACCCCCACGAAGAAGGGGATGCTGAGGTTTCTAAACTGACATTTCATGCGCGGTTCTGAGGACGCCCCACAAACCCTGACTGGGCTTTCAGGGGCGACCCCCTGGCATCCTGCAGGTCCCCCGCGCACACAGCTGGTTCTCCAGCAGGTTGGGATCCCTCCAGCTCCGCTTCAGGTATCTGTGAGGACACGTTCTCGGCGAGTCTTCCGGAACCGCCCCACGCCAAACTCGAATGGCCTTGTCTCCCAGCATTCCAAGCCCCTTTCTTGCTCGGTTTTCCTCCACAGCACATGTCACCTTCCTACACATAACATATTGTACTCATTTCGTTGTCTGTTCACCCCCGACCAGACGGCAAACGCCCCGAGGGCAGAGATGCCACTTTGTTCGCTGCCGTATCCCAAGTGCCTGGAACAGTGCCTGGAACAGAGCCGGCCTCATCCACTGCTGGGAATCATCAGATGACCAGAAAGAGCAGACTGAGCCGCTGTTCCCATCCCCCTCGGCGGGCGGTGATATCAGCACGTGGCACCAAGCACGGACCCGGAGACTCTGCAGGATGGGGAGTGCTGGGCACACAGCTGTCATCATGATGGGCACACCCGTCGGGCACACTCGCTGTCCTCTTGGACGGGTGTGCTATGCCACTCAGGCCGCCGTAACAAAACACCACAAGACTGGGCCGCTGACACAACAGAAATTTATTTCCTTACGGTTCTGGAGGCTGGAGTCCAAGATCAAGGTGTCGGCAGGGTCGGTATCTCTGGTGGCATGTTGGGCTTGCAGGCGGTCGTCTTCTCACTGTGTTCTCACATCGCTGACCGTCTCTGTGGGTCCCTCCGTGTCTCCAAATTTCCTCTTCTTATAAGGACAACCTAAGGGCCTCATTTTACCTTAATTACCTCTGTAAAGGTCTCCAAGTACCGTCACATTCTGACATACTGAGGGTTGGGCCCTCAATGTATGAATTGCGGGGGGTGGGGATGGGGTTGGGGAGAGGACACAACTCAGCCCAAAACATGGGTGCAGAAGCAACTCTAGAAAAGTCTGAGCCGAGGGGCGCCTGGGTGGCTCAGTCGGTTGAGCATCCAGCTTCGGCTCAGGTCGCGATCTCGCGGTCCGTGAGTTCAAGCCCCGCGTCGGGCTCTG
>NW_024412424.1:1415523-1463278 GCF_014898765.1 Herpailurus yagouaroundi | reverse complement strand
AGTTCGAGCCCTGCGTCGGGCTCTGTGCTGACAGCTCAGAGCCTGGAGCCTGCTTCAGATTCTGTGTCTCCCTCTGTCTCTGCCCCTCTCCCACTCATGCTCTGTCTCTCTCTGTCTCAGAAAAAAAAAAACATAAAAAAAATTTTTTTGGAAAAAAAAAAAAAAAAAAAAAAAGAAAAGTCTGAGCCGAGACCAGCACACACGCCAAAGACCCGCAGCAGCCACAATTCTAAATACCGGCTCTCCCTAGCGGTGGGGACGCTCTTGCTGATTACCTCTACCGCCTTCCTTCCAGGTGTGCTGGCCTGGCAGCGGAAGGAGCCAGGAGTCAGCAGGAGCCAGGGAGGGTTAGGGGGATGGAGCAGCCTTGGGGCAGAGGTTTGCTGCAGAGGCGGCTGTGCTCATCGGAGCTGCCCACCTAGGGGGCGTACCCCTTCCAATGCCCTGGAGTGAGGCACTGTGTCAAGGTGAACTCTCCTCACGGCCACGGCTTGGCAAAGAGGGCCAGACAGTCCTGGTGCAGCTGCCGTGGCCAACGGTCTGGCGGTTCTTCGGGAAGTTAAACATAGTTACCACGTGACCCTGCAATCCCACTCCTAGGTATCTACCAAAGAGTCGAAAACAGGAGTGCAGACGGCCTGAGTGTCTATTAACGGAGGGATGGATAAACAATGTGGTCCAACCATACGATGGAGTATTATTCAACTATAAAAAGGAAAGAAGAGGGGTGCCTGGGTGGCTCAGTCGGTTGAGCGTCCGACTCCTGGTTTCGGCTCAGATCACAATCCCAGGGTCATGGGATCGAGCCCCATGTCGGCATACACACTGAGCATTGGAGCCTGCTTAAGAGTCTCTCTCTCTCTCTCTCTCTCTCTCTCTCTCTTTCTCTCTCTCTCTGCCCCTCTGCCTGCTCGTGTGCTCTAAAATAAAATTAAAAACAAAATATTAGGAAAAAACAAAAACAAAGGGAAGGAAGCTCTGACACATGGTACAAAGAGGATAAACCTCGAAACCATAATGCTACGTGAAGGAAGCCAGACACAAAAAGTTATACATGATTTCATTGAAATGAAATGTCCACAAGAAGCAAATCTACAGAGACAAAGTGGACTAGTGGTTGCCAGAAACTGGTGGGAGAGGAGAATTGGGAGGTACGGTTTCTTTCTGGGGTGATAAAAATGTTCTGGAATTAGTGTTGGTGGTTGTGTCAACATATGCAAACCCATGGAGTTGTATACTTGACTTACAAAACGGGAATTCAGGTTATGTGAATATTATCACAATTTCAAAACTTTGGTGGGTTTTTTTTTAATGTTTATTTGTTTTTCAGAGAGAGAGAGAGAGAGAGAGAGAGAGAGAGAGAGAGAGAACGCGCACAAGTGGGGAAGAGGTAGACAGAGGGAGTCACAAAATCTAAAGCGGGCTCCAGGCTCCAAGCTGTCAGCACAGAGCCTGACATGGGGCTCAAAACCATGAACCATGAGATCATGACCTGAGCTGAAATCAAGAGTCAGATGCTTAACAACTGAGCCATCCAGGTGTTCTTAAAATCTTTGTTTTTAAGATTTATTGATTGATTGATCGATTGATTGATTGATTGATTTGAGAGTGAGTGAGCATGCAAGGGGAGGGCAGAGAGAGAGGGAGAATCTCAAGCAGGCTCAAAGCCCAGTGCAGAGCTCGATGTGGGGCTCAATCTCACTGTGAGATCATAACCTTAGCCAAAATTAAGAGCTGGATGCTTAACTGAGCCACCCAGGCACCCCTAAAAAAATTTTTTTAATATTTATTTATTTTTGAGAGAGAGAGAGAGAGCGCGCGCACAAGCAGGGGAGGGGCAGAGAGAGAGGGAGACACAGAATCTGAAGCAGACTCCAGGCTCTGAGCTATCAGTGCAGAGCCCGACGCAGGGCTCGAACTCATGAACAGTGAGATCGTGACCTGAGCCAAAGTTGGACACTTAACTGACTGAGCCACCCAGGTGCCCCTGCTAAAACATTTTTAATGTCATCTCTGGGAAATGTAAAAACCACTATCCATACAAATACAAGCTGGCTTTGGCCCACGGGCCAACCCCTGTTCTAAACCTTCCAGAACAATCCAAGTTTTTCTCTTGTCTGCTTACCCTGAGTGACCTAAGAGGCACGGTTAGGTATACTCCTAGGCACAGATGGCCAGCCCCACATAGCCAGCCCTTGGCGTGGTGGCCGCACACAGCCCCACCCGGATAGGTAGGAGACAGCTCATCAGACAGCATACCGCAAACACAGGGCGGCACCCTGCCACCCGGACCGCTCCCAGGCTTCGCTCACCTCAGCAAGTGCCTGCCACCTTCACCCAGAGGCTGAGGCCGCCTGGAGCCTCCGTGGACTTCCCACTTTCACAGACTCCCCACCCACTCTGCCTGGATCACACGGACCCCTCCATGGCCTCCCAGATCCTCTCTTGCCCCCTCAGTCCATTTCTGGCACCGCAGCCAGGGCGGCCTTTATGGAACTCTCCACTGGTTCCCCATGCTCCTGGCTCTCTCCTCCGCCCTCTCCCCTTTACTTCCCAACCCCACAGTTTCCCTGGCTGTTTCTCAAGCACGCCCCCTCATTCCCACCCCAGGCTCTTAAACCCCACCCAGGACACCTCCACCCCAAGACACAGGCGGGGTTCTTGATCGCTCATGGAGGATCTGCCCACGGCTCCTCAAACCCTGCCCCTGCCTTCACTCGCAGCCCTAAACCCCCTCGGGTATTAATCTGTCCACCCGTATCCTCTGAGTCCCCCACGTGGACCTGCAAAGTGCCCCTGACAGCAGGGACTCTGAATAAACCCCAGCGCTGGGCGCAGAGGAGGTGGTCTACACCTGCCCCCTGAGTGACTAAGACACCAACGTGAGAGATGACCCGCCAGGAACTCACTGAACTTCCAAATGACCCTCCCCCAGGGAAAACGCGGCAGGCCTGCCTCTGAACAGAAAGGGACCACTTAGAGTACGAGCGACCCCTAAAGGTTCACTAACGCTACCTGTGCTCCCGCCAACCATAAAAGGGCTGGCTCCCGGGAGGGAGGCGGGGTTGGTCTGAAGCGAACCTGGGAGCTGGGAGACTCATCACTTTCCCACCCACAGGCTGCGTCTTGCTCCTCCCACACACGCCTGGCACCGTCCCGGAACAGGGGACATCGTTGTGAACCAGACAGACGAGGGGCCTGCCTGACCTGCGCTCAGGTCTGCTGGGCCAGGCAAACCAAGGCACGGCGCATTTTTAACTTCACATCCTAGCGTTGCTATTTTAAAACACCCGAGATGGGGTGATGTGAGAATGATGGGGGGGGTGGGGGTGGCGGGTCGAGGGCTGAGGAGTGACGTTACAACTGAGGCCTGGATGACCGGCTCAGGAGGCGGCAGACCCCCGTGCTGCCCTGGCCCTCCTCTGGCCGCACCCCCCCCCATCATGGCACGTGTCTGTCTGTCCTCCTCTCACACTAGTGTTCTCAAGGACGACGATTCTATCCCACAGGGGCACGTAGCAACATGGGGAGACGCTTCTAGGTTGTCACACAGTGGGGGGTGGCGGCCGGGGACGCCGCTCAGCACCCTACAGTGCCCAGGACGGCCTGTTCCAGAAAGAACGATCTGGTCCCAAGGGCAACAGGGCCGAGGCTGAGAAACCTGCACAAAGGGCAAAGGGCCCCCCGCAGTGTGGGCCTCCCTTAATTCTCTTTGTCAGCATCTGAGAGCTACTCCTTCCTTGCCTGTAGCTGACGGGACTTGTAAGATGAAAAATGAAAAAAAAAAAAAAAAGCTGTACTTCAAAACGAGCTTTGGAAGCCAAGAGGCCACCTCGTTTATGCCTGGCCCGAAGGAGCACCGGAAAGCAGGGCTGGAAAAACAGGCAGGTCAATCAACGTGGACTGAAATGGTGTGGGCGGCCGTCGAAGGGGGCTCCAGATATGCTGGTTTCGGGGCTCCGGGCTTCGGCGAGATTATAAAGCCGGGTTAAGTAGCTGTTAAGTCACGGGGAAGAAAGGGCTGGGCTGGCCTCGCTCTCTCCGTAACAGCTCTCCATGGAGTGAGCCCAACAGCAAGGGCCTTGTGGCTGTTTTCCGGGAAGGACGGCCTCCAAATGTAACCACCGTGCAGGTTCACACGGAGATTCAGCCCCGCGAGCAGGGTTCCTCCAATGGTTGGGGATGGAGAGAGGGGATTTCCACACCTGGAGCGCAATTTAGGTCTTCGACCTCGGCTCTTTCTTCGTGAGTGATGGCAATGACACCCTGTGTTTATATGGCGCTTCGGACTCGTCAAAGTGCTCCCGTGCACACCGCTGCAGATGAGCTTGGTCTCCTCGCCAGCTGTGACAGTTCCGAAGATTAATCCCACCCAGGCTTGCGCTGTCTGGACCCACGAGCCTTACGTCTGGATCGTGGGGCCCCACTCGTAAATGCGAAAGGGAAGGGCTCTGGAGTTCAGCGGCCACACGCTCCCAAGTTCCTCTTTAAAACCTCGCTCTCAGAGAGGGCTGTCACTGTCACACTGCGTCTGGCTGTTCTCTTTCCAAATCTGACTCTTTCATCACAGGCGAAACCAAGAAACCAACCAAATGCTTCCTGCGGTCGATGTTTTACGCTCCCCGCTAAAAACCCAAACCCCTGGGGCAGAGAGAGAAGAGGCTGGAAGAGTGGGTTCACACACACCAGTGGTTCCTGATGGGGGCGATTTTGCTCCCAGGAGGCATCTGGCGACGTCTGGTGACACTTTTGGCTGTTGCCACTGGGTGAGAGCCTAGTGGGTGGAGTGCCGGGATGCTTCCAAACATCCCCAATGCACCAGGTGCCCCCCCCCCCCCCCCCCACCAAGAGCACAGCATTATAGCAACAGGACCAAGGTGGAGAAAAAGACAATGGTTACTTTATGAAAGTAAAGCTCACGTAGGCTTTCATTTTCTCAGGGGGTCTGGTGAGCTCAGGCAAGAACGGACTGCAGGGATAGAGGAGGAACAAAAGCCAGAAGCCTTGTCTGAGCCAGCGGCCCTGTTGGTAATTAAATGCGGCACGGCAACACTGACATGGCTATTCACACCCGCATCGCAACTGCTTTATTTTGTGGGCGGCACCCAGGATGCCCAGAGACCACGTGCCTAAGTCCAAGTGTGGCCTGCCTAGCCCGCTCACAGGGAAAGCCTCAGGACAAGAGCTTGGTGACTGTGGATGGTTATTCTGACAGGACATAAAACTGTTAAGAGAATGCGCCCCCCCCCCCCCAACCTCCAACACAAGCACATACATCCACTCTTAATTAAAATCCTCCAAATGGATCCATCGATTTGGGGGTAAAGAGGCAGGCGGTGGAGGTATTTTGATCTATCCTGCCCTGTGCTAGAAGCGAGCAGCAGGTCTGGAAAAAGACTGGCTCTTCTCTGACTCTCCCACAACGTAAGACACAAGACGCACCACCGGGCCTGGGGACTGAGTACCAGAATGGGCCACGTTAAGGCCGCATCCCTCAAACCCCTGCAGCGGCATACCTGGCTCGACAGAGGCGACTGTATGTTTAACTTGCCATTCTTGGGAATGTCTATTCGGTACCCGAGGGGAAGGAAGGCGTTGAATCCAACAATGAGGTCAGGGTGTTCGTGGAATAGCTGCGACACGCGTCGGATGACTCCGGGAGTATCGATGCTGGAACAGAAAAGAATGAGAAGTGGGCACAAGTGTCTCGGGGAGCACGCCGAAAGCGAAATCCACTCCCAACTCCCTTCACGGCGCCACCTAACGAGCTTCTCGAAGGACAACAAGGCACCCTGCAGTGTGACCAGGTGTGATTCAGCCAACGTGTAATGTGTAATCTGCTTCCACGGCAGCCAGGCTCCGGCTTGCTGTGCCCTCCTAGTGAGAACCACAGGGCATTTGCATGGCACAGCTCCCCAGAACACTCCAAGCACATGCATCCGGTTCTGAAGATGTCAGGAGAGCCGAGTGGAAGTCCGGGACTCCAGGAAGACGGAGGAGGCCAAAGCCCTCTAAGCAATGCGATAAACTATGACACCGGTGTTGATCCCAGCAAGTGATGGCAAGGCATAAATACCAAAGGCAATGCAAGTGTCAGTTGCACAACGATGCCAGGGGTCTCCGTCATGGCTGCACTGGGGCTCCCTCGAGACCCTAGCATGGCTCTCTTGGAAGGAAACCAGGCCAGCACTATCACATTTCCTCAAGAGGGGGAAGCAGCATGGTGGGGATGTGACCAGCGGGGACCTAAGAGTCAGAGTGAGGAAATTCTAGTCCTGACTACCCCTAAATTTAGTCTGGGCAAGCCCCTGGCCCCCTGTAAGTCCAAGTGAGCCCCCTGTCAAATGAGGGCGTGGTCTCGAGGTCCCCCATCTATCTCCAACCCCCCTGTGTGCCCACAAAATCAGTTAATGTGTTTTAAACCCTTTCTATGTGCCAGGCCCTTTACAAAGCATTTTATGCACACTACTTTCCGGTTCCAAAACGCTCAATGATCAAGATAAACAGCCTTTTAATGCAGTGCTTAAAAAAATTAAAATTAATTTTAAAAAATTCTTGACGAACAAAATTCACTGAAAAATCATTTTCAGTAAAAACAGGACCGCACTGTGCACTTGTGGACTTCTCTCCCGCTGTCTCCTAACCCCATCCCTGCTCTCCTTCCAGGAATCCCCATAACAGCTCCACAGGGGAGGTACTCTCCACTCCCCTTTTTTTTTTTTTTTAAGAAGGAAGGAGGCTCTGAGAGGTTCCACGACCTGCGCAAGGTCACCCGACTGGGGCGGAGAGGCAAACCGGGATGGGGGTTCCCACCCCGCTCAGCCGGATCGCGGCCCAGGGCCGCCCCCCCTGGGGTGGGGAGGGGTCCCGCGGGTACCTCTGGCTTTTGAACTCCTTCATGATCTCCAGGAAGCCGTTGTAGGTTGCGGGGTCGCTGCCGAAGCGAATCTTCACCTGGTCCAGGTAGGTGAGGGCGTCCTCCACCTGCGAGGAGGGAGAGGGTCCCAGTGGGCGGGGGTCGGCGGAGGAGGGGACGGAGGACGAGGGTCTCTGGCGGGGAGAGGGGCGGGCCGAGCCTCAGAGCAGCCCAGGTAAGGGGTCAGGGGACTGGGGTCGGGGACTGTGCGGAGTGGAGGCCGAGGCGGGGCCGGGCGGGGCCCGGGCGAGGGGCATCGGCCCGCGGGGGCCGGACGACAGGGTTCGCGAGGGAAGGCAGGGACAGCACTCACGTGCACGGGCAGCTTCTCGTGGCCCGCGGAGCCCGAGCGACCCCAGCGGGCGCCGCTCAGTCCCCGGCCCGCGGGGCCGCCGCCGCCGCTGCCGCCGCCGCCAGCGTGCGCCATGTTGGAAGTCGGAGCCGCGGCCCGCCCCGCCCCCGCCCGAGCTCCGGCCGCGCATGCGCAGGCTCCTCCCGGAGGGGCGGGGCTTGATGAGGTCGCGAGGGGCGTGGCTCCTTGAGGGACTTGCTCCGGGATCTTGCTAAAATTGAAACGCTAACCAATTCCTTATATAGCAGGAGAGAGCAAACCGAGACGTGCCGCTTGTTTTTGTCCGGCTCCGCAAGCAAACCTCAGAATGGCTTTTACATTTTTTAAAGTTGGAAACATATCAAAAGAGAAGACTATTTCGTGACACGTGAAGTTTCTTCAGTTCAAATTTCAGTGTTCGTAAATTAAAATTTTACTGGAACGCGAGCACACCCGCTCGTGTACCTATCATCTGTGGCTACTTTTGCACTACGACAGCAGGGTGAGCAGCTGTGACAGATCCTAAGATGTGCAGGCCCTGATATATTTACTGAAAACTATTAGTGGACCCTTGCTTTATAGGGTTGATGCGACAATGGGGCATGGGCACACAGCACCACAGGGGGCCTTGGGAAGTGCATTTTTGCTAATTGGCTATTGATTTAGTTCCACTTCTCTCTTCACTTCTCTAGTCCTGATTCCATCATTTACCCAGTGACCAGTTCAGGAGTCTTTTTTTTTTTTAATGTTTATTTATTTTTTAAGAGAGAGAGAGAGAGTGTGTGTGAGCGGGGGAAGGGTAGAGACAGGGGGAGACACAGAATCCAAAGCAGACTGGAGGCTCTGAGCTGTCAGCACAGAGCTTGACTCAGGGCTAGAGCTCACGAACCCCGTGAGATCATGACCTGAGAGGAAGTCAGATGCTTGACGGACTGAGCCACCCAGGTGCCCCCAGTTCAGGAGCCTCTTAACCAGTTTTCCTAGCCCTGGTGCTCTCAGAACTGGGATCATTCCACAGCTGCTTTCAAACCTCCAACGTCATCCTATTTCTTGTGAGATGGAATCTAAGCACCTATGTGCAGTATTGAAGGCCATAAGAACCTGGCCCTTACAAACCTTTTCTTGCAGAATTTTCTACTCACCCTCTCCCTGTGCAGAACCTCTTGTCAAGGTCAGCCCAACCTGGCTGCTTCCTGGCCCCATGCATCAGCACACGTCATTTCCCTGGTGAGAAGCCCATTTCTGTCTCTTCAGAAAACACCTATGCACCCTTCAAAACACGACCTGACCCCTCCTCTGTCTTCCCCCTGTCCCCTGTACATCACCTTTTTGTGCTTCACCTCTGACACAAATCCCTGACATGGAGCCCCATCTATGAACGTTTATCAAATGAATGAACATTCAATCAATGACCACATGGCATCTCTTTTTTATGTGCGAGGAGGTGCAGGAAAGCCAAGAGTACCTTGGCAGGGAGCCCATCATTTGCCAGGCTCCGTGTCAGGATTAGAATGGTGAACAAAACAGGCGAGGCTTTTGCCTTCACAGAAGGTTCCATCTTTCAGGAAAGATGGGAATCGAATAATCACACACACACACAAAAGTAGTTTGAACTGTCTCAGGTACTTCAAAAGAGAAGGTACAAGTGTAACAGTTACTATGTTCTAGTTACCGTGGCTGTGTAACAAACCACCCGAAGATTTAGAGGATTGAAATGACCACGTTTATTTGCTCTGCAACCTGCAGTTCGGGCAGCTTGGCAGGGAAGGCTCTTCGCTGGCCCCTCCGTGTCAGCCGGGCAGTTGGAAAGCTGAGGCTGGAATCTTCGGAGGGTTTACTCACCCACATGTCTGTCAGTTGCCACTGGCTGTAGGTGGAGACGGCTGTTGCCAGCAGCACCTACCTGCAGCCCCTACACACACCCTGAGCATCCTGGCAGCTGGGTTCTGAGAACCCTTGTCCCAAGAGGAGCGAGCAAGCCGGGTGGAAGCCGTATCACCTTTTCTGACCCGGCCTCAGAAGTCACACAGAATCATATCCATTGTAGCCATTACAAAGTCCCTCCCAAATTCCAAAGGAAGGCAAACGGACTCCAGAACCTGGGCAATGGCCAGATTCTGGAACAGGATAGGGGACGGGAAATACTGCCGTGACCATTTTTGGAAAACACTACCTGCCCCCCTGGGGAATTTAACCCAGTCTAGCCGGGGATGAGGAAGACTTCCCGGAGGAGGTGACACTCCAGCTGAGTTCTAACGGGTGTGTGGGCATTCGCCATGAAAGTCAGGAGGAACAGCTGTGTAAGGGCCCCTCGATGGGAAGGAACGTGGTGCACTTGAACTTAGAAAGAGAGAGACAAAGACACTGGTGTTGTGGGAGTGCAGAGGAGTCAGGGGGTGGCAGTGGGGGCAGGGAGGGGCAGGATAAGCAGGGCAAGGCCAGCAGAGGCAGAGCACTGGTCCTCATGGGATGAGTTACAAATTTTGGTCTTGGCATCCAGCGCCGGTATAAAGCGCGGTGTAAATGGGTTTTATGCAAGCTGCTGCTTGAACAGCTTTGAATTTGGAAGCGAGTGCCCGGGGCCGCTCTGCAGGGAAGTGATGGGAGGGAAGCCAGGCAGGGTGCAGGGAGGCTGTTTCATCATTTAGGCAAAGGAGGTTGGTGGCTTAGACCAGGGAGGGGAGCTGTGGAGGTGGAGAGGAGGGGGTAGAAGGAAGCAATATTCAGAAGGTGAGGCAGAGAGACTGTGTGTGGTGCCTGGTAGATGTGGGGGGGAGGGGAGGAGGAGGAAGCAAGCCTCCAGAATTCGTGGCTCCCAGCCCAGAAAGGGAGTCAGCTCAGTTTCAGCGCATTCCTGCATGAACATCGGCTAAGAGGGCCTGAACCCTTTGAGGCCGCCAGATGTCTGGACAGTCATTTTCACACCAACGCCTCCTGGCAACCTATTAGTCACTGTCCTAGAGTACCAACTGCACGTGTGGGCTTTTGACACCCCACGGGGTCCTCACTCTATGCCTCCTCGCCTCCGAGGAGGGTGGGTCTATTCACCTTTCAAGGATCACTTTTAGTTTTCCACTCTTTTTACAGATCTCCCTGAGGAAGCCCTCACTCATTTGGAGAACAGGAGACGGCAAGCCAGGTTTTCACCTCGGGTGTTTGTGCGGGCCTGCACGTTTGTATGCAGACAGCCAGCTGACGTCTTCCGTCCACAGACATCTTTCGTTCTTATTTATTTTATTTTTTTTTAATTTTTTTTTTCAACGTTTATTTATTTTTGGGACAGAGAGAGACAGAGCATGAACGGGGGAGGGGCAGAGAGAGAGGGAGACACAGAATCGGAAACAGGCTCCAGGCTCTGAGCCATCAGCCCAGAGCCTGATGCGGGGCTCAAACTCACGGACCGCGAGATCGTGACCTGGCTGAAGTCGGACGCTTAACCGACTGCGCCACCCAGGCGCCCCTCGTTCTTATTTTTATAAAGCGTAAAAAATGCTAAGTTCTGGGGTGCCTGAGTGGCAGTCTGTTAAGCCTCCAACTTCGGCTCAGGTCATGATCTCACAGTCCGTGGGTTCAAGCCCGGCATCAGGCTTTATGCTGACAGTTCAGACCCTGGAGCCTGCTTCCGATTCTGTGTCTCCCTCTCTCTCTGCTCCTCCCCCAGTCTGTCTCTCTCTCTCAAAAGAAATAAACGTGAAAAAAAAAATGCTAACTTCTTTTCTTTGTTGTTCTCATCTGCACAGATTGAATGAAAGCTCTTAACGTTGACAATTGCACTAGACCAACACTAATTTCCTTACCATTTCACAAACTTAATAGCATTATGGTAAGATTCATAGGTAGGTCTTTCTTTGGACAGTCTTTTGGCAAAGTTAAAAAGACATGATCAAAAGGTAACTATTTTGAACTAATCTAAGCCTTTCCAGATGGCAAACTTCACGACCAAAATCTCCAAAGTCCAGAATCACACGTTGTGGCAGAATTCTAAAACGGGCCTGGAGAGTCTCACCTCTGGTATGTGTACCCCCTCGAATCCCCCATCCTGGAGTGTGGGCAGGACCTGTGAGTATGATGGATGTCACTTCTGCAAGTAGGTCACGCCACATGGCAAAGGTGAAGGGATTTTGCAGGTGTGTTTAAGGTCCCCTTGAGTTGATTCTGAGTTCATCAGAAGGGAGAAGATTCTGGGTGGACCTGACCTAATCAGGGGCAACCTTTAAAGGACAATCTGGAGGTCAGCGCCTTGAGACAGTGGAAAGATGCTATCCTGCCAGCCTTCAAAGAAACCGGGTATGCTGTGAATGCCTATGGACAGAGGCAGCCTCTAGGAGCTGAGGTCCACAGTCCTACAGCGAGGAGCTTAATTCTGCCAACAACCTGAGAGCTGTGAGCTGCTCCATGAGATACCAGCCTGGCTAACACTCGTGAGTGAGCAAAGAAAGAACCCAACCACAATGCGCCTGGCCTCATAACCCACAGAAACGATGAGGTCATATGTGGCTGTTATTCGCAGCTGCTAAGTTTGTGGTACTTTGTTAGGCAGCCACATGTAACTTTTACAACGTGGTCTTGCCCAAAATGCTTACCTTGTGATTCCGATGTGTTACGAAAACAAAATTCAGCTGATTAAACTTAAAGATCAAATTGACTTTATTCAACAATTTAAGAATTGGGCGGTATCCTGTCTAGCAAACAGAAAGGAGCTCCAAGGAGCTGTAAAAAAGTGGAAGGATTTTATAGACAGAAGGGGGCAAAAAAACCCACAACAACCAGATAATCTTATGTTTCTTTGGGGGATGGAGGGAGTCTATCAAGTGGATTACCTCACTAGTGCTGACCAGGAAATTCCAGACCTACTGGTTAAGATTACAGTCCTGGGAGGGGCTTACAGTGCTATTAAATTAGGTATTAAGTCTTGGTTTGCTGATGTGAGGTTTAGCACAAGTGACTCTATTATAGGTCTCTTGTTTCTTTTTTATTTTTTTAAGTTTATTTATGTTTTAATTTATTTTTTATTTTTATTTTTTTACATTTATTTATTTTTGAGAGACAGAGAGAGAGAGAGAGAGACAGAGCATAGTGAGGGAGGGGCAGAGAGAGAAGGAGACAGAGAATCCGAAGCAGGCTCCAGGCTCTGAGCTGTCGGCACAGAGCCCATGGCGGGGCTTGAATTCACAAACCACGAGACCATGACCTGAGCCGAAGTCAGACGCTTAACTGACTGAGCCACCCAGGCGCCCAAGTATTTATTTATTTTGAGAGAGAGAGTGCAGGGGAGGGGCAGAGAGAGAATCCTAAGCAGGCTCTTCACTGTCAGCATGGGGCACGATGTGGGGCTTGAATCCACGAACCATGAGATCATGGCCTGAGCTGAAATCAAGAGTCAGATGATGGGGGCACCTGGACAGCTCAGTCCGCTAAGCACCTGACTCCAGCTCAGGTCACGATCTTGCATTCTGTGGGTTCAAGTCCCCCATCGGGCTCTGTGTTCACAGCTCAGAGTCTGGAGCCTGCTTCGGATTCTATGTCTCCCTCTCTCTCTGCTCCTCTCTTACTCATGCTCTGTCTCTGTCTGTCTGTCTCTCTCTCAAAAATAAACAAGCATTAAAAAAAAAAAGAGAGAGTCAGACACTTAATCAACTGAGCCACCCACGCACCCTTGTTTCTTATTTAACATGTATGTCAACGTAGGTTTATCAAGTGTAACTAAGTTACTTGATAGTAGGGGAGGCTGTGCATGTGTTGGGGCAGGGGGTTCATGGGAAATCTCTGTACCTCCCACTCAATTTTCCTGTGAACCTAAAACTGCTTTTTTTTTAAACTTTTTAAAATTTAAGTAGGGGCGTGTAGGTGGCTCAGTCGGTTGAGTGTATGACTCTTGATTTCAGCTCAGGTCATGATCTCATAGTTCATAGGATCAAGCCCTGTGTTTGGCTCTGTGCTTACAGTGTGGAGCCTGCTTGGAATTCTCTCTCTCTCCCTGTCTCTCTGCTCCTCCCCTACTGGCATGCATATGCACACACGCTCTCTCTCAAAAATAAATAAAAATGAAAAAGAAGTAAAAAAAAATTATGTAATCTCTATACCTGACATGGGGCTTGAACTCACAACCCTGAGATCGAGAGTTGCTTCTTCTTCTTCCGACTGAGCCAGCCAGGTGCCCCCTAAAACTGCTTTAAAAAGTCTGTTTAAAAAAAAAAAAGGTTACCCTGAATCGAATCAAGCCTTTAAGACCAGGATCAGCACACTTCTGTAAAGGGCCAGATGGCAAACATTTTTGACTTTTGGAACCATACATTCTGCGTCACTAATGAAAGCTGCCGCTGGCGATATGTAAATAAACGGGTATGGCCATGTTCCAATAAAACTTTATTTACAAAAATACGTGGCAGGCCTGCAGGCTGATTTACTGACTCCTGCTCTAGAATGTAAGATATTGGAGAGACAAAGCAACCACATGCAACACGTGAACAAATCTTGATTGGGTCCTAGTTTGAAAGAAACCGCCATATAATATGTTTTAAGGTTAATTAGGAAAATTAGGATGCCTACGGAATGATATTTAAGTAACAATTTTTGGGGCACCTGGGTGGCTCATTGGGTTAAGCATCTGACTCTTGCTTTCGGCTCAGGTCATAATCTCACAGTTTTGTGAGTTTGAGCCCTGCATTGGGCTCTGCTTGGGATTCTCTCTCTCTCTCTCTCTCTCTCTCTCTCTCTCTCTGCCCCTGCCCCTAATCTGCTTGCACTTTCTCTGTCTCTCTCAAAAAAAAAAAAAAAAAAAAAAAGCAAACAAAACACAATTGTCAGTTTTCATAAGTGTGTGGTTATGTACAAGAATGACTTGATTCCTGAAAGATGTCTCCTGATGTATTTAGGGGGTGAGGTATCTTGACATCACCAGAGCCGAAATGAGGGTGAGACAAGTTCACTCAAGTGCAGGGTCAGATCCCATTTTTTTTTTTTTAAAGATTTAAAAAAATTTTTTAAAGTAATCTCTACACCCAATGTGAGGCTCGAACTCACAACCCCAAGATCAAGAGTCCCATGCTCCACCAACTGAGCCAGCCAGGTGCCCCAATCCCATCTTTAATTTAAAATGTTGATATTTTGTTCATCATGCATTTTTTATCCATGTTGATTTTTAAAATACAGTAATAAAATATTCTTCGATGGCTGAGGTTTTTGGTGCGCCCTGAAACCTTGTGCCTCACTGTCCTCACCCCATTCCTGGCCCTTGCTTTGAAGTGGTTTAGCAGAAGATTGACAGCGCTAGGAGAGTTGTTCAATCGTGATGGTGAACCAATGTGTGTTCATTGTCCTCGTATTACAACTTGGCTATAGGCTGGAACATTTTCACGCTAAGTGAATGAATAAAAAGTCCGTAGACTTTTAAAATAAAGTAAAAGTTAAAAATGGGGGCGCCTGGGTGGCTCTGTGGGTTAAGCAGTTGACTCTTGGTAGCCGCTCGGGTCACGTTCTTGTGGTTGTGAGATTGAGCCCTGGGTCAGGCTCCACGTGTGGAGCCTGCTTGGGATTCTCTCTCCCCAACCCCTACTCTGTCCCTACCCAGCTCATGCTCTCTCTCTGTCTCAAAAATAAATTTTAAAAGACCCTGAACGTATAGATACAGAAAACAGATTTGCGGTTACCAGAGGCAGGGGACAGAGATGGTGGGGAAAATGGGCAAAGGTGATCAAAGCTTATAAACTTCCAGGTGTAAGATAAATCAATTCTGGAGATGTAATGTCCAGCGTGGTGACTATAATTAATATTGTACGGTATGTTTGAAAGTTGCTAAGAAAATAGATCTCAAAAGTCCTCAGCACATGGGGCACCTGGCTGGCTCAGTTGGTAGACATTGTGACTCTTGATATCAGGGTTGTGAGTTCGAGTCCCACGTTGGGTATAGAGAGAACTTAATAAATCTTTAAAAAAATTTTTTTAATGTTTATTTATTTTTGAAAAAGAGAGACAGAACGTGAGTGGGGGAGGGGCAGAGAGCGAGGGAGACAGAATCTGAAGCAGGCACCAGGCTCTGAGCTGTTACACAGAGCTCGACATGGGGCTCAAACTCATGAACCATGAGATCCTGACCTGAGCCAAAGTCGGACGCTCAACCAACTGAGCCACCCAGGCACCCCTAAATCTTTTAAAAATAATAAAATAAAATCTTTTTTAAAAGGTTCTCATCACAAGAAAAAAAAAGTGTAACTATGTGTAGGGCTGGACGTTAACTAAATTTATTTTGCAACACGCAAATATCGAATCATTATGTCATACACCGGAAACTGATAGAGCGTTATGTTAATTACATCTCAATTAAAAATTTTTTTTTAACGTTTATTTATTTTTGAGACAAAGAGAGACAGAGCATGAACGGGGGAGGGTCAGAGAGAGAGGGAGACACAGAATCTGAAACAGGCTCCAGGCTCTGAGCAGTCAGCACAGAGCCTGACACGGGGCTCGAACTCACAGACAGTGAGATCGTGACCTGAGCCGAAGTCGGACGCTTAACCAACTGAGCCACACAGGTGCCCCTACATCTCAATTTTAAAAAGTCCTTGGAATTTAATATAAATTAATTCCTGTTGCAAGTACGTTCCAATCATCTTGGGACAGTCCAATTTTTTTTTTCAACTGTCCAGGAGTAATTGTGTATTAAAAAAAATATTTTTTAAGTTTATTTATTTATTTTGAGAGAGAGAAAGGCAGGGAGGGGCAGAGAGACAGGGAGAGAGAGAGAGAATCCCAAGCAGACTCCACACTGTCAGCACAGAGCCTGACTCGGGCTCGAATCCATGAGCTGTGAGATCATGACCTGAGCCGAAACCAAGAGTCAGACGCTTAACCGACTGAGCCACCCAGGCACCTCAAGGAGTAATTGTTCAAGGCGCGACCCTTCTCTCTCAAAAGTATCCCAGTTTGGATGCAATGTTACATGGTACTGCTTAGCGTAAGACAGCAAAGTGGGGCTTTCAGCCTGGCTCTGCCCTGGCAGGGGCATCTCTCACAAATCACACCTCCTTAAAGCACAGGGCTTGCCAAACATTCATCGCAACCAGACTCTCTCAAATGAAAGTTCACTGCAAAAACTCCCAATAGTACAACAATTCAGAGTAGCATTTTATTGGTAAAATTTCTCTTCTATGTTCAAATTAGTATTTATGTAAAAACAATGGATTCTCACTGAGGCCGTCGAGATGGGCGCACACATTTAAAACCGTACGTTGTAGCTGAAATCTTCACTCTGTCACAACATCCACTTTATTTCTGCGTTGGGTGAAACCCCTGATCCACAGAGGAGTGGCAACGAGTCGCTGTCTTTTCAAGGCCTCCCCTCAAAATCTTGGTTAAAGGAAGACGGCAGGAGAATCCTAAGTTAGTTATCTCCGCTACCTTAAAAGCTGCTTCCTAACCCAGCTGAACAGGCATCTTTAAATTACGGTTTAAAATATGTCTTAAAAATGGGATTTGATACTCATATCCACGCAAATGCCAAAGCCCTTTTGGGAACCCTAGTTTGGGAAACTACTGAATAAGACAGTCAGTAGGGTCACATGTAGCTTAAAAGCCTCTGTTTCTAAGGTTGCTTGTTCTGAAACTGTCTGGAATCCGACAGAGGGGAGAGGCTATGACAGGTTTGTTATTTTCATGCCGGCTTGACTCACGAAGCCGGCTCCTGAACTAGAGACACACGGGCTAAATGTGCCTGTAGCTGTAAATTTGAGTCAATCGTTACCTTTTTTTTTTTTTTTAATTTACATCCTAATTAGTTAGCAAATGGTGCAACAATGATTTCAGGAGTAGATTCCTTAGTGCCCCTGACCCATTTAGCCCATCTCCCCCCAACCCCTCCAGTAACCCTCAGTTTGTTCTCCATATTTATGAGTCTGTTATGCTTCGTCCCCCTCCCTGTTTTTATATATTTTTGCTTCCCTTATGTTCATCTGTTTTATATCTTAAAGTCCTCATGTGAGTGAAGTCATATGATTTTTGTCTTTGACTGACTAATTTCACTCAGCGTAATACCTTCCAGTTCCAACCATGTAGTTGCAAATGGCAAGATTTCATTCTTTTTGACTGCTGAGTAATACTCCATTGCATATATATATATATCACATCTTCTTTATCCATTCATCCATCGATGGACATTTGGGCTCTTTCCATACTTTGGCTATTGTTGATAGTGCTGCTCTAAACATGGGGGTGCATGTGTCCCTTCGAAACAGCACACCTGTATCCCGTGGATAAATGCCTAGTAGTGCAATTGCTGGGTCGTAGGGTAGTTCTATTTTTAGTTTTTTGAGGAACCTCCATACTGTTTTCCAGAGTGGCCGCACCAGCTTGCATTCCCATCAGTCGCTAACTTTTAAGAATGGGGAGAATGTGACATGAAAGTCTGGGTTTCTGGCTTTGTTTACAACAACAGGAAGCTGGCACCAATGAGCGGCTTTCCCCGCAGCCATTCTGGGGTAGAGTCAGGGTGCCCATGCCCGCCCCAGGCAGAGCACATGTCCTCCACACGTCCCCACGGTCTCCATCACTCTCTGCTGCTCACCCGGGTGCCTGGCCATCATCTAGATTATCCACTGGCCCCCGTGGGCATTTGAGTGTGTCACCTGTGGTACAGATGGTCACGCTTCTGAGACTAAAATTGGAGCGAGGTGGCTCAACAGGACTGGGACGGGAAAGCTCCCGGCTCTCTTCCCTCAGAGCCCCTGCACCCCAGGCTTGAGAGTTTGAGCAAATCACAGCTACCTGCCAAGGCTCGGTTTCCTTGTCTGTGAAATGGATGCAGAAACTCCTACCCTCCCTGAAGTGTGGGCTGTGATAAGGATCAGACAATAGCACCTGATGCTTTATAAATTAACGATAAAGCTCTGTGGTCCACCTCTGTGGTTTGGTGAATCTTACATCCAGCCGTCCTCCCTTTGCCCTGTACCACCCCCCAGTTTCCCTCCCGGGCACAGTCCCTCCCGTTCTCAGGCAACATGCTTGGGCCGTATTGACCCCATCCCCAGCCCCAGTGGACACGGGGTCAGGCTGGCCAATCACAGCACGGCATTCACCCAGAGATAGGTGCACGAGCCCACTGGGGCCAATCGAATCGGGGCCAGCACATCGGTTCAGACTGCTGGCAAAGGGAAGGTCTCTTTTCTACTGAACTTGGCCGTCATGTTGCTAACCTGGGGGTGGCGGGTTCCTGGGGGAACCCAGCCAGCAAGCAGGAGAGCAGAGTGGAAAGGTGGTGAGAAACAGGGTCTGAGTCATATAATCTGGGGCTTTGGGTCCGGATAGACATCAACACATACATTCTCTTTGCTTCAACCGGACTGAAGGGGGGCTAAGTCACTGGCGTCTCATGCCCCCATGGGGGAGGGGGTTCTACACGAGCAGGCAGACTTGTGAGCGTTTGTTCGATTTGCACGCGTTTCCCTGGGCACTTGCTGATCTCGAGTCCTGGGGGACTCCTGCGACAGCCGCCGCTTCGTCTCTCTGCCTGGATTTGACCTTCCACACTGCCTTCTTGAAGTTCTTGAGAGGGTCCTGCTGCGAGGCTCTTGACGAAGGGTCCTGGAAACGCTCCCGGATGAGATAGCCGTGTCTCGTGGGGGCGATGAAGCCATTGGAAGTTGGGATGATTCTGTTCACCACGGCGTGGACAAACTGGACAGCCAGCAAGGTGCCTTTTTGGGTGGGGGTTGGAGGGACAGCAGGGCACACATGAGACCGTGGGGGCCACAGAGATCCAATCTCACACACGTGAGAGTTGGCTGCGCGGGTCACATCCTTGCTATGCCTCTTACTAGCTTAGGCACGACGACGTCTAAACTCTCGGGAGTCCCCCCCGCCTCGTGGGCGACGTGGGAATGAGAGCCGAACCTGCCTGCTGAGGAGAATTCTAAGGTTCCAAGATGTTAAGTGTGTCAGGTGTATCGGTCTCAGCCCAGAGCGAGCTCGGTAAAGGTTATTATTGGAGGAGGAGGAGAAAGAGAGGTTGTGCACCTGCCCGGGCTGGGCTTTGAAGGCCGCAATCCGCAGACCGCAGCGCCCAAGCCATCTGTAACTTTTTTAACCTGCAGATCTTTGCCACGAGCATTAAGCTACGCTACATCGGATTGCAGTGTATTTGATTACAATGTATTCCAGTCGACCTGATATCCATTCACCCACCCACGCGCTTTGTGACCTTGGGCAAATCTCTTAACCCCCCTGAACTACAGCTTCGTCACTTGTTACGTGGGGGGGGGGGGGGGGCGGGAGCTAACGGCACGGATGCCCTGCCCAGGGTCAGAAGGGTTCCTTTCTCTATAGATCACATAGGAGGGCGACAAAGGCAGACGAGCGTCACTGTGTGACCTTGGGCGGTCACCTCACCTCTCAGAGCCTCAATTTTTGCTCTGTAGAATGAGGTGGCTGCCAAGGGAATTCAATGGCCCGGGAACAGGACCCCGTACACAAGAAGTGTTAACTCTCATTAATATGCCTTTAGGGTAATACTGACCACACCGAGAGCTGGGAGGTTTGCAAGGTGGCTGGTCTTAAGCAAGCTGGCCCCTATCGTTTAGGGGGCCTGGGGCAAGAGAATGAATCAGGGCCCGCATCCTATAAGGTCCAATGCATAAATGTTGGAAATCTAGACAATAAACTATTCAGTGAACTATGCTCTGTCCTCCTACATTGATGGATGTGTCTTCGGAACCACCTGGAAGGTCATGTTGTGTTGAGAATTCTCAGGGTCCTCAGTTCCATACTGGAAAGTCATGGTGTGCGAGAGTCCCCCGCTCTTTGTGGCTTGGCCCCTCCTCTTCCCTCACTCAGCTTTATCCTACAGTCCTCGGGGCCTCACACATATGCACGTGAACCGCCTACCCAGCTCATGCACCCAGACTCCAGGCTCATCACCCATGGCCACCCCCCAAGTCCCGGGGTGTTCACACTAGGGGCACAGTCCACCCTCAGAAGGATGGACCCGGAGAAGAGGGCTGCCCAGGCCCTAAAGAGGGCACCTCCCAGGTGGGGAGAATGTTCCAGGTATCCAGAGCACGGGTCTAAAAAGAGGAGGTGTAGCTCTGGGGGGGGGGGGCCTGTCCCCGTGACCCACAGACACCTCTGTAAGCAGAGGGACCCAGCTAGGGGAGACCAGAGCAGAGCCCTGTGGTGCCCAGAGCCCAGAACAAGGCACTCCTCGCCAGATCTAAGCTCAGTCTTGCCCTCAAAGCAAAATGACTCACCATCCAGCACACTCCAGACGATGATGGAGCGGTCCTTCAAGCCCGCATACACGTACTTGTCATCCTTGGAGAAGCAGAGACACTGGACTCCTCTACAGTAAGAATTCTGTTGAAAAAGACAAGGTGATCTTGGAGTGCCTGGGTGGCTCAGTCAGTCAAGCATCTGACTTCAGCTCAGGTCACGATCACAGTTTATGAGTTCAAGCCCCGCGTCGGGCTCTGTGCTGACAGCTCGGAGCCCGGAGGTTGCTTCGGATTCTGTGTCTCCCTCTGTCTCTGTCCCTCCCCGGCTCATGCTCTGTCTCTGTCAAAAATAAAACATTAAAAAAAAAAAAAAAAAAAAAAAGACAAGGTGATCTGGATTTCAAACTGAGAGTCCCCTAGGACTCTGCATGAGTCTCTGCCTGAGAGTCACCAAGGCATTTGCATAGGAAGCCGGCCTTGGAAGCCCCTCATGCGGGACGGATCCAATGAAACCCTGGAGAAATCGTAGGACCGATATTCCCAGGACCAAAACACATCTTCATAGGGAAGGGATTGAGAGCTTTACAGGCATTTTGCATTGGAGAGCAGGAATTATCCGTTTTAATTTCTTTTTTTTTTTTAATGTTTTATTTATTTTTGAGAGAGGGACAGACAGAATACGAGTGGGGGAGGGGCAGAGAGAGAGGGAGACGGAATCCATGAAGCAGGCTCCAGGCTCTGAGCTGCCAGCATAGAGCCCGACGTGGGGCTCGAACCTGTGAACCACGAGATCATGACCTGAGCCCAAGTTGGACACTTAACCGACTGAGCCACCCAGGGCGTCCCTATTAGTTTTAACTTAAGTGACCCCAACTATACAAGCATTAACTACAGTGGTATTTTTTTTATGTGTATTTTTGAAAGAGAGAGAGAGAGAGAGAGCGCGCGCGCGCGCGCGCCCAAGTGGGGGAGGGGCAGAGAGAGATGGGCACAGAGGATATGAAGCAGGCTCTGTGCTGACAGCAGAGAGACTGATGCGGGGCTTGAACCCATGAACCATGAGATCATGACCTGAGCTGGAGTTGGATGCTCAGCTGACTGAGCCACCCAGGCGCCCCAGCTACAATGGTCTTTAATTAAATGCTATATGCTAAATGCAGCATGGCATCCTAGAGCCTAGAACAGAAAAGGGAAATCCGTTGGAAAATATGTGATCCCAGTCAAGTTGGTAGCTTAGTTAACAGCACCGTCCCCATGGTAACTCATTAGTTGTGACTAACGTACTCTAGTCACATAAGAGGTCGACATCGGGGAAGCCAGGTGAGGAGTGTGTACAGGAGGACCTTTGTACGATCTTTACAACTCTATAGACCTAAAACCATTCCAAGATGAAGTTTATTTACAAACAAAAACAGGGAATGAATAAATAAATAAGTAATAAATAAATAAATACATGACAGGGTGCGTGGGTGGGCTCAGTCAGTTGAGTGTCTGACTCTTGATTTGGGCTCAGGTCCCAATCCCAGGGTCGTGGGACCGAGCCCTGTGATGGCTCCACGTGGAGCCTGCTTAAGAGTCTCTCTCTGTTTCTGCCTCTCCCCTCTCCCTCTCTCTCTCAAATTAAAAAAAAAAAAAAAAAAATTAGAAAAAGAAAAAAAGAAAGAGCTAGGTGTATTTAACTGCTGGGGTGATATTTTCCACTCAACAAGATGAAAGGTTACTTACAGCCCAGCCTTACAGTGGCTTCCTAAAAATAAATGTCAGATGGGATGGGAGCTTTTTTTTTTTTTTTTTAATGTTTATTTTTTTTTTGAGAAAGAGACAAAGCGCGTGGAGGGGAGGGTCAGAGAGAGAGGGATAGAATCTGAAGCAGGCTGCAGGCTCTGAGCTGTCAGCACAGAACCCAAAGCAGGGCTCAAACCCACGAGATCATGACCTGAGTTGAACTAACTGAGCCAGGACAAAAGCCTTTTAAGATGAAACTATACATACTGTCTCTCTTAGTTACAAGATCATCTTCCTATGTTTATGAATAGTTTTTATATCTTACAACCAAAGGTCTGGCCTTCGTTCCCCATTTGAAAGACTGGAATAGTAACACCAACCTTATGAGATCGTTGTAGGGATTACATTATAGAAGGATATTCTAATATGCATTTTCATATAGTATATAATATGAATATATGAATATATTTATGGCAGCTCTTAATTCTATTGATACAAATAACTAGAATAGCTCCTTACGAGGTGGGCAGTACGGATTCTAAGACACTTCATACGTTAGGGAGTCAGTTGCCAGTTTCCCTCTTCAGACCTTCACAGCTGCTGTTCCTTCTGCCAAGAATGCTGTTCCGCCAGGCTCATTTGACTTTCTTAAATAGCAGCCTCTACCCCCTTTACCTTGTCCTATTTTTCCTCAAAGCTCTTCTTACACACTAGCCCTTTCCCACAAACATTTGTCGAGCCTTGAGGACATGTCAGGAGCTCTCCTAGGGATGGGGGCCACCTCCATAAGCAAAACACAAAAGCCCTCACCTCTGTGAGCCCTCACAGAACTCGCACTGTCTCCCCTCTTGAGAACGTGGCTCCGAGAGGCGGGACGGCGTGGCCTCTGGCCACACCTAGAAATCAAAACTCTTGGGCACAACATTGGCTATCAGGATTAGGGTAAGGAGGGTGAGGCCGGGGTGTGCCGTGCAGGATCTGATCTTTATTTAAAACGATATCTTGGGGCATCTGGGTGGCTCAGTCGGTTGAGCGTCCGACTTCGGCTCAGGTCATGATCTTGCAGTTTGTGAGTTCAAGCCCTGCATTGGGCTCTCTGCTGTCGGCGCAGAGCCCGCTTCGGATCCTCGATCTACCTCTTTCTCTGCCCCTCCCCTATTCACGCTATCTCTCTCTCTCCCTCAAAAATAAAAAAAAAAATGTTTTAAAAGATTTCGCTCTCTTGCATATCTTTTGCATTTGTTTCGATTTTTGTAAACACTGCCTTAAAATAGGGTCTCTCTTGATTGCCAAGTTTCGGGGCAGCCCCTTAAGCTCTGCTCCCGAGGTGAGTGTCTCTCACGGGCCCCACCCTGCTCCCGACCCTGGGTGATGGCACACGGTATGCACTTAATACAGGACACCTGTCATCAGCTTTCTAACACCGGGACCTAGCCTGCACGAGGTGTGTGGGCCACGCACCGTGTAGCTCGTCTCGAATCTCCACTTGCAGGCCTGCAGGTCCCAGAGGCACAGCAGGGCTTCCTCGGATCCGCTGACCGCCAGCTGCTCCTTGTGGCTGACCTGCACACAGGTGACCCGGCTCCCGTGGGCCTCCAGAGGGAACACTTTGGAATTCGCACACTCGTAAAGGAAGAGCTCACCGTCGGTCATGCCGTAGATCACACGGTAGTCAGCCAGGACGGCCACACTGGAGATGGTCTCGGGCAGCTGGGTGTAGAAGGTGTATGTTGGCCCATCGACAACCGGACAGGGATCCCCGGGGCTGATGTCCAGCACCAGGATGATGCTGTCATAGGCGATGGCCAGGCGCTCCTCTCCTTGACTAAGGGCCATGCAGTTGACGGCTTTCCGGGCCTCGGGAGGGGGGATGCACATCACATCCTGTCTGGAATTCAGGGGGAACACCAGGACGACCCCCGAAACGAGGCCAGTGAAAAGGAGATTGGCCTGCTGGGCCACCTCCAGACATCTGACCTCACTGGAGGCATCCAGGACGTCCTGCTCCTCACCTGCCACGGAGAGAAGGTCGCATCAGGAACAGCTCAGAGGAACGGGCTCGCTCCGCAAATTGTTAAGGATTTTGAAAACCGCTTTCATTATCCGTATTCCCCCCCACCCTGGTTAACACTTTCTGATGACTTCCTGCTCCCCATCGGGACAAACGGACACGTGGACACACATGAGCGAGCTCTCATCCCAGATGTTTCCTTTACAAACGTCTGTAAAGGGCTGGAGAGTGAATTTTTTTTGCCTTGCAGGCTGTATGCTCTTAACCCTTAACCTCTTAACCCTGAGGTTGAAGCCCCCAACATGCCGCACGCAGGCAGTGTGTGTCCGATCTGGCCCGCAGGCCCCAGTTTGCGGGCTTGTATCTCATTTCCCATCGTACCCCCTAGCTTCGTGTCGGGCTTCGCCCTACAACTAGTGAGCAAGGGCCTCAAGCACAGTCACCTCGTCTGTCCTGCTCACTGCCAACCACAGAGCCCGGCCCTGTGGCCAGCACTAACCAAACATCTGCCAAATCCATGAATGCAGGAGGCCGAGAGTGAATCTCTTTTCTCATATTATCGTTAAAGAGGGATTTCTGTACCTCCATCCGCCCCCATGGAGATCACAGCAGACACAGTTGGTGACGTGTCCAGACTCCCTTTATGGGCCAGGGCACCCAGACCCTAGGCTGCTCACTGCCCTCAGGTGAAGGGAGCCCCTCATCTCAAAATGCTTAGGGGGTTCCCCCACCACCCAGAACGGCCTGTAGCCAGTGACTGCCTGATGTGGGGATATAAAAGACTAGCCCTTGGGGTGCCTAGGTGGCTCAGTCGGTTAAGCTACCGACTTCGGCTCAGGTCACGATCTCGTGGTTCCTGGGTTTGAGCCCTGCATCAGGCTCTGTGCTGAAAGCTTGGAGCCTGGAGCCTGCTTCGGATTCTGAGTCTCTCTCTCTGCCCCTCCCCCACTTGTGCTCTGTTTCTCAAAAATAAATAAACATTAAAAAAAAAACAAAACATGACTAGGGGCGCCTGGGTGGCTCAGTCGGTTGAGCGGCTGACATCGGCTCAGGTCATGATCTCGAGGTTTGTGAGTTCGAGCCCTGCGTCGGGCTCTGTGCTGACAGCTCAGAGCCTGGAACCTGTTTCGGATTCTGTGTCTCCCTCTCTCTGACCCTCCCTGTTCATGCTCTGTCTCTCTGTCTCAAAAATAAATAAACATTAAAAAAAAAAACCACGACTAGGGGTGCCTGGGTGGCTCAGTTGGTTGAACGTCTGACTTCGGCTCAGGTCATGATCTCGCGGTTCGTGAGTTCGAGCCCCGCGTCAGGCTCTGTGCTGAAAGCTTGGAGCCTGGAGCCTGCTTCGGGTTCTGAGTCTCTCTCTCTGCCCCTCCCCCACTTGTGCTCTGTTTCTCAAAAATAAATAAACATTAAAAAAAAATAAATAAATAAAAAGACGAGACCTCTTGCTTCTGAGGTGCAGTTTACAGTCTAGGTCCTCCCCCACCTGCTCGCTCAGCCCTCCCCCTGCCCCTGCCTGCTCTGATCACCCCTGTTTAGGTTTCTCCCGGGAGCTCCCCTCAACATACCCCTTGTGCAAACCTCCCCATCACGTGCCCTGCTTCCAGGAAACCCAAACGAAACCAGGGATTGACAACCAGATGGTCAATTACCCACATGTTGGAAATTTATCACATCAAGTCCTGATTTTTATTAGCCACTGTCAACCTGACTGCAGTTATGGGGGTGCTATGGACTGAATGTGTCCCTTCAACGTTTATTTATTTTTGAGACCGAGAGAGACAGAGCATGAACGGGGGAGGGTCAGAGAGAGAGGGAGACACAGAATGTGAAACAGGCTGCAGGCTCTGAGCAGTCAGCACAGAGCCCGACGCGAGGCTCGAACTCACGGACCGCGAGATAGTGACCTGAGCCAAAGTCGGACGTTCAACCGACTGAGCCACCCAGGCGCCCCTGAATGTGTCCCTTCAAATTTGCATGTCGAAACCCAGCCCATAATGTGATGGCGTTGGCCAGGAGGCTTTGTGAGGTGATTTGGCCATGAGGGCAGAGCCCCCACGATGGGATAAGTGCCCTTATACAGGGGACAAGAGGGCTTGCACTCCTGTGAGGACCTAATGAGAAAGTGGCCATCTGCAACCAGGAAGCCGGCTGTCACCAGACACGGATCCGCCAGTGCCTTGGCCTTGGCCTTCCCAGCCTCCAGAACCGTGAGAAGTAAACGTCTGTCGTTTAAAACGCCCAGTCTCTGGTGTCTGGTTAAAAGAACCCAAGCAGTCCCGGACAGGAGCTTTGGTTCTTACCCACACAAATGGCCGTGCTTATATCTTACAAACCTTCTGCTAAGTCCCAAATGGTGACTTTGTTCTTGTCCCCAATCTTGGGGAAGTAAACGTAGCTTCCATCGTGTGATACCGCAGTGAGGCCAGTGCGATCCAGAAACGGGGTAGAGGCCCTCGGCTGCTGCACAGACGTGAGATCCCAGACTTTGAAAGACGAGGACTGCTGGGAAGCAGATGCCACCAAGGTCCCACCCCAGACCAACAGGCTCACGGGGGCCCCGACGCCTTCCAAAACATCCAGCAGGGTCCCCTGCTCCGACAGACTCCACACCTGAGGATGGACAGCAGAAGGCCAAAGCTGACTTCTTCCTTACGCTGTCATAGCTAAGAAATATGCATGAACCCATGTGTCCACCTCTGGTGAATTCTCAGGCTGCAGTTCAAGGGCCTTCTCCACCCCCTCAAACCTCCCCACCCCTCACCGAGCCGCTACCACAGCAGTTCTCAAAGTGTGGTCCAGGGAACCCCTGGAGGGTACCGCCAGGCATTTTCAGGAGGGCTTGCAAACACAAAACTGTTTTCATCATAATTCAAGATGCCATTTGCCTTTCCTACTCTCTTCCTCTCACAAAGGAGCGGTGGAGGTTTCCAGAAGCTATGGGACATGAGATGTCACACCAGATCAGAGAATGCAGAATCAAGTACGAGAAGCCAACGGTCTCCTATTGAGCCAGACACGAAAGAGATTCGTCAAAATGCGCAACCATGCCACTCTTCTCGTGAGTTTTGTCTGTTTGTTTCAGAAACTACAGGATTTTCGTAAAAGTGTGTTATTACACTGACACATAATGTTCATGAATCATCGGAGAAGTATTTTTGGATGTCCTCGCTTCTAATTTTTAATATGGTAATTACCATCAGGGACCAAATGCAATGCGGGATCCTAGACTGGATCCCCGAATAAAGAAAAAGAGGACATTTGTGGGAAAGCTGGTGAAACTACAGAAGAATTTGCAGATCGGTTAATAACAGTATTGTCCCAATATAAATGTTTCAGTTTTGATAAAGGGCCCGGGGGGTCATGAGATGGTAACATCGAGGCAAGCAGGGTGTAGACGAGATAAATATGTATACTGGGGCGCCTGGGTGGCGCAGTCGGTTAAGCGTCCGACTTCAGCCAGGTCACGATCTCACGGTCTGTGAGTTCGAGCCCCGCGTCAGGCTCTGGGCTGATGGCTCAGAGCCTGGAGCCTGTTTCTGATTCTGTGTCTCCCTCTCTCTCTGCCCCTCCCCTGTTCATGCTCTGTCTCTCTCTGTCCCAAAAATAAATAAACGTTGAAAAAAAAAATTTAAAAAAAAAAATAAAAAATAAAAATATGTATATATGGGGACTCCCTGTACTTTCTTGGCAACTCTTCTGTACCTCCTAAAACTATTCCCCAAATAAATCATTTGTTAAGAATATGTAAATCCAATATATAAATCTATAAAGCAAACTGATATAACCCACTTATTGAGAATCTTTGGGATCCTTGAGAACCTTTAAGAATGCAAGGAGGTCCTAAGGCCAGAACATTGGAGAACTGCTACTTTAGTATGTGCTTTTCCCACCAGAGTGAGAACTTTGAGCTCGGTGGGAATTTTCTGCCATTTCCTCCCAACCCTTCTCCACTCTGAAGGCCAAAATCCTCCCCGGTTTTTCAGGTTCCGTGGGAATGCTACCCCCTTCCTGGGAGACCTCAAGAATTATACTTTTCTATTCCAGAGGCGGAGTGAGGATGACCTCTGACCTGAATGAGGGCGTCCCGGGACCCAGTGACAATCAGATTGTTCTCAGGACCAAAACTGGCTGTCTCCACGGTGTCCTCGTGTTCAAGGTCGGTGGCCATGAATCGATGAAACCCCTGTGAGTCTGCCAAGAATATCCGGACGGATCTTCCAAACCCTGAAAGGGCAGGGATGGGATCATCCCTTTCATTCCTGGAGGAGCTTGACAGGAGTTCAGTTTAGACAACAAAGATTTTTTTTGAGCACCGACTACTTGGCTGTGGAAGCAACACGGTGGCGAACAAGAGAGACAGGGCCCGGGCCATCACACAGCCTAGAGTTGTCAGGTGCAGGGGTGGGAGGCGGGGGGGTGGGGGCGGCAGCTGAAAACAGTGATCAATAACCTTGCAGAAAACAGCCAATTTATTTATTATCGCAAGACTGTGAGTTTCCAGAGGGCTGGGACTGCCTGTTGGGGCTGCTCCTGGTATCCCAGAACCCAGCAAAAGGTGGACATAAGGTAGATATGTTTTGAAGACGGAGGGAAGGAAGGGAGGGAGGAAGGGGGTAGGGAGGAGGATAGGAAGGACAGGATAATAGTTGGAATCTGCGATAGGGCAATGAAGTCAAGGGGACTGGCTGCCATGAGAAAAAAATGACACAGAGACGCGTGGCAGACAAGGCATGAAGGGGGAGACCAGAGAAATGTGGCCACAAGTCAAAGAATCACAAGGCAGAAACTAGAAGGGGCAAAAAAGCGTTCTTCTCTGGAGGCTTTGGAGGGGCCATGACCCTGCCCACATTTTTTTTTTTTTTTTGAGTAATTTTTTAAAGTTTATTTACTTATTTATTTAGAGAGAGAGGGGGAGAGAGACAGAGCATGAGCAGGGGAGGGGTAGAGACAGGGAGAGAGAGAGAATCCCAAGCAGGCTTCCCGCTATCAGCACAGAGCCCAATGCGGGACTCAAACCCACGAACCGTGAGATCATGACCTGAGCCGAAACTAAGAGTCAGACGCTTAACTGACTGAGCCAGCCAAGCGTCCCTGCCCACATCTTGATTTTGGGCTTCTGGCCTCTAGAATTGTGAGGAAAGAGATTTCTATTGTTTTGAGCCACCACATTTATGTGGTAGTTTGTTACAGCAACCACAGGACCTTTGAGCGGACATCTGAGAAGGTGGCAGGCCCTGGAAGGGTGGGAACAGCCTGGGATGACCAGGAGGTAGGAAAGGCCTGCGTGTGTGTCTCAGGGGCAGCACAGAGGCCAGTGTGGGTACAGCAGAGTGAAGGAGGGGGAGGGGAGGGAGGGAGAGCCTTGCTAGATTTAACACAAAACAAAACAAAACAAAACAAAACACCCAACAGGACAATGCCGTTGAACTAGAATTTCAGATAAACAGTGAAATTGCTATTATTAGCAGAAGTAGATCCCAAATATTACGTGGGGTATATTTATACTGAAAAGTTGATTTGTTGTTTATCTGAAGTTTCACTGGGCGTTCTATATTTTACCCGGCACCCCACCCAAGGGGGATTGCTCATTGTGTTCCAAATATGGGCTGGGTGAAGTGTTTTGTTAAGAGGGCCCCTGGCAATGCAGGAAAGAGGGCCCCAAGGCCAGATCATGCAGGCTGGGACGTGGTGGGGGCAGGGGGGGGGATGGTGTGGGACTCGTGCTATGCACGTGGCCTGCACCAGCCCAGTTTAGACTCCTGGAAACCCCTGAGTCAAGTCAGCTGGGGGCTGGCCGCCATCTGATTGCCTCTCCAGGCCCTCCATGCAATTGTTTTATTGAACTACACTTGAACCTGAGGCTCACACAGAAGGATGTTATGGGAAACGGATCGAGTGCATCAGGATATCTGCTGTCCAAGGATATTTGCATCCCATTCGTGTGCAGGAAAGGGTTAACTCAGCAGGCCTGAGTGTCCCTGTTCTGCACGTGAATGGTTTGGCCCTTGCCAGGCTCCTGAGAGGTGCCCTCTAAGCCCTTAGAATGTCCTCCTTGATAAAAGTGTCCTTGTGGGGGCCCTGGGGTGGCTCATTCAGTTAAGTGTCTAGTTTCGGCTCAGGTCATGATCTCACCGTTTGTGAGTTCGAGCCCCACATCGGGCTGTCTGCTGTCAGCACGGAGCCCGCTTTGGATCCTCTGTCCCCCTCTCTCTCTCTGCCCTTCCCCCACTCGCACTCTCTCTCCCTATCTCTCAAAAATAAATAAGCATTAGGGGAGCCTGGGTGGCGCAGTCGGTTAAGCGTCCGACTTCAGCCAGGTCACGATCTCGCGGTCCGGGAGTTCGAGCCCCGCGTCGGGCTCTGGGCTGATGGCTCAGAGCCTGGAGCCTGTTTCCGATTCTGTGTCTCCCTCTCTCTCTCTCTGCCCCTCCCCCGTTCATGCTCTGTCTCTCTCTGTCCCAAAAATAAAATAAAAACGTTGAGGAAAAATGGAAAAAAAAAAAATTAAAAATAAATAAATAAATAAATAAGCATTAAAAAAAAGTATCCTGGTTTTACTTGAGGCCTTGGGCCACACGGGATGGCCAATGCTCACGTGTGTTTGGCAGGGAGCTTTGGGACACGTGGTATCAGCTTGACCTGGGGTGGAGGGGGGGTGTTGGGAGACCGAGGTCAGCCGGGCAGGTGATCAGCTGTGTCTCCATAATCAACCCCCGGTAAAAATCCTGGACCCCAAGGCTGGTTGAGCTCCCCCGGTCGGTGCTGTTGTCGCACACAGTTGCTGACAGAAGTAAGCGCTGTCCACGTGACTCCACGGGGAGGGGACACCTGGAAGCTTGGGCCTGGTGTCTTCTGAACTCAGCCCCACACACCTCTACCCTTTGCTGATCTTAATCCAAGGGACCCCCTGAACCACAATTCCATTTCTGACACTGGAAAGAAATCCGTGCCTGATCTTAGCTAAGTTGGGATTGGGCTACCTCTTCTAGAGCAACAGGTGGGTTCCCGAAGCTGTGGATGGGGAAACTGCTCGGGCTTCTCCTCATTGGCCGCTGGAAAGAGCCACACGTGAAACCCGCTGTAACAGGTTTCTAGGTCACTGGGGTCTTCAGTGCCCTTGACCTCAGTCCTGATTCCAGTCTGTGCCTGTACCCTTTGTTCGTCTTTCTTTTCACGTGCCTGTTTCCCATGCTGCCTTTCACGCATACTTGTGCCACCTAAAATTCTTTTGGAAACTGGACGGAAGATGTGCAGGAGCCATCACCACGAGCCACATGTGGCTCTTCATGTGGCTGGTCCAAGTCGAGATGAGCTGTTGGTGTAGAACACGTGCCAGGTTGCATAACCTTCGCGCGAGAATTTTGTCATTTATTTATTTTTTTTTTAGTTTGGTTATTTTTGAGAGAGAAAGACAGAGCACGAGCGGGGGAGGGGCAGACAGAGAGGGAGACACAGAATCCGAAGCAGGCTCCAGGCTCCGAGCTGTCAGCACGGAGCCCGGCATGGGGCTCGAACTCACGAACCTGGAGGTGGTGACCAGAGCCGAAGTTGGACTCTTAAACGACTGTGAAAAATACCGTTAAGAATTTTTATGTCAATTTCATGTTAAATTTTTAGAATGTATTGGGTTAAATAAGATATATTATTCACATGAATGACACCTGTGTCTTTTTGCCTTTTTAAATAGGGTCATGCCAGGGCACCTGGGCGACTCAGTTGGTTAAGCGTATGACTTCGGCTCAGGTCACGATCTCACGGTTTGTGAGTTCGAGCCCCGCGTCGGGCTCCGGGCTGACGGCTCAGAGCCTGGAGCCTGCTTCGGATTCTGTGTCTCCCTCTCTCTCTGCCCCTCCCCTGCTCATGCTCTGTCTCTGTCTCTCAATAATAAATAAACGTTCACAAAATTTAAATAGGGTCATGAGAACATTCAGTTATAAATGTGGCTCACATTTGTGGCTTGCATTACTGGACAGCACTGGTCTACAGTTCCTCTGACCCCTTATAAAAATCAGGGCTGATTTTAGGGCAATGAAATTACCCTATCTGAGGTTATAATGGTGGATATACGCCATTACACATTTGTCCAAATCCATAGAAGGCGCAACAGCCAAAATGATCATAATGTAAACTACAGACTTTGGGGGACGATGATGTGTCAGTGCAGGTTCATCGACTGTAGCAAATGCACCCCTCCGGTGGGGGGTGTTGATATTGGAGGAGGCTGCATGAGAGTACGGAGTGGGGGGAATATAGGGGGTTTGCGGGAAATCTCTGTACTTTCTGCTCAACCTGGCTGTGAACCCAAATCCGATCTTTATTTTTTTTTAAGTTCTTTTTTTTTTTTTTTTTGAGAAGAGAAAGAGGGGCAGAGAGAGAGAGAGGGAGAGAGAGAATCATAAGCAGGCTCCGTGCTGTCAGTGCATAGCCCAATGTGGGGCTAGATCCCATGAACCATGAGATCAAGACCTGAGCTGAAATCAAGAGTTGGATGCTCAACTGAGCTACCCCATGCACCCTATGATATATATATATTTTAATATTTATTTATTTAAGCAATCTCTACATCCAGCATGGGGTTTGAACTCACCACCGCTGAGATCAAGAGTCACACACTCCTCCGACTGGGCCAGCCAGGCATCCCCCAAACTGACCTTTAAACAAAATAGTCTTTTTGGGGGCACCTGGGAGGCTCAGTCAGTTGAGCGTATGACTTTGGCTCCGGTCATGATCTCGCAGTTCGTGAGTTTAAGCCCCACATCGCCGCTTCAGATCCTCTGTCCCCCCTCTCTCTGTCCCTCCCCCACTTGCGCCCTCTTGAAAATAAATAACCGTTAAAAGAAAAAGAGAGAAAGAAAAAATAGTCTTTTTTTTTTTTTTTCTTTAATCGGGCTGTGGATTGTCTGTTGGTCACCCCCTAGGAAGCCTTCCCTGTTTCAGACAGAAGAAAACTCTATCACCCACTCCCATGACCCCTGATTCTTGTCTGGTTATAGCACCAACCACACTTTTTTGTGGCTACCTTATTGTAGGGGTTGCATTGCCTGGCTCCTCCCTGGGAGCACCCCATCCTCTCATGCAGCACTCCTTAATCCCTGTGACTGGCGGGGATAAGCACCCTCATCTCAAATGAACCAGAAGCACAGAAAGGTTAGGTTTACCCCGAACAGGGAAAGCTGCAGCCTGGGGGCCAAAACTGGCCTGGCATCTATTTCTGTGTGACCCGTGAGGTCAGGATAGTTTTTACGATTTTAAATCGTTGAAAAAATAAATAAATATAAGACTACTATTTTGTGACACGTGAAAAGGATACAAAATCCAAATTTGGGCATCCATCAACAAAGTCTTAGTGGCACACAGCCAGCCCCACTTGAAATATCATCTGTGGAGGCTTTCACGTTACAGGTGCGACAGGGACCACTGGGTCTGCGGCCTTTCAGAAAAGGTTTTGCCAGCCACGGGTCTTGAATGGCCCCCCTCGCTCCAAACCCCTGTCCACTTCCAACCAAATCCAGAGTTGCCCCCCCCCCACCCCGCTCCCTGCCACCATGGCTCCGAATAAGAGTTAGACACTACCTGCAGCGAGAAGGGACTCGTCTTCAGAGACTACCAGGAACCTCACAGATTCTGGAAGCTTCTCCAGCAGGCTGTCTCCTTCGGGGGAAATCTGTGCAAAGTCAAGGATGCCCATCAAGCATTTCCACAGGGTTAAGAGTCCAGGGTCAAGAGTTTGAATGCAAGGCTCTGTCACTCACCAGCTTCCAAGAAAATTCCTTAGCCCTTGGGTACCTCAGTTTCCTCATCTATTAAATGGGTGATGATACAGGACGACCACATAGGACCATCATGGGCTAAGAATCGTGCAGAATGGTTCCCCCCCCCCAACCTGCACATAGTCAGCCCTCCCAGCGTGGTAGCTCTTATTATTACCGTTGATACTGTTTTTGTAACTAGCTCAGGCACCCGGAGAACATTCCGGCACTTGTTTCCTGCCCCCAGAGGAGCTCTGGAGATCTCAAATAAGATAGAAACTCCCATTCCCGAGTTGCAGGACTGACTCTATTCAGATCGAAGAGGATGGTTCTTTCCTCAATCCTGCAGCCCCAATTCAGCTACGGATTATTTTTTTAATTTAAATTTTAGTTAGTTAATATACGGTGCAATATTGGCTTCTCAGCTACTGATTTTTGAGCGTCTGACAGCCACCAGGCCGAGAGCCAAAAACTTTACATTCATTACCTCCGGGAGGGGCACAGACAGGACGCCTCGGGGGCCAAGAAAAGTGAGTTGTTGGCACTAATCCAAGCCAATGTTTAAAAAAATATATTTGTCCACCTTCATGTAGTGGGGGTGGGAGAAATGAATTTCCTCATGGCTCTCACGGTTGATTTTTTTAACTGCTGATTGAAAAAAAAATGTTTCTTTTAAAACTTAGAGAGTTAAACAATACTGTATAAGATGGGGGGGTGGGGAGAAGTATCCAGAGCACATCAGGAACACCTCGCCACCTTTCCTGCCATTGTCCCTTCACCCCAGAAGGGGCTGTTGTCTACTTTGTGAGCACCTGCTTGCACAGGTGAGCATTTACACGACCATCCTTTTTTGCACCATCCGTCATAGATACTGTTCTGCAAGTTTGCTTTTACGTAATGCGTCTGGGGCAGCGGTTCTCAAAGGGTGGGAGGGCGATTTTGTGCCACCCTCGCCGGCCAAGAGCTGGCAATGCCTTGAGACATTTTTGTCAGGACCGAGTGCCAACAATTACCCATATTGGCCGGCCCCCAGGAGACACCAAGAGAGGTTTCCTGAAACGCACTGAGTTGCAAATCCCTAGAATTAAGAAGCCAAATGTCATTTATTAAAAGATCAAAGGTAGGGGCGCCCGGGTGGCTCAAGTCGGTGAAGCGTCTGACTTCGGCTCAGGTCACGGTCTCGCGGTGCGTGGGTTCGAGCCCCGTGTCGGGCTCTGTGCTTGCAGCTCGGAGCCTGGAGCCTGCTTTGGATTCTGTGTCGCCCTCCTTCTCTGCCCCTCCCCTGCTCAGGCTCTGTCTCTCTCTCTCTCAAAAATAAAATAAACATAAATAAATAAAATAAAATAAATAAAAAATAAAAAATGACCGAAGGTGAAGACATTGGGCACTTTGGGGCCAAGCAATGTGGGCGTCACACTCAGTAAAGCAGCTTACCAAGGAGACGGAGCCCTTGCTGAACCCGGTGACCATCTGCCCCTGCTTCTGGAGCGAGACCCCACAGGTAGGCGTTTCTTCCTTGATGCTGGATAAATGTTGCCTCCCCTGCGGCTTCCCTGTGGCTGAGCTCCACAGGCCGGCCACGCCACCCTGGGACACGGTCAGCAGCGTGGCCCGGGAAGCCAGCACTCCTGCATACACCCAGCAGTCAGAGGGATCTCCCAGGATCTGGAAAACCAGTTCTGCAGTTTCTAGATGCCACGCACTGACCTAATGGAGTCGTGAAAAGGAAGAGAAATCTCAGTGAGAGACCTGGGTGGCAGGTTTTCCAGGGGCAAACGCAAAACCCGTGCTTTTTCATAGTGCGTGCATTTCCTTTTCAGCGTTGGCAGTTCCAAACAAGGCAGGCGGGAGACACATCCTGGATTAGAGCCTAGAACAGCAAAAGGACATTGGTGGAAAACTTGATGCAATCCAAGTGAAGTCTGCGTTGGGCTGATAGAAATGACCAATATTAATGTCTTAGCTGTGGCGAATGTACCCTGGTTATGTAAGATGTTGACATTACAGGAAACTGAACAGAAGGGCATATGGGAACTCTTTCTAATAGCTCTATCACTTTTCCACGAACCTAAATTTTCTCCAAAGTGACAGTCTCAAGAATGAGAGCAAAGTTAGCCACGCCGTGTACATTCACATATATGTTCACCTCAAGTAATTACTGATCAGAGCAGATTTCATATTTAACCTCACCAGAAAAAGTACCTTTTTTAATTGACAGTAACCATTTAAATAGTAAACATTTGCCCATTAATTCTCCTTTTGGGGTTTACTCTAAAAAAAATTTTTTTTAATGTTTATTTATTCTCAAGAGAGTGCGAGCAGGGGAGGGGCAGAGAGGGAGACACAAAATTGGAGACACAAAATTGGACAGCTCCAGGCTCTGAGCTGTCAGCACAGAGCCCAACGCGGGGCTGGAATTCATGAACCGTGAGATCATGACCTGAGCCGAAGTCAGATGCTTAACCGACTGAGCCACCCAGGCACCCCTGGGGTTTACTCTAAAGAAATATGGAGAGATACAAAGATCTATGTAGAAGGAAAGTTGCCTCAATTATTTGAAGGTGCAAGGAACTAGGAACAACTTATCTGTCCAGCAGTAAGAGATCAGGTACATAACTACCATGGAGTCATGCAAGGCAATCTTAGGAAGTCACTAAGCATGCTGTTTTTGAAGAATGCTTAAGGTCATGGACAAATAAAATAGATTTCTAAAACTGCATCTATAGCTTCATATATGTTTTTGTCCCCATTTTGTGTTATACATACATGCACATGTGTATGTGTATGAAACCCACATAAAATAAAACCCTGTAAAATGTTAACAGCATTTGTCTTAGGGATTGTTTAGTATCATTTCTTATTACTTTACTGTATTTTCCTGACTTCTGCTGATAACCAAATGATTTCTTTAACCAGTTTTGCAATCGATCAACACCTCTCTAATATTTAAGCCCGCACCGTCAGTAAAAATACAAGGCAAGCTGCATGTGACTTTAAATTTTTTATCAATCACTTTAGAAAAAGTAAGAAGAAGGGTGCCTGCGTGGCTCAGTCTCGGGTCATGATCTCACAGTTCGTGAGTTCGAGCCCCACATCCGGCTGTCTGCTGACAGCGGGGAGCCTGCTTCAGATCCTCTGTCTTCCTCTCTCTGTCCCTCCCCGACTTGTGCCCCCGGGCTACTGCTTGCTCTCTCTCTCTCTCTCTCTCTCTCTCTCTCAAAAATAAAATAAACATTAAAAAAAAGTAAGAAAAACAAGGGAGAGCAATTTAAATAATACATTTTACTTAACCCATATGTCCAAATGTTATCATTTCAACATGTAATCAATATAAAATTATCATTGAAATATGTTACATCATTTTTATGATACTAGGGCTTTGAAATCCAGTGTGTTTTAAACTTAGGGCACATCTCAATCCAGAATAACCACGTTTCAAGTGTTCACTAACCACGTCTGGGTGGTGATGCCCCACACTGGACAGCATAGTTTATAAGCTACCGATATTACTTACATGAACAACTTCCATTTACGAATAAAATATAATAATTAACAGCTACTAATTATTTGGTGCTTACTATGTAACAAGCACTATGCCACATGTTTTAGTCATTATCTCATCTAGTAGATGAAGCAGAGCAGTAAGGTAATGTATCAAGATCACTCAGCTTGCAAAGAAGTCACCTGGGAATTAGCTAGAGATTTTTTTCCCAAGCCCTTTAGTTACTAAGCTTTCACTCACTATTCTTCTGTGTCTCTATTCATAAAACAATCAGATCATAGGGTTATAGGTGATATAAAAGAATAACACAGCAGAATACACATTGTTTTCAGTTGCAGGTGGGACATTTACCAGAAAAAGATCATAAAATGAATCTCAAATGAAAGGATTCATCCTACAAATGAAATTAAATTAGGGAGAAAAAAAAGGTAAGCTATCTGGGAATCTTTCAAATATCTGGAAATGAATAGCATACTTTTTTTTTTTTATAATTGTTTTAACATTGGGGCGCCTGGGTGGCTCAGTCAGTTGGGTGTCCGACTTTGGCTCAGGTCATGATCTCCTGATTCATGGGTTTGAGACCCGCATCGGCTCTGTGCTGATGGCCCAGAGTCTGGAGCCTGCTGCGGATTCTGTGTCTCCCTCTCTGCCCTCCCTGATTGTGCTTTCTTTCTCTCTCTCTCTCGAAAATCATTAAACATTAAAAACAAATTTAAAAACAAATTTTTTTTAACGTTTATTCATTCTTGAGAGATAGAGAGCATGAGCTGGGGAGGAGCAGAGAGAGAGAGAGAGAGAGGGAGACACAGAATCCGAAGCAGGCTCCAGGTTCTGAACTGTCAGCATAGACCCTGATGCAGGGCTCAGACCCACAAACCATGAGATCATGACCTGAGCCTAAGCCAGACGCTTAACTGAAGGAGCCACCCGGGGGCCCCAAATACCACACCTCTAAATAGCCCATGGAATAAAGAACAAATCAAAAGGGAAATCCAAATGTATTTTAAACTGAATGCAAATGGTAATATGATGTATCAAGGTTTGTGGGATTCAAGTAAAGCTGTACTCAGAGGGAAATTCATAGTACTAAAAATTACCAAGTTAAAAAAGATGAAAGGCCTCAATTCTTCAGGGTCAGATAGAACTACTGAAATCATCTAATCCAACTGTGAAGTTTGAAACCCCTGATAGCATCCTATCAAGTGGTTGTGTACCCCTGTTTACACCCACCCCCTATCAGGGAGCCCCTCCTTATAGAAACAGCATATACTGTCTTGGAAAGCTCTGGTCTCTTTCCTTTGCAAACAGGGGCAGGTGTTTGTTACCTTTGAGCCAGATGCCAAATACACAACCTTCTTTGTTTCATCCAAGTGAAGACTCCAGGTCTCAGGGTGCATAGGATCCTTTGAGCCTCCATCCCAAATGGTGAATTTCTCCTGGCCAGTCAGTAGATTCCACAAGCGCAGTGTATGGTCCTTTGAGGCAGAGAGGGCAAGTGTCCCTTTGGCAAACACCTTCACATACCTCACCTCTCCTGCAGTAGACCAGGGTCGGGGAGAGTACATTAGCTGAAAACATTTTGACCTTCCAACTACCAAAATGCCTGTTGGTTTGGAAATTCCCTGGCTTACCAAAGAAAAGATGATGGGTTCAAACATAGCCAAATTACAAGTGACGGAATGTGGCAAAACTAAATTAAGAGTTGCAACAATTGATATTACAAGCAATCATACGCCAATAAAATGGGCAATCTGGGAGAAATGGACAAATTCCTAGAAACATATCAACTACTAAAACTGAAACAGGCAGAAATAGAAAATTTGAACAGACCCATAACCAGTAAATAAATTGAATTAGTAATCAAAAATCTCCCAAAAACCAGAGTCCAGGGCCAGATGGCTTTCCAGGGGAATTCTACCAAACATTTAAAGAAGAGTTAACACCTAATCTTTTGAAGTTGTTCCAAAAAATAGAAATGGAAGGAAAACGTCCAAACTCTTCTTATGAAGCCAGCGCTACCTTGATTCCAAAACCAGACAGAGACCCCACTAAAAAGGAAAACTATAGACCAATTTCCCTGATGAACATGGATGTAAAAATCCTCAACAAGATACTAGCCAACCGGATCCAACAATACATTAAAAAAATTATTCACCACGACCAAGTGGGATTTATACCTGGGATGCAAGGCTGGTTCAATATCCGCAAAACAAAACAATTAACGTGACTCATCACATCAATAAAAGAAAGGACAAGAACCATATGATCCTCTCAATAGATGCAGAGAAAGTATTTGAGAAAGCAATACAGCATCCTTTCTTGATAAAACCCTCAAGAAAGTAGGAATAGAAGGATCATATCTCAAGATCATAAAAGCTGTATATGAAAGACCCACTGCTAATATCATCCTCAATGGGGAAAAACTGAGAGCTTTCCCCCTAAGGTCAGGAACATGACGGGGATGTCCACTCTCACCACTGCTATCCAACATAGTATTGGAAGTCTTAGCCTCAGCAATCAGACAACACAAAGAAATAAAAGGCATCCAAATCGGCCAGAAGGAGGTCAAACTTTCACTCTTCGCAGATGACATGCTACTCTATATGGAAAACCCAAAAGATTCCACCAAAAAACTACTAGAACTGATCCAGGAATACAGCAAAGTCTCTCATCAACCTTCTGTTGAATATTTCCAATGAGTAAGAGTCTTGAACTGGAGGATGTGAGCATTTCTATGGTGGATAAACGGTATGTGGGACTTTTCTGCACTATTTTAGCAACTTCTTATGAGTCTAGAATTATTTCAAAATAAAATGCTCAGAAAAAAAGGGAAAAAGGAAAAATGTGCATACAATTTGACTCAGAAATCCCACTTTTAAGAATGTGTCTTACAGAGGGGCGCCTGGGTGGCTCGGTCGGTTGAGCATCTGATTTCGGCTCGGGTCATGATCTCTCGGCTCGTGAGTTTGAGACCCCGTCGGGTTCTGTGCTGACAGCTTGGAGACTGGAGCCCACTTCAGATTCTGTGTCTCCCTCCCTCTCTGCCCCTCCCTTGCTCGTGCTCTGTCTCTCTCTCTCTCTCTCAAAAATAAATAAACATTAAAAAATTAAAAAAAAAAAGAATGTGTCCTATAGAAATAATAGCATAAGTGTGTGAAGATGTCAGATGTTAATTGCAGCATTGTCTTATAAAAAGAAAATTGCAAACAACCTGTTTATGAAAAGGGAGTTGTTAAAGAATATGGTGTATCTGCATAAAGAATATTACAAAGCCATTAAAAATAATAAGATAGATGTATATATACACCTAACTATAATAAATTATTACAACAGCCAATACTTAGAGGGCTTTCTATGTGCCAAGCATAGTGGTTAGTAGTTTCCATGCATTAAACTCCTTTAATCTCATAAAAATTGTGCGAGGTACTATTATTATCCCATTGCATAGATATGGAAACTGAGGCACAGCTGAGTACAGTAACTTATCCCAAACCACATGATTAATAAGTTGTGGAGCCAGGACTCCAGCCCAGAACTCAAGCTCTCAACCTCTACGTGATATATTCTACAATATATTGTGACAAAAGCAAGTTACAGCCCAGTGTATAAAATAGTACCATCTGCTTTTGACAAAAACTCAAAGTACATGAACTTATACAGAGCTACATCTGCATAAGCCTAGAAAAAAATTAGTTCTGGCATTTAATAAACTCTGACTACCAATCAGTTCCACGGAGACTGAAGGGTGGGAGAGACTAAAGGGAGTTTTATCTCTTATATAAAACTGTATATATTTGTGTATATCCGAACACCTGCTGGGGGAAGGGACTAGAACAACAATATGCTGATAAATGATGAACAACAGACTCTCCAGAGGGGTTGGGGGAAGCCCTGACTTGTGGCATTTTGTCAATTTCCTTGGTGTAACTATTCCCGCCCGTGGTTGATTTCATGCCACTAACATGACTCCTCATTGAATATAAGGTTGTGAAGAGAGTTCGGTAGCAGCCCATTTCCGCCTTGCAGGTATGGTAGCCAAGCACACGGGTAGTAAAGTACAGTATAATACTTTGAAAGTAATAAGTTTTGGGGCGTCTGGGTGGCTCAGTCGGTTAAAGTTAAGCGTCTGATTCATGGTTTCCGCTCAGGTCATGATCTCGCCGCTCTTGAATTCAAGCCCCAGGTTGGGCTCTGCACTCTCAGCTCGGGATTCTCTCTTCTTGTTATTCTCTCTCTCCACCTCTCTCTCTGCCCCTCCCCTTCTGGAGCTTGTTCACGTTTGCTCTCTCTCTCAAAATAAATAAACACACAAAAAAGAAAGTGATGAGCTTTGGATATGTATTACCTTGTTTTTTTTTTTTTTTTAATTTTTTTTTCAACGTTTATTTATTTTTGGGACAGAGAGAGACAGAGCATGAACGGGGGAGGGGCAGAGAGAGAGGGAGACACAGAATCGGAAACAGGCTCCAGGCTCCGAGCCATCAGCCCAGAGCCCGACGCGGGGCTCGAACTCACGGACCGCGAGATCGTGACCTGGCTGAAGTCAGACGCCCAACCGACTGCGCCACCCAGGCGCCCCCGTATTACCTTGTTTTAATGGAATCGACTTAACTGCAAGCTTCTAAAATTTCATATTTGACAATGCCTGTGATCACTGCCTCACCACACTCCTGAGAACTTCACAATCAGGTCTCTTGCAAACACCAGGGCAAACCACGTCCAGCTTGCTGGCATGTGATGGGAAATTTTCAGTCTCCTTATTACACATGCCTGTAACGCTTTTCGTTTTGTCAGTAAACTGACAGCCGAGTTTTCCTAATTACAAATAATAAGACTTTGATGACTTAAGAAAATTTTTTGTGTGTGTGTTTACTTATTTTGAGAGAGAAAGAGAGTCAGAGTATGAGTGGGGGAGGGGCAGAGAGAGAGGGAGACACAGAATCGGAAACAGGCTCCAGGCTCTGAACTGTCGGCACAGAGCCCGACGTGCGGCTCGAACTCACGAACCGTGAGATCATGACCTGAGCTGAAGTCGGACACGTAACCGACTGAGCTACCCAGGTGCCCCGCTGATGACTTTTTAAAAAATGAATCAAGGTCCATGGGTAAATGGGTTCAGGTCCTGGACAGATGGCCCACGCACACAAAAATAGACCTATGTGAAACTAGCCATCCTGATGATAATAAAATGAATGGAATCTGACAGATACTCTATCAGTACCCACGTCATTCCCAGCTCTTGGGAAAAAAAAAAAGAATATGTTGAGGACGTCTGATGCTGGCAGCTTTGGGGTCGGGGGGGGGCAGTTTATTCTGCTACATATACACTTCTCAAAACCCATAGAAATGCTCACATCCTCCAGTTCAAGACTCCTACGCACTGGAAATATTCAACAGGAGGAAAAAAATGTTGATGAGAGTAAAAAGAGATTCATCACAGTAGAATCCATAGTAGCCGAACACTAGAAATAGCCTGAATAACAAAAATTTAAAAAAATAATGAAATAAAAATAAATTTAAAAAACTTTTTAATGTTTTAATTTTTTTTTTTAATTTTTTTCAACATTTATTTATTATTTATTTTTGGGACAGAGAGAGACAGAGCATGAACGGGGGAGGGGCAGCGAGAGAGGGAGACACAGAATCGGAAACAGGCTCCAGGCTCCGAGCCATCAGCCCAGAGCCTGACGCAGGGCTCGAACTCACGGACCGCGAGATCGTGACCTGGCTGAAGTCGGCCGCTTAACCGACTGCGCCACCCAGGCGCCCCTAATGTTTTAATTTTTATGTTGAGAGAGAAAGAGAGACAGTGATCAGGGGAGGGGCAGAGAGAGAGAGAGACAGAATCCTCAGCAGGCTCCAGGCTGAGCTGTCAGCACAGAGCCTGACACAGGGGTCTTGAACGTACAAGCTGTGAGATCATGACCTAAGCCAAAGTCGGACACTTAACCGACTGAGCCCCCCAGGCGCCCCGAAATAAAATAAATTTTTAAAAAATCATTTAATGGGAATGCAAGCTGGTGCAGCCACTCTGGAAAACAGTATGGAGGTTTGGCAAAAAATTAAAAATAGAACTACTCTACGACCCAGCAATTGCACTACTAGGCATTTATCCATGGGATACAGGTGTGCTGTTTCGAAGGGACACATGCACCCCCATGTTTAGAGCAGCACCATCAACAGTAGCCAAAGTATGGAAAGAGCCCAAATGTCCATCGATGGATGAACGGATAAAGAAGATGTGGTATATATATACAATGGAATATTACTCGACAAGGAAAAAGAATGAAATCTTGCCATTTGCAACTACGTGGATGGAACTGGAGGGTATTATGCTAAGTGAAATTAGTCAGAGAAAGACAAAAATCATATGATTTCACTCATGTGAGGACTTTAAGAGACAAAACGGACGAACATAAGGGAAGGGAAACAAAAATAATATAAAAACAGGGAGGGGGACAAAACAGAAGAGACTCATAAATATGGAGAACAAACTGAGGGTTACAGGAGGGGTTGTGGGAGGGGGGATGGGCTAAATGGGTAAGGGGCACTAAGGAATCTACTCCTGAAATCATTGTTGCACTATATGCTAACTAATTTGGATGTCAATTTATAAAAAAAGGGGGCGCCTGGGTGGCTCAGTCGGTTGAGCATCTGACTTCGGCTCAGGTCATGATCTCGGGGTCCGTGAGTTCAAGCCCCGCGTCAGGCTCTGTGCTGACAGCTCAGAGCCTGAAGCCTGTTTCAGATTCTGTGTCTTCCTCTCTCTCTTCCCTTCCCCCGCTCATGCCCTCTCTCTCTCTCTGTCAAAAATAAATGAACATTAAAAAAAATAATAAAATAATAATAAAAAATAAAACAAGTTAAAATAAAAAAATTTTTAAAAATCATTTAATACATTCTGGAACACGATCTGTTGAGAAGAATGAAATATTTTGCTGCATTTAAACATGATAAATGTGACACTGGATGGATCACAACAGCAAGATTCCTAACAGCCTCAAGTTGGAAACAATGTAAATGCCCTCCGACTGATACGGATACTGTTCCTTCCACATCGAATGTCCAGCACCAGAAAGTTGATAGATCCAGGAAGCACATGGGTGGTTGCCATGGGGCTGGGCGTGAGAGTGGAGATGTACTCCACAGAGGGCGGGCCATGCAGAGAGGACTCCTTGGGGTGATGGAAAGTTCTAGCATTAGGGTGATGGTTGTACAACTCAGTAAATCTAAAAATTGTTGCATTACACTTAAAACAGGTGAAATGGTATGTCAATTACACCTCAATAAAGTTGTTTTAAAAAAAAAAGATTCAATGGAAATAAAAGATTGGTTATGGCAAAATGTTGAGAAAAAATTATAAAACTGTACATACTTAAATTGCAGTGACATATATCTTTTATATGAGAGAGAGAGAGAGAGAGAGAGGGAGAGAGTGAGTGTGCAAGTGAAGGAAGGGCAGAGAGAGAAAAAGAATCTTAAGCAGGCTCCATGCTCAATGCAGAGCCTGACTCAGGGCTCGATCCCCCGACCCTCGGATCATGACCTGAGTCCAAATCGAGAGTCGGTTGCTCAACAGACTGAGCCACCCAGAAGCTCCATAATGATAAAATAATTTTAACATCTTTATTGAGATATAATTCACGAGCATGAAATTCCCCCATCCCATGTATGACGGTACAATTCGCTGGTCTTTGTGTGGTCACAGAGCTGTGACACCATCACCACAGTCTACATTCAGAGTGTTTTCAAAACCTCAAAAAGCTGGCATTCCCTCCCCCTTTCTCTCTTTGTCGTTTAAACCATTTGGAGGCGTGTAATTCATTGGCATCTAACACATTCGCAATGCTGTGCAACCGTCACCCCTATCTGATTCCGGAACATTTCCATCACCCCCAAAAGGAACCCCCGTCCTCATGAGCCATCACTTCCCATTCCTCCCTCCCCAACCAGCAACAACTAATCTGTTTTGTGTCTCTCTAGATCTGCCTGTTCTGGACATTTTGTATAAACAAATCATACTGACTGTGGGCTTTTGTGACTGGCTTCTTTGATTTGCTATAATGTCTCAAGCTCCAGCCTCCTGCCGACCTTGCTGTTCTGTAAACACACCAGCCTCCCTCCCCTGTCCCTGCCCTTTGCACGCTTCTTTCTTCACGCCCTTTTTGTCTTGGCCGAAGCATCCCCAGCTGGGAGAAATGCTTTACCTAACTGTCCTAAGTCGGTCACTTGGACTGCTGCTCGGACATCTTGTTGCCGTGATTACCATGCATAACTATATTTCGCCTTCCCAAATGCCTGAGTCTGACTCAGGCCAGTGTTAAGGTAAGGTGAGCGAGGCACTCATTTTGGGTGCCAAATTTAAGGAGGTGCCAAATTACCGAGCTTCCGTTTTGCCCTTGGCTCCCATATGGCTTGGCACAGTGCTCTTGCCAATCCTGTCTTTAAGACAGCTTGATATTTATTCATGGTGGATTTTTTTTTTGCATTAATTTTGATTTTTAAAAATATTCCATTGAAATCTTATTTATCTTTAAAAAATTTTGTTTTATCCTTATTTATTTTTGAGAGAAAGAGAGACAGAGCGTGAGCAGGGGAGGGGCTGAGAGAGAGGGAGACACAGAATCCGAAGCAGGCTCCAGGCTCTGAGCCATCAGCACAGAGCCCGAGGCGGGGCTCGAACCCACAAACCGCGAGATCGTGACCTGAGCCGAAGTTGGATGTTCAAACCAACTGAGCCACACAGGCGCCCCGAAACCTTATCTATCTTGATGACGAAGTTGACAAAGCCCACTTTCCAGGCCTCACCTGTGTGTCCCATGTGCATATGGATCACCTGATGTTCTTCCGTGTCCCACACAGCCACGGTGCCATCCTGGGTGCCGACAACCAGCAGCCTCTCTTCCACGCTCCACGCCATGGCCGTGATGCCTGCAGCCACACAGAGACAACAGCGAGCGACCACGTCAGCTCCCGTGTCTGAGCCCTCAGCCATGGGGCCCTCTAATGGGCCCGCGCTTCACAGATAGGGAAACTGAGGCACAGATTCAGCCCCTTGTCCAGAGCCACACACCTAGAAAGTTCCAGCACTGTCAGACGCCAGATTCAGATCTCGACTGCAATGTTCATGTTGCTCTTAGGGACGACGCTAGGTCCTAAGTGTCTCCCAAGCTCAGCGGTTCTCACGCAGGGGCGATTCCTTTCCCCGCTCAGTGCCTCAGTTTCCCATATATAAAATAGGGGAAAGTTGAAATCAGAGCCAGTCCAAGTCTGAGAGGACTGGATTTTGTTCCCACCTCACTGGGACAGGGAGTATGGACATGGGATTTGTTTTTCTTTCCTTTTCTCTCCTTTCCTTTTCTTTCTTTCTCTGGTCATTCACTGTGTGACCCTGGAAATGTGAGCTCAAACTTCTCATTTAGCAAATGAAAAAACTGAAGCCCAGAGTGGGTAGAAACTTTCCGAGCTTTGACATAACTAGGGCTCCTACAGAGGCACAGTGGGTCTGGAACACAAAACGTCTCCCTACCCGGGAGCAAAAACAAAAACTTCTCTGTGACTGCCACTTCCTAATCAGTCACTGCACTGTGATTTGTCCCCCATAGCCATCCGGTCAGACTTCTTTTTGTAACAAAGCCCACAGCCCACAGGTGTTAGCTGAGTGCACATTCACCCAGACAAAGGCCATATTTCCCAAGCTCCCTTGCAGCAGAAGATGGCCAAGATCTTACCGAGGAGGCACTTCTCACAGACGCGATAAATTCTGCTTCTAGACCACTCCCTCAAAGGGAAGGGGTCTGCCATCCACCTCCCCTTCCCACTTCCTACTGGCCAAAAGGCCATCCTATTGGTCGGGGCTGGAACGGCCACTGTTAAGCCGTCAAATGTTAGTTTGACATTGAAAATGGCAGAGCAACAAGACTGAGTCTAGGTCCCTGATGCGAGAAGTAAGGGAGATGATTCATTTTCAGAAATACCAAATAAAAGCTGTGCTGTCTAACTGACAGTAGTTTTACAACCTATTGGAAATACGTCCGAACCCCCTCCCCCACAATGGAGTCCCAAACCCTTAGACACTTCACTTCCAGGTTCCTCGTCCCCTCTGAGTTTCGCGGGCTTATTTTTCGCGGGCTTTGCAATGAGCACGCGCCAAAGGACTGAAGTCTCTGTGTCACTCTGGGAATGTACATGCGTTCCAATCAGACTTTTTGCCTTACGTGGACATAGGCGACTACCAGTAAGGCTGCAACCTCTGCAGTACTCAGCCAATGAGGAACCAGGGGAGGGACTTGCCTCTGTAGTGCTCAGCCAGTGAG
>NW_024412424.1:1400627-1415513 GCF_014898765.1 Herpailurus yagouaroundi | reverse complement strand
CGGGGAGGGACTTGCACGCTAGGAGATAAATTGCCTGCTGTAACTGCCCCAACTGTGCCTGTCCATCAGACACCTGCTCTTGGTTGCTTAAACCCTAGCTTCCCTGTGCTCTGAGTCCGTGTCCCTCCTTTGATTGGGGCAGTGGGCTTATTTCTAACATCTGACACCTTGGAGACACAGTGTTACCTCTACTTATGCCTGGACTGTTGTGTGGGAGTGGGAGGAAATGAACTGCTTTTTTATTTAAGCCACTGCTATTTTGTCCCTTGTTACAGCCATTTGAACTTGTAACCTAATAAAGATAATCTTCTCCATTAAATCAGATTCCCTTCTGAACACAGCATTCTAGCAGCTGTCCCTAAATCAGTTCCTCCATGTATGGTACTTCGTCTCTTAGAACTTCTGTTTTGGAAGCACTATGCCTTGGGAGTGTAGCTCTCCCTACAGGGCCATGTGGCACAGAAATGGCCCGACTTGCAATAACTGACATTCGAGCCACAACTTAATTGTATTTGCTGGCCTTTCAATAATGCAAGAAGTTATGGGTGGGCAGATAAAGGGGTGGAGGAATGGAGGTAGACTGGGGCATGAGCGGATAGCCAGATGGCTGGCTGGATACGTGGGTGAGTGGATGGATGGATGTTAGATGAGTAGATAGATGAATCAACCGATAGATGGGTGGGCGGGTTGATGAATGGCTGGGTGCACAGATGGGTGGTGGGGTAAGTGAGTGAATGGAAGATGTTCAGAGTGACATGGAAAGATGAGTGGTGTGGACAGAGGGCTGAAAGATAGCTAATGGACTGGCAGGTGGAAGGAAGGAAGAAAGGGGGGAAGGAAGGAAGGAAGGAAGGAAGGAAGGAAGGAAGGAAGGAAGGAAGGGTGGATGGACAGAAAGAAGGAGGGAAGCAAGGGATAACACATGAATAGAGAGAACTAAGTCCTCTAGTTTCTCTGACATTTTGGTGTCCCAGGAGAATCCATGAGTTCCACCAGCCTCTCAGGGACCAGTCGGACACAATCCCTAGCTTTTGGACTTACCAGCACGAGCCAGTAAATCCCAGAAACTATCTGTAAGATGGGCACTCGATTCCTAGAGGCAGCCAGCACCTCCTTGCTCTGGGCTCATTAGTGGTATTTACACTAGTAATCTACAGTTCCTGGGAGGCAGAGAGAGTGGAGTCAGCATGAGACAGCAAGGGCTTGCCCTGATGGCACCCCGGGGGCCTCCCTATACTGACAGAGGAGAGCCCCAGGGAGCAGCCAGAAACACCTGCCGTCCGCTGCCCTCAGGCATGAGGGGGCCTGGCAGGATTTTTGCCGAGTCGCAGAGACTGACCCTTGTGACAGCCGGTGAGGGTTGCCCGGAGGGGTCCTCCCGGGGGCTGGAGGAATCCCGTGAGGGGTACCAGCACAGGATGTGGGCACATCCGGAACCAGTTCTGGGCCTGTTGGCACAGCTGTCCCACCAGCGCCGGATGTGAGGTCGTGAAGAAATGGAGTCTGGCCAGGAGTTCTGTATATAGGATGCTCCTCTCTGCAACAAAGGGGACTCACGTTAAGGGGAAGGGCCATCTTCTGCCTCTGTCTCTCTCCCCAAACACTCACCCCTACTTCCAGGGCCCCAGGTGGTTCTTAGCCTCCGGGGGGCCTTTGGCCTGGACTGGCCTTCCCCCTTTCTCATGCTAATCACCTCCTAATTTTAGCTAAAGGGCCACTTCTTTAAAAAGCCGTTTCCAGCCCAACCCACTAATCCACCTGCCCCACCCCCCAGCTCATCACAGCTACAATTAACCTTTCTTCGTGGCCCCGCCTCTCCTCACTACCCTAGAGCTTGAGTTTCCTGAAACCGGAATGAGGTCTGTCTCGTTCATTGCTCTGTTTTTAGCACCTAGAACATCACAGACACCCGATAAATTGTAGAGGCCGCTTTTAGGCAGCAAGCTTGAGCAGTGAAATGTAGAGCAAGGCTAAAGGGCCCACAGCCACCACGAAGCTGAATCCAGACAGGCCCATCAAGGCTGCTTCCGTTTGATAAGGACATTTGGGATTGCCTTTCGAGCCCATCTGGATAATCCAGGATAAACTCTCCATCTCAAATTCCTTAATTTAGTCACATCGTTTGCCGCATAAGACAAGAGTCACAGGTTCCAAGGATTAGGAAGCGAATATATCTGTGGAGAGGGCAGTGCTTTCTGCCTATCCCAACAGGCATACCATCATTATTATCCCAAGTTCATAAAGGGGGAAATTGAGGCTCAGAGAGGTTAAGCAACTTGTACAAGGTCACACAGCCAGTAGGAGGTGGGAATCTGACCCAAAAAGTTTTATTCCAACCTTGAGTGAAGACCAGGGACGCTGAAGCAAGCAGTTCATTGTCTCTGCTGTCGGCTTGTCCCAACTGTGGGGTTTGGGGCAATGGTGACAAAGCTTTGTGCCTTGGTTTGCTGGCAGGTGGAATGAGGCAAGGTCAGGACCAGGGTCAAGTGCCCCACTCACCATGGGTGCAAGATGTAAGGTGGCACCAAGAAACACAACCATCAAGATAAATACTATTTCCAATGCAATATTTTTAAAAAATCAAAATTAATGCCCTCCCCAAACCCATGATGAACTAAATGTCAGCTTTTAAAATAAAAATAGAGTCAGAAACGCCGTCACACCCAATCATCCTGGAGCCTAAGGCAACAGGAGAAATTGGGAATGCTGGCGGGCTTTGGAGGAGGCTCCAAGTCCTGGAATGTGCTGGAGCTCAAGGTTGGCCGGCTGCGCCCTCTGGTGGTGACATTCATTCCTACACCCGCTGGTGCCGGGCCGGCCACAGGTTGTTAATCAAGGATTCCTGCAAAGAACATGCTGTGATTTGGGCTTTTAAATCTTCCCTCAAACTGGGCAGTTGTTCCCAAGGCTGTTTTTCCTGGCAACTCACTCCCTGTGAGGTTTACAACTGGTGAGCAAAAATGCACAAGAAAGGCATAAGCTGATGGTGGGCACCGGCCTCTTCCACTTGGGTGGCATCTTAGACATGCTTTAGTCCAATCCCACATTTTGCAGATGATGCAAACTGAGGCTCTGTGCAGAAATGGCTCATCCAAGGCCATTCACATCAACAAGGTTGGTGTTGTCATGACAGTAACGGGCCCCTTGGATGGCCCCATGGGGACAGCCGTAGGTAGGAGGGTCGACCAGCACCCCCATTTTGCAGATGGAAAGACTGAGGACAGCAAGGTGGGGTGGGGTGGGGAGCGTCAGGGACTTGCAAGGTCACACTACCAGTAAGTGGCAAGGCCCAGATTTGAATTAACACAGTGGGGCTCAAAATCCGTGTTCTTGGCCAGGACTGGTCTATGTGGTAGGGCTGGCAATTTGGCACACGGGTGATACAAAAGAAAACCAACAGAAATAATAATTACGAGCCAAGGCAGGGGTGCCTGGGTGGCTCAGTGGGTTGAGCATACGGCTTGATTTCGGCTCAGATCATGACCCCAGAGTCATATATTGAACCCCACGTCGGGCTCCGTGCTGGGCGTAGAGCCTGCTAGGGGTTCTCTTTCTCCTTGTGCCCCTCCCCACCTTGTGCATGCGTGTCTCTCTCTCTCTCTCTCTCTCTCTCTCTCCCTAATAAAAATTAAAAAAAAAAAAGCGCTGAGACAGATGGAAAAAGGGTGTAGTGGTGAAGAATGCAGGGGCTAGAGGGTGTCCAGGCTCAGTGGGGGCTGGACAGGCTTCTCCCAGGAGGGGCATTTGGTTAAGCTCCAAGGGAGCCACAGAAGAGATATAGGGACTTAAGCACCTTCATAAAACTCCTTATAAAACCCTCACATCAAAACCAGGTGGGGATTGTACGATAACAACCACCCAGGCCACCTCACGCTCATCAGGATGACTATCAGTGTTTTAAAAACCAGAAATGACAAGGGCTGGTGAGGACAGAGAGAAATCGGAGCCCCCGTGCGCTGCTTGCCGGAGGGAACATAAAACGGTGCAGCTGCCGTATGGTGGTTTCTCGAAAAAATGAACATCGAATTACGATCTGATCCGACAATTGTACTTCTGGGTGTCTACTCCAGAGAGCTTTTTTAAGCAGGGTCTTGAAAAGATAGTTGTATACCTGTGTTCCCAGCAGCACTCGTCACAACAGGCAATGAGGAGAAACAACCCAAGTGTCCATCAGTGGAAGAATGGAGAAACGAAATGAGGTCCATCGGCCCAACGCAATGCTTTCCTGCCTTTTAAAGATGGAGATTCTGATGCCTGCTACAACATGGACGAACGCTGAGGAAATCACACCGAGTGAAAGAAGCCAGACATGGAAGGGCCAAGACTGTCTGAGGCCACTTGGATGAGGTCCCTACGGTAGTCAGATTCACAGAGAGTAGATGGTGGGTGCCCGGGGCTGGGGGAAAGGAATGAGGAGTTTGTGTTTGATGGGGACACAGGTTCAGTTTTGCAAGATGAACTCGTTCTGGAGATGTATGGTGGTGGCGGCTGCCCACCTGTGGGAAAGTGCCTGATGTCACTGAGCCGTGCGCTTAAAACACCGACTTTGAACCCCGGTTAGGCAAAATGTCATCCCCTAGGACAAAAATCGCCCCCTTCTTTCTCTTTTTTTTTTTTTTTAATTTTTAATGTTTATTTTTGAGAGAGAGAGAGAGAGAGAGAGAGCAGGGGAGGAGCAGAGAGAGAGGGAGACACAGAATCCGAGGCCGTCTCCAGCTTCTGACTGTCAGCAGCAAGCCCGATGTGGGGCTCGAACCCACGAACCGTGAGATCATGACCTGAGCCGAAGTCGGACGCTTCACCGACTGAGCCACCCAGGCGCCCCACTCCTTCTTTCTCTTGAGTAGACTTGAGTTACAAAAAGTCACGTTCAACTACTATCATTCTGTTTCAAATGTTATCAATAAAAAAAAGTTGGGGGAACGTGTTTTCTCTCTTATTATATTAATATTGACATAATTTCCTCGATTTTTGCCTGACATTTTTCCTATCTGGCCCTTTTCCTAGAAAACGCTTCACTCCAAAGCTCTTCCAGCTTCCATTCTAAATTCTAGAAACCCCACAGGCGTAGACAGGAAAGGTGTGCCGGCTAATGAAAATGCAGCTGGGGTCTTGGTGAGGAGAATGATCTTCTAGAAGTCAGGGCAGAGTGAAGCCCCCCCCGCCAGGCCAACTCACCCATGCCTCGGAGCTCCAGGGCCGGGCGGCACAGCTGGAGGGCTTCCCGGACCAGGCCGACCTCCGGACAGTCCAGGTAAGGGGCATACAGGTCAAAGTCGTCCAACAGGCTCTCGATGCCTCCAGAGATGCCTCGGCAGGAAATCCAGTTCATGCTGCCTGTGGGCAGGGAGGGAGGAGGGGGTATTGTAGGGGCACATGTTTCCTTCTAGTTCATACTTGGAGGCTGGTTCTCACCTCTCCATTTCTCTGGGGGTTCACGGCCTCGACACTGCTGAGGTTTGGGGCCGCGTCATTCTCTGCGGTGGGGCCGTGCACTGTGCGGGGCCGACCAGCACCCCTGGCCTCCACCCACCGGATGCCATAGCACCTCCCCGGGGGTGATCACAAAAACACGAACGTTGCCAAAAGTCTCCTGGGTGCAGAATCACCCCTGGTTGAGACTCACGGGGATGAACAGAAGGATAGATAGAGAGACAAATAGGAAGGTGGGTGGGCAGAGGGATGATAGGCGGCTAAATACAAAGATTATCATATCATATCTGTCATATGATATGATAGACAGACAGACAGGGTCTCATTCTAAGACCACATTTCTCACGTCTGCCATATCAGCTGGGTCTCGATGCCAGTAGCACTCCCTTCCCTGAGCTGTGACAACCAAAACGTCCCCGGACATTGCCACGTGTCCCCTGCTGGTGGTGGGGGGGGGGTCACAGAATGACCCCTGGTGAGAACCACTGTCTTAAGCGGAGTCGAGGATTCTGACGTATGCGGGAGCACAGCAGAAGGTTGGGACCCACTGAGTCCCCTCCGAAACGGGTGCGACCCTCACCCAGAACCTCCTGCTTCAGCGTTTCAAGGCGGCCTGAGTGGACCAGGTGATGAGGCATCTCCTTCAGCTTCCGCACATTTGCGACCGTGTCTGAGAACCACAGGGGCTGAGGGGCCACCTGCAGAGGAGGAGGGGGCTGACAACCAGGCCGCTACGACCCAAGCTCATTCGTTCGCTCCACAGACGTGGGCCAAGCCACGCACAGGTGACACTGGAGGGGACGGGGACACAATTCCAGACAGAGATGTCCCACACCCACCACAGGCAGGGCCAGGGCAGAGGGAGGAACGCGGGGCTCAGGGAATCCAAGGGACATCGGAGCTGGGCCTCAGAGGTCAAGTAGGTCTGTGTGGTGAGCCATATCAGAAAACGACGGTGTTCCAGGGCAAGGGAATGGCATGTGCAAAGGCCCGGTGGCGGGAGATGCCAGGAGTTCAGGGCCTTTCTCATATGCTCCTGAATATTGTGATTCTTCCCCCCCCCCCCCACTCTGGAATGTTGGGGCATGGAATGGGGGGCATATTCCTCATCTGCTGTCCCCCCTGGTCATGCTCAGAGGCTGAGGGGACATCCCACCTTCTGTGGGGGAGGGAAAGGAAGAAGGTCAGGATGGCATTCTGGGTGGAAAAGAAGGAAGGAAGGAGTGGGTGGTCCTCGCCAGGCAGCCTTGACCTTGCCTGCACAGCAGGGCGGAGACTGCAGGTAGAGAGCAGGGACCCCAGGCAGACACCTCACCATGCGGTCCAGGTTCAGGGGCTTCCCCACGAGTGGCAGGGTGACGAGCTTCTTGGTGCCCTGGCTCCAGGCCCCTGAGAAGAAGTCAGCCAAGACCCCGTGCCTCTTGGCTCTCTCGACCCCGGACAGGTAGCGTTCTTGGACCACCTCGGCCAGCTGCCTGCAGAGAGGGGACACGGGCTCTTGGGCCTGGGCGATTGGTGAGCTCAGAGGGGGGCCACCCGCCTTCCAGGAGGCTGTTCCCAGTTGCGGGTCCCTCCTGAGCCCCTGCTGGATGCTCACTGCCTCCGCTGACCACCCGTCCTATTGGTTACCTAACATCTATCTATAAATTGGCCCGTCTTTCTTCTTTCCCCTTTAATAAAGTTACTTGGAAAAGGAACATTTGGGTTTCTCAGTAAGTTAAACATAAAATAAGGTACTGTCTGACCCAGCAACTCCACTCCCAGGTATAGACCAAGAGAATTAAAAAATAGGTGTTCAGGGGCGCCCGCGTGGCTCAGTCGGTTAGGTGTCGGGCTCTTGATCTCAGCTCAGGTCTTGATCCCAGGGTCACGGGTTCAAGCCCCGAGCTGGGCCCCACGCCTGGTGTGGAGCCTACTTAAAAACAAAACGAAGCAAAAGCAGGTATTCAAACAAACACTTGTGCACACATGTTCACGGCAGCACTGATCACAGTCCCAAGAAACAACCCAAGTGTCCATCAATGGACACACAGATAAACAAAATGTGGTCCATCCATGCAACGGGTTATTTCTCAGCCGTGAAAAGGAATGAAGCCCCGATTCACGCTACAACACGGATGAGCCTGCGAACCTTTATGCTGAGGAAAGAAGCCAGACACAAAAGGCTGGGCCTCAGAGGTTAAGTAGGAGTCTGTGTGGTGAACCGTATCAGAAAATGATGGTATTCCAGGGCAAGGGAATGGCATGTGCAAAGGCCCGGTGGCGGGAGAGGCTAGGAGTTCAGGGCCGTTTTCATATGCTCCTGAATATTGTGTTCTTTTTCCCCCCACTCTGGAATGTTGGGGTTGGGGGGGCATATTCCTCATCTGCTGTCCCCCCGACCCCCAGTCATGCTCAGAGGCTAAGGGGACATCCCGCCTTCTGTATACATGCTGTCTGATCCCACAGCGTGTATATGAAATGTCCAGATCAGGCAAATCCATGGAGACAGAGAGCAGATTAGCAGGTTCTAGGAGCTGGGGGAGTAGGGAGTGACTGCTGATGGGGACGAGGTGTCCTTTGGTGGGGGGGGATGGAGTTGTTCTGGAACTGTTTAGAGAGGCTGGTTACCCAACATTGTGGATGCACTAAATGTTACTGAATTTGTACCCTTGAAAATGGTGAGTTTTGTGTTATGTGACCCGATCCTCAGTTTCAAAAACAACTTAGTTGTGTCCGAGTCGGTGATGCGGAAACCCTCGAATGCTGCGCTGGTTCGCTGGGACCGGGGTTAGAAGAAGGATCTGGAACAAGGAGGAGCCCGAGGCACGAGTCCTCGCTCTCGGGCACCCAGAGAGCGCTACTGCCACGCTGGACCCACCTGTGGGCAATGGCCAGGAGCGTGAAGCCGTCCACGGGCCGCCGGGCCAAGCAGTGGCCCAGATCCCGGCGAAGCCTCACCCAGAGCAGCGGTGGAAAACGCAGCAGCTCCTTGCTGGGCGGGGTCCAGTCCCGGTAGACCACCTGCAGGACCTCGTCATCCAAGGACAGGACGTCCTTCAGCTCTGCCTCTGAGAGCCCATGCCTGCGGGGAGGAGGGACGGGCACTGGAACACGCTGTCTCCTGTGGCTGGGGGACACAGCAGCCCAGAGAGGGAGAGAGACATGGCCAGCTGTCTGCACAACATCCTGCCCGCCCCCAAAAGGTTCGCTCTGAGGGACGGCATTTGGATGGTGCCTAGCAGGTACCGGTGCCCGGGTACAGCCGTGCCCATCGCAGAAGACCTTCCTGACCTTTCCTTCTGCACACACACCTAACAGAGCCACAGACCAGGCTCTCCCCAGCCTCAGACGAGTCAGGCAGCATAGGGAGGGAGACAGCAGGTGATTTAGAAAGGCAACGCAGGCATCAAATGTGCCCACGCCAGCCTTGCCTGTGTTTCCTGGCCCGAGAAAGGAAGAGCGAGAGGAAGGAAGCGGCCCTAAAGGGGGTGGGTGATGGAGTTTTGGTGCTGGACCCGAAGGACTTCCCGATGCCTGAGAGCATCAGGCCGGAAGAGCCGGAGATTGGCCTGCACGCTTCTTCTGGGAGGGCAACAGGGTTCCCCTTAGAGCAAGGGAAAGAGGCAGGCTGGCTTCTGGGTGCACCTTGTGGGGTACACACACCTCGTGTGTGAGTGCGGGTTTAGTTCTCTGATGTGGATCGGAAGCCTTCCTGGCTCTCTCTTTTTTTTTTAATTTTTGTAATGTTTATTTTTAGTTTTGAGAGAGAGAGACAGACAGAGCATGAGTGGGAGAGGGACAGAGAGAGAGAGAGACTGAGACAGAATCGGAAGCAGGCTCCAGGCTCTGAGCTGTCAGCACAGAGCCCGACGCGGGGCTCAAACTCATGAACCGTGAGATCATCACCTGAGCCGAAGTCGCATGCTCAACCAACTGAGCCCCCCAGGCGCCCCGAAGCCTTCCTTTCGATCAGAACACCTGCCACATTCTTCATATGTATAGACACCTGCTCACGTAGCGTTCTCTAGTATACGACAAGGTGAGGCGTCCCCTGGGCTCTCTTCTGCGGGCACAATCATCTTTGACGATCACAGCTGTAATGTCCCTGGGGCTCGACTCCACACTCCCCCTGCAGGTGAAGCCATGCCACCCCCCCCCCCCAACCTACTTTCTTGTCTTGACAGTTTTCTCCAAACCAGAATTCCTGGGAGCCACACCCGGGGTGGGGGGGGGGAGGGGCCGTCCGCTTGATAGCACCCCTCCTGTGGCTCCTCCTGAAAACCCCCTCCTTCAGGGTAGAAGCTTCTTTCCCATTCTTTGACACACCCTCAGTACAAATCAAGCTTGGGTCCCCTCCTTTCAGCCTCGAGTTGGATGGCTCGTCTTCTCATTCCCAGAGCCAGGTGGGAAATAACAGGAAAAGAGCACAGAGAGGTTGGGTAACACCGATTGCGAGGAAGAGAAGAAATAGAGCAGTAAGTGGGGTCTGGGAGCAGGCGGGTCCCTCTGAGAAGGCGCCACTGGAGCTGGGGTCGGGTGGCAGGGAAGGGGCCGGCGTGAGATCTGGGGCAGGGGTGGGTGGAAGGCAGCCAGATCCAGCAGGCCTTGGCAAGGAGTTTGATTTTTTTTTTTTCCAACGTTTATTTATTTTTGGGACAGAGAGAGACAGAGCATGAACGGGGAAGGGGCAGAGAGAGAGGGAGACACAGAATCGGAAACAGGCTCCAGGCTCCAGGCTCCGAGCCATCAGCCCAGAGCCTGACGCGGGGCTCGAACTCACGGACCGCGAGATCGTGACCTGGCTGAAGTCGGACGCTTAACCGCCTGCGCCACCCAGGCGCCCCAAGCAAGGAGTTTGGATACTTTCCTCAAAGCCAGGGGAAGTCCTTGGAAGAGTTAATCGGGGCAGAAACGGAATCAGATTTATGGTTCTCAAATCTCACTCCAGACAGGTGTTCAAACCACAACTTGCACACGCTTGTTCAGATCAGCCTGGTTCACGACAGCCAGAAGGCGGAAACGGTCCAGATATCCTTGAACGGACGAGCGGATGAACAAAATGTGGTTGCTGTGGACGGGGGATGTGTCTCTAGGGCAAATCCATACGTTGAGGTCCTAATCCCCCAAGGTGACGGTATCAGGGAGCAGGGCATTTGGGAGGTGATTGGGTCATGAACGTGGAACCCCATGAACGGGGTTAATGCTCCCGAGAGCCATGTGAGGACACAGCCAGAAGATGAACCAGGGAGAGAGCTCTTAGCAGACACCGTATCTGCCAGCACCTTAGCCTTGGACTCTCCAGCCTCCAGAACTGTAAGAAATAAATTTAGAAGCCCCTCCCAACTCTAGGGGCGCCTGGGTGGCTCAGTCAGTTGAACGTTCGACCCTTGATTTCTTTGGTTTTTAGAGGATCTTGAGGTTTGTGGGCTCGAGCCCCGCATCGGGCTCTGTGCAGATAGCGTGGAGCCTGCTTGGGATTCTCTCTCCTCCCCCTCCTCAAAAATAAATAAATAAACATTAAAAAAGCAGCCTCCCATTCTATGGTATTTTTTGTTACAGCAACCCTGAGACAGGGTTGTATCCACACAATAGAATATTCTTCGGCCACGTGAAGAAACAGAGCCCTGCACGTGCTACAGCACAGATGAACTTTGGAAACAGAACCCCAAGGGAAAGAAATCGGTCACAAAAAACCACCTATCTTATGATTGCATTTCCTTGAAACGTCTAGAACAGGACCCAGAAAGCCACGGGTAGAGTAATGGATGCCAGGCGCTGTACAGAGGAGGCGTGGGGAAGGCACCGTGTGTCTCGGCCTCACACTGCTGACATTTGGGGTCGGATCACTCTCTGTCGTGAGTACTGCTCTGTGTGCCGTGGGACATTTAGCAGCATCCCTGGTCTCCACCCATTAGAAGCCAGTAGCATGACAGAGACAGAGGAAGATGGGTAGATGGAGGAGATTGGTTTTTAAGTTTGTTTATTTTGAGAGAGAGAGAGAGAGAGAGGGAGAGAGAGAACAAGTGGGGGAGGGGCAGGGAGAGGGAGAGCGAGAATCCCAAGCAGGCTCCGCAGAGGTTGACAAGGGGCTCCAACTCACAAACCTCGAGATCATGACCTGAGCCCAAACCAACGAAATCAAGAGTCGGATGCTTAGCTGACTGAGCCACTCAGGTGTTCTGAGAGGAGTTTATATATATGTACATACATATATATAGAAAAAGAGAACGAGAGATGATAGATAGATAGATGATAGATAGATAGATAGATGATAGATAGATAGATAGGAAGATAGATAGGTGGCTGGAGGGGAGCCTGGGTGGCTCAGTCAGTTGAGCATCTGACTATTGATTTCAGCTTAGGTCGTGATCTTATGGTTGTGGGATCGAGTCCCACATTGGGCTCTGTGTTGACAGCGTGGAGCCTGCATGGGATTCTCTCTCTCACTCTCCCTCTACCCCTCTCCTGCTCTCTCTCTCTTTCTCCCTCTCAAAAAAAAAAAAAAAACAAACCAAAAACACGGGGCGCCTGGGTGGCGCAGTCGGTTAAGCGGCCGACTTCAGCCAGGTCACGATCTCGTGGTCCGTGAGTTCGAGCCCCGCGTCGGGCTCTGGGCTGATGGCTCAGAGCCTGGAGCCTGTTTCTGATTCTGTGTCTCCCTCTCTCTCTGCCCCTCCCCCGTTCATGCTCTGTCTCTCTCTGTCCCAAAAAAATAAATAAACGTTAAAAAAAAAAAATTAAAAAAAGAGAGACAGATGGAAACAGCAGACAGGGTCTCTCTCATGCTAAGGCAGGGTTTCTCGCCCCGTCACTGCCGACACCGGGGGCTCCATCATCATCTGCGGTGGGGACCGTCCTGTGCACTGCAGGGTGCTGAGTGGCATCCCTGGTCTCCATTCACTCGATGCCAGTAGCTCCCCCACCAAGTTATGACAACCAGAAATGTCCCTGCACATGGGCCAGTGTCCCCTGGGGGCAGAATCTCCCCAGAATCTCCACTGGTCTAGAAGGACTCAGCTCTGCTCCAAGGGCCAGGCTCTCAACCATCACAGCACACTGGCCTGTTTTCATGCGGTGAGAGGTCCCAAAATCACAGCCCCGGCAGGCACCCTCCCTCCATAAACCTCCTGCCCCTGGGATGGCAGGTCCTACACCCCACGGGGCTTTGCTAATTAGGCCAGACGTGGGGCCAAGCAGGCCGATTATTTCTGTCTCCCCAGATTTTGGAATCAGGACTCCAGAAGGAGCCAGTATGATGCTGCCAGTTCTCTAAGATAGGAGGTAATGATGCCAATGGAAGCTTGAGGCAAGTGAAAGTTCTGGGGTGGGGGCGGGGTGGGGGGGAGAAGGACAAAGGAAGAGTCCAGAACAGAAGCCAATGGGCAGAGAGGACCCAGAGGTCCGTTCTGTCTCTCACGGCTTTCTGGTTCCCATGACAACCCACCTCCTCCATGTAGACTGCTGTGTCAGGTTGGCCTGGTGGCCCACCACTTATTTCTGGAACATTCCCCAGTCTGTCTTTGTACTCTTATAGAAGCAGGCCCAGCCTCCACTCTCTTGGGGGGGGGGGGGAGGGTGGCAAGCACCAGTCACAAAATCTGGGGTGTGACATGAAAGCTGGGATTTGCCCCACTGGAGTTGGAAATTGGGTGGCCCTGGATTCCCTGAGCTCTTCCCGTGGCCTTATAAAGCCCTATTTCTTACACACTAGCAAGAGTGGGATTCTGTGTCTGGAAAAGAAACAAACAGACCCTCACTGGTCTGATCACTGCCATCTTGACTGATTTGGGGCAAAGGGCAAACAAAGGTCTAGAAGAAAAAATCGCCCAGGGAACTGAAGAGGGGAGACCTCTCTGTCCGGCACCTCTGACGGTGGGCTTGAGTGTTTCCGACGGCCGTTTGCATCAAGGCAAAGCTTTCTGCTTGTGTGTCTGCCAGCTGTCCTCTGTTCTATTCTCCTGGGGGCTGGAGTCTGGCTGCTGGGTGCGTGTGACAGACCTACTCCTCTGTCCTGCTCTTGGCCATCATGACATCACAGCGTGCAGCCCTGAGACTTTCTGCCTTTAAGCATTCTGTCCTTCAAACCCTACAAACACACTGAATTGGATTTTCCTCTTTGCTTCCTTGTGGATTCCCATGCCACAAGCTTGGAATTAAGGGTAGATGCGTGCTGGTAGTCAATCCCTCAGAGCATTGGGCTGTAAAAAGGTCTTTCGGAGATCTCCCCATGTATTGCTTATTAAATACAGAGAGGAGCTTGCAAATTTACAATGGGAAAGATAATCCGTGCCCAAGAAGGGCTGAGTATCTCTCAGGTTGGACCTGAATGTAATCACGAGGAAACATCAGACCAAGCCAGGTGGAGGAACACGCTACAAACTGCCCCAGCTCAGGTGTGGTCCCGGGACCAGCAGCTTCAGCGTCGCCAGGGAGAAACACAGGATTCCAGGCCCCACCCCAGACCTGCTGAATCAAATTCTTTCTGTGAAAACAAGGACCGAGGTGCCTATCCCCCATTGAGGGTGGAGGAGCACTGATCTACAAAACTACTGACCTGGACTCTTCAAAAGGACAAAGACTGATGGTGGAATGTCCCAAATTAAAGGAGACCAAAGAATCTTGATGACTAAGTGTGACACAGGATCCTGGTTGGGATCCTGGATTGGGGACAAGTTGGGGGGGGGAGCTATAGAGGACATTTTTTAGACAGTTGGCAAATTTTCATTATAAACTGTGTATTAAATAATATAATTGCATCTATGATACACTTCCTGAATCTTGTACTTGTCCTGTGGTGATGTGGGGTTCTGGCTGTCCTTGTTCTTAAGAAATACGTGAAATATTTAAGGGTAAAGGGACATTATGCCTGTAATGAATTCTCAAATGGCTCAGGGAAAAAACTCTGTGTGTGTGTGGGTTTATATGTGTGTAGATAGACAGATACAGAGATAGATAGATATGGAGATAGATACTGAGTTAGATACTGAGATAGGTAGATAGATAGATAGATAGATAGATAGATAGATAGATAGACACATGGATGGATAGATAGATAGATAGATGCATGGACGGATAGATAGATAGATAGATAGATAGATAGATAGATAGATAGATACACAGACAGATAGACACATAGACAGACACATGGACGGATAGATAGATGATAGATAGACACATGGACGGATAGATAGATGATAGACGCATGGACGGATGGATGGATAGATAGATAGATAGATGCATTGCATGGATAGATAGATACATGGATGGATAGATAGACAGATACATGGACGGATAGATAGATGATAGATAGATACATGGATGGATAGATAGACTCATGGATGGATAGATAGATGATAGATAGATAGATATACATATGGACGGATAGATAGACACATGGACGGATGGATAGATAGACACATGGATAGATAGATAGATAGATAGATAGATAGACACATGGACGGATAGATAGAT
>NW_024412424.1:1362677-1400617 GCF_014898765.1 Herpailurus yagouaroundi | reverse complement strand
TGATAGATAGATAGATAGATAGATAGACACATGGACGGATAGATAGACACATGGACAGATAGATAGATGATAGATAGATAGTAAGCTAGAGGAAGAGAGGAAGGGAGACAGGGAGAGAGAAAGCTGATGTGGCAAATCTGTGATTCTGGGGGAAGGGCATACAGCAGTAGTTCTCAACTAGGGCCCATTCTGCCTGCAGGGGACTCTTGGCAATACTCTGAGACATTTTTGGTTGTCACAGCTGGGGGGCACTACTAGTATCCAAGGTCAAGGCCAGGAATGCTGCGCAGCTTCCTATGGTGTATAGGATGGCCCCCACATACCGATGATGCAGCCCCAAATATCAGTAGTGCCAAGACTGAGAAACCCTGATGTGTGGGCATTTTTTGCACTGTTTTGTACTACGGGAATTCCTCTACTAGTCTATAATTTCAACGTATTTCAAAGTAAAAACTGTACAAAAGAAATACCATAGGCAGATCCATGGAGACAGGAAGCAGGTAGGTAGCTGCCAGGGGCTGGGGCTGGGGAGTGACTGCTAATGGGGGTGGGGTTTCCCTTTGGGGTGGTGGGAATGTTCTGGAGATGGATAGTGGTTGCACCACACTGTGAATGTCCTAAATGCCACTGAACTCTTGTACACGTTACAAGAGTGAACTTCAGGGGCCCCTCAGTGGCTCCGTCGGTTGAGTGTCCGACTCTTGGTTTCCGCTCAAGTCATGATCTCACAGTTGGTGGGTTCGAGCCCCACATTGGGGTCTATGCTGGCAGCACAGAGCCTGCTTGGGATTCTCTCTTTCCCTCTTTCTCTCTGCCCCTCCCTCCCTCACTCGTGTGTATGCATATGCTCTCTCTCTCTCTCTCTCTCTCTCAAAATAAATAAACTTAAAAAAACCCCAAAAACCTGTGAACATTTTAATACATGAATTGCGCTGGGTTGAATAGTATCCCCAAGTTCATGCCCACCTAGAGCCTGTGAACGGGACCTTATTTGAAAACAGTCTGTAGAGAAGGAATGAACATACAGTGCGGTCATACGAGATCAGAGTGGGCCCTGAGCCCGTGAGTGGTGTCCTTACAGGAAGAGGAAAAGTCACACAGAAAGACACCCAGGGAGGAGGCCTGAGAAGGCGGAGGCAGAGGTTGGCACGATGCGTCTACAGGCCACGGGTTGCTGGCAACACCAGGAACTAAGAGGAGAGCCCAGAACGGATTCTCCCCTGGCGCCCTCAGAGGGAGCGCGGCCCTGCTGACGCCTGGACTTCACACTCTGGCCTCCGGAACTGTGAGGGAGCAAATCTCTGCTCTAAGCCATCAGAAGCCATGCATTCTGTGTCAATAACTAAACAAAGGCGTAAACAACAGAGACTTACCGGGAAGACGCGATGTAGCCCAGCACGTGGGCCACCAGGACCTGCCCGTGTGTCTGCTCCAGGCGGGCACACAGTTGGTGCATGGCTTCCTTGGCAGTGGAGGCCAGGGGGGCAGGTATGGTGAAGGAGGCCCATTTCCGGGCCTCCTCGAAGGCCAGCCTCAGCCGCCCTGGGTGCCCGCACTCTGGGAGGCTGGCCCAGAGCAGTTCCCTCTGCCCTGGGCTCAGCGTCCTCCTCGAGGCGGCCAGCAGGAGCTGGATCATCTCTTGCCCTTGGTTTCCGGAGAGGGGTTTCACCTCCCAGTAGGCCTCCGGGTCCGTCAGCGTCTGTCGCACGGTGTCTAGAATCCCCTGGCGCCCTGAGCAGGCTGAGAGGATAAGGTGGATCCTCGGGGGGCATTTGGGAGGCAGCCAGGGGACCCTCCGGGCGCGGCAGATGGAATCCACATCGTCCATGGAATCCAACAGGATCACAAGGGACTCGAAGTTGCGGCAGGAGACGGTGTGGAGGAGGGTGTGGAAAAACTGCACCACCCTGGCGTGGGCCTCCAGGACCTGGGCAGGGGGCAGGGGCAACCCGTAGGCCAGGCACACCTGGGCGCAGATGCTCTGGAGCAGGCCTCGGGCGTCGGAGCTCATCTGTGACGCTCCCAGAAGCCGCAGGACGGTCACCGTCTTGCGTCCAAGCAGGCCTGGCATTTGTTCCGCCAGTTTGCACATCAGAGCTGTCTTTCCGATGCCTGGGGGCCCAAAGAGCACCAGGGGAGAGTGGGGGTGGCTGTCGCTCTGCCGGAGCCGCTGCCCCAGCTGGGCCAGGAGCTCCTGGCGCCCACAGAAAGTCCGATTGGCCTCGGCACTCAGCCCCAGGTGGTGGCGGATCTCCTGATAGAGCCACGCCAACTCCTGCCTGCCCGCCTCCAGCTCCCGGAGGTGCTCCAGGACCTGGTGGCTAGCCCTGGCCACAAACTGGTCCCCCAGCTCCTTCAGGTACCGAGCATGAGCCTTGTTTTTAGGGTTCACCAGGTCTCGGCTCCACGGCAGGTGGTGAGCCCTGAGAACTCCGGGTTGCACGTCGGCAATGCGTCCTTTGAGGCCACGGAGAAGGTTCTGGGCGTCTGTGTCCAGGCAGCCATCTGGGAGCCGGTCCACCATCTTGAGGGCGCAGTCTTCCAGGATGTGTTTGTTGAGGTCTTGGATCTCTCTCAAGAAGATGGTTGCCCCCCGGTCTCCATCCGTCAAGCTCAACAGGCCCCGGTCTATCTCCCACTCGATGACTGAAAAAGTGGGGGAGATGGGAAGAGAGCATGGTCATCATTGTGTGATCAGCTGGCCTGAGTGGGGACACTTGAGAGACATATTCAGGGGGTACGGATATTGATTCTCACACTTAACGTGTGCCGGAGTCACCTGGCGTAACCATAGATAATATGGTTACGAATGCCCTCGAATGTGTTCCAATAAAACTTTATTTACAAAAACAAGCAGTGGGCCAAATTTGGCCAGAGGACTATAGTTTACCAAAGTCTCCCGGGAGCTCAAAAAACCCATACGGCTGGGGTCTGCCTCCAGAAGTTCGGATTCAGCAGGTTCAGGTGGGGCCCACGAGCTCACATTTCCAAAAAGCTCCCAGGTGATGCTAAGACTGCTGGTCCGGGGCTCGCACCAAGAATAGTGCTGATTTAGTCATTATTTTTTGTTGTTGTTGTTTATTTATTTTTGAGAGAGAGAGAGGGCATGAGCAGGGGAGGGGCAGAGAGAGGGAGACACAGAATCGGAAGCAGACTCCAGGCTCCGAGCTGTCAGCACAGAGCCCGATGTGGGGCTCATACTCACAAACCGTGAGATCGTGACCTGAGCTGAAGTCAGACACTTAACCGACTGAGCCACTCAGGTGCCCCTGATTTAGTCATTATTAATCAAAGAAACCTTGGTGTAGGCAGCACAGAGATCGTATGTGACAAGTGGCCCGACTATAAAACAATACCATCAAACTCAAAAAGTTAAATATGGGGTTTCTGTAGGAATCCCACTCTTACAAAGAGACCCAAAAGAGCTGAAAACACAGACAAACAGGCACATGTACACCCGTGCTCACAGCAATATTATTCACAGTGGCCAAAAGGTGGAAACCACCCAAGGGCCCGTCAAATTGATGAATGGATAAACAGAGCGTGATCCATCCATACAATTGACTCTTACTCAGCCATGGAAAGGAATGAACCACTGATTCGGATGAACCTTGAAAACATCGTGTTGAGCGACAGAAGCCAGACGCAAAAGGCCACCTGTTGTGTAATCCCATTTATATGACATGTCCAGAACAGACAAATCCTGGAGACAGAAGGCAGACTGGTGGTTGCCGGGGGGCTGGGGGAAGGGGATAGCGAGTGATCGTTAATGAATACGGAGTTTCTTTGGGGGTGATGGAAATGTTCTGGAACTAGACAGAGGTAGTGCTTGCACAATATTATGAAGGCACTGAATTGTTCACTTTAAAATGGTTAATTTCGTGCTACGTGACTTTCACGTCAATCAAAAGAATCCAATGTTGTCAGTTGTGGGTGCCTCCATCACACATTCATTCAACAAACATTTAGGGAGCTCCCACTTGTGTCAGCCTCTACTCTCCATGCCGGGGCGTCTCGCAGTGAGGAAAATGCATAAAGGTCTCCGTTGCCTTTGTGGAGTGGTATTCCAATCTTAGTGAAAAAATGGACACGTAACGGATAGACTGACAAATGAGAATATCTGTCTATCCTGGGCCGAGAGGGGCAGGCAGGGCATTTGAGGCTTCAGAAAGCTGCTGCAAAGCCACGGAGGCCAGGGAGAAAGTTTTTCATGAGCCGGGAGGCTGAGAGCAAAGGTCAGCATACTTTCCTGTAAAGGGTCAGAGAGTAAATATTTTAGGCTTCACAGGTCGGATGGCCTCTGCTGCGACGATTCAGCTCTGCTGTTGTAATGTGAAAACAGCCACGACGACATGCAGAAACTAAGTTGAGTGTGTTCCAATAAAACTTTATTTACAAAAACAAGTGGGCGGGCCAAATTTTGCCTTTGGGCCATGGTTTGCCGACCCCGGTCCCAGAGCTCGCAGCAGCTGCCCCAGGACCCGTATTTTCCAGAGCCAAGAGCAGACACTGATTTCTCCTTGGAGGCCTTTGTTTTGAAACTGCACCCAGATCCGAGGAGTTATTTTTTAAGCCGCCTTGGGCTCAGCAGAGGCTCCCAGGTCTCTGCAGCTGAGTGAGTCAGGCCCTTGGAGACAGGACGCAGTCTCAGAGCCAGAGAGACAAGAGCCACTCAAAAGTCCTCCTTGGAGGGACACCACTCCCCTCTCCCCTCAGCCCTGTGAATGGAGGTCAGGGGCAAAGGCAACTACCAGTCCGGAAATGGGATCCTTCCGGGACACATTTCAGCAGGAGTCAATCCCAGACCGTCTGCTCTGCCACCTGTGGGCTGTGTGACCTTGGTCAACTCACGGCATCTCTCCTGTAACATGGATGCACTAGCTTACCCTTGATGAGGCTGTTGTCAGGAATTTCTATGAAATAATTGGAAAGCGGGGCACCTTACGCTAAAGCAACAAAGCCAATCTCAACAGGCTGTGGACTGTGTGATCCCATTCTGTAACACCGAGGAAGTGACCAATTATAGAGAGAGAGATGGATTAGCGGTTGCCAGGGGCTGGGGGTTGAGGGGAGGGGCGAGTGTGATTCTAGAAGGGGTAGTGGCGGAGACGGGTGGCTCAGTCGGGTGAGAGTCCGACTCTCGATTTCGGCGTGGGTCACGATCTCACGGCTCATGAGTTCGAGCCCCGCGTCATCTCTGTGCCGACAGCTCAGAGCCAGGAGCCTGCTTCGGATTCTGCGTCTCCCTCTCTCTCTGTCCCTGTCTCTGTCTCTCTCTCAAAAATAAACAAACACTTGGGGCTCCTGGGTGGCGCAGTCGGTTAAGCGTCCGACTTCAGCCAGGTCACGATCTCGCGGTCCGTGAGTTCGAGCCCCGCGTCGGGCTCTGGGCTGATGGCTCAGAGCCTGGAGCCTGTTTCCGATTCTGTGTCTCCCTCTCTGTCTGCCCCTCCCCCGTTCATGCTCTGTCTCTCTCTGTCCCAAAAATAAATAAACGTTGAAAGATAAATAAATAAATAAATAAACACTTAAAAACTAATAAATCAGCTTAAACAAGTAACAATAAATCAAAGGGTAGTGGGAGGGACCTTTGCACTAGAGGGAGGAAACAGTCCTGCGTATTGACTGGGACAGGTACTCAAAGCTACACAGGTGATACAATTTCTTAGGACAAAAGACATGTGCACACGTGCACACGCATAAATGCACGTCCGTAAAAGTGATGCTTTTTCTGGTTGTCAAAATGTCCACTTCTTGGTCGTCATATTGTACCCTAGTTTTGCAAGGTGTTAACTTTGGGGGAAACTGGGTAAAGGATCCAGGGCGCTACTTCCTGCTTTTTTTTTTTTTTTTTTTTGCAACTTCCTGTGGCTCTCTACTTCAAAATAAAAAAGATGGAAAGAGGGAAGCTGCGCAAGGTGCCTGGAAATATGCTGGGAAGACGCTGGCGCGAACATGCATTTGTGCTTTCTGCTACTTTCAAGGAGTTTCTATTTATTCTTTCAAGCGGAGATTCCTTAGAAAATTTTTTTTAATGTTTATTTATTTTGAAGGGAGGGAGAGCACAAGTGGGGGGAAAGGAAGAGAGAGAGGGAGAGAGAGAATCCCAAGCAGGCTCTGAGCTGTGAGCACAGAGCCAGATGCAGGGCTCCATCTCATGAGCTACGAGATCGTGACCTGAGCTGAAAACCGAGAGTTGGACGCTTAACCGACTGAGCCGCCCAGGCACCCACCCCTCAAGTGGAAATTCTTAATGGGCTAGGTTTGACTGAATGAGATCATGGCTGGGGCGAGACCAGGGGACAAGATCCCCACCACAGCTCTGTAATGTACTACCTCTGACTAGTTCCATTTTACAGATGAGGAAACTGAGGCTGCAAACCTGCTAGAAGTCAATACAGCTGGGAAAGGACAAGGCTGAACTGCAAGTCCGGGCCCACCCCGAAGCAGAGAACCCAGACGCTGATTACAGTCCCAATGGCAGATATCTCTATGAAAGCAATTAGCGTATTTGTCTTTGAGTCATAAAGCAAGCGATAGCCACACAGTAAGTGCTCAATAAACAGTAGCCATTAACATTATTATTCACATAAATGGCGTATTCAAAACTGATACGTCATTGCTAGTCTTAACTAAAGTATCAGGTTAGCATCACCTGTGATGTCAGGTGGGCGTCAGGTACCCCTGATATGATGGGATAGGGGGATAGGTTTCCTTCCAGAAACCGATAGCCCCCGTCTAACCACGAGAAAACACCAGACAAGCCCAGATTGAGGGGCATTCTGCAAAAGATGTGGCCAGCGCTCCTCACAATGGTCAAAGTCATCAAAAACAAGGAAAGGCTGAGAAACTGTCACAGTCCAGAGGAAACTGACATGTGACACGTGTCCCTGGACGGGATCCTAGGACAGAAAAACATTGATGGGAAAACTGAGGAAATCTACACAAAGTCTGGAGACTAGCTAATCGTCATGTACCGATGTTAACTTCTTAGTTCCTGCAAATGTACTGTGGTCACATAAGATGTTAACTTATCTGTGTGAAGAACATGCAGAGACTCTGTACTATTTTTGTAGCTTTATAACACTGTAATTTTCCTGAAAATCTAAAATTACACCCATATTAAAAGTTTACTTTCAAGGGGTGCCTGCATGGCTTAGTTGGTTAAGTGTCCGACTCTTGATCTCAGCTCAGGTCACGATCTCGGCTCGTGGGTTTGAGCCCTGCATGGGGGGCTCTGCACTGACAGCATGGAGGCTGCCTGGGGTTCTCTTTCCTCCTCTCTCTCTGCCCCTACCTGACTCTCTCTCTCTCTTTTGAAATAAATAAATAAACTTAAAAAAAAGTTTATTTTTAAAAATGGACATGTCATTACTAGAATTAATATAATATATTGTCATCAATATATTTTAGTAAAATTAAAATACCGTTAACATAAATTACTATATTCAATATATTTAAACAAATCAATATATTTAATACATTCATAATATAATTCCACATATTTAAAATTTTTAATGTTTTATTTATTTTTGAGAGAGAGAGAGACGGAGCATGAGCAGGGGAGGGGCAGAGAGAGAGGGAGACACAGAATCGGAAGCAGGCTCCAGGCTCCGAGCCGTCAGCACAGAGCCCGACATGGGGCTCGAACCCACGGACCGCGAGATCGTGACCTGAGCTGAAGTAGGACGCTTAACCGACTGAGCCACCCGGGCGCCCCTAAATCCATATATTTAATATGTGGATAAAATGAGTTCATGTTTTTAATATTTTTAGTACGAAAAATTGACATGCTTAATAGTCGTGGTGCTGTAAATGGACACATCTGACCCGTGAATGATAATAAAACCTGTTTCTTGCTGACAGCAAACAGCAGGGAAATGGCTTGTAAAAACGTTACATTTTTACAAAAACCTTCCTGGTAGCCAGTGCAGAGTATAGAAGAACCAGAGGGGGAGGCTAGAGGTGGGAAGTAAGGGGCCAACTGGGAGCGGGGTGATAGACTCGCGTCAAATCCCTATCCCCCACCTCAGGCAAAGGAGACCCCTTCCTGTGCCTCGCTTTCTAGCTCTGAGGCAGGCGTAGGGGGGCTGGAGGACCCAGTCTCCCCAGCAGGGGCTGGCTGTTGGGCTAAAATTAGGTGATCCACAGTTTCACATCTTCCAGGACTATCTGGGTTCAGCCCTGAAAGTCTCGGACAGACCAGGGTAGCAAGTCATTTCAGAAGCCTTCCCCCGGGGCCAGGAGCCTCCCTGGGAGAAGGAGCTGGAGGAGGAGAAGAAAGGAGGGTCCTAAGAGGCAGAGAATTAACCAGAACATGGCTGCACTCTTGGATCAGTCAAATAACCCCTTCCAGAACCAGGGATCCAGGAGTTAGGCTGGTTTGACATTTACAGAGGCACAGGCTGTGGTGTTGGGACAGTATGCAATGAGCGCATTTGAACATGAGGCATCTCCTGTGGACCCTGAGGGGGCGTCCCAGTGGCCTCACCTGACCAGTGATAACGATGCCACTGCTCCTGGGTGATGAGGCCCAGCCTCCGGGCCTCCTGGGCTCCAGAGCGTAGCACTGAGGTCAGCGTGGCCTCTTCGGGCCCACAGGCCTCCGAGGTGCCCAGGGCCTGCAGCAGGTAGGTGGGGGGCACGGCGTTCTCGTCCCTCCGGAAGTGTTGAGCTACCAACTCCAGGTCGCGTGGCTTGGAGGTCAGCTGGGCCCTCAGAGCCTCCCACTCCTTCTCCTCGATCAGCGTGGGGACTGGACAGGGGCCGTACTGGTCACCGAGAAGGGCCTGGCAGAGAGAGGGGCACGCGTTCAACCCTCGGCATGGGCACTTAGCTCGGTGGCCCTGAGTGAGACACACTGAGCCCCCCAAGATGGGCCTGGCTGTGGTGCCACGGCGATAAGACGTGTAAGAGGTGCAGGCAGAGCCTTAGAGCACCTGCACGTGACGGTACCTGAGACGTGGGACATCCAGCAGGTAAATTTTGAATCTGATCCCGTGTCAGCCATCATGGAATCTCTTGCCTGGAAAACCCTCTGTGGGGGGGTGCCCGGGTGGCTCAGTCGGTTAAGCACCCGACTCTTGATTTCGGCTCAGGTCGTGATCTCACGGTTTGTGGGACCGAGCCCCGTGTCAGGCTCTGCACTGACAGCATGGAGGCTGCTTGCGATTCTCTCTCGCGCTCCCTCTCTCTCTGCCTCTCTCCTGCTCACACACTCTTTCTGTCTCTCTCAAAATGAATGAATAAACATAAAAAAAGAAAGAAAACCCTCTGTGGAAGCTAAACAATGGCCCCCAAAGATATCCAACCCTAATCCCTGGACCCCGTGAATGCACCTTGTATGGAAAAGGGCGGTGATGGTTAATTTCAGGTGTCAGTTTGACTGGGCTAAGGGATACCCAGATAGCTGGTCACATACGATTTCTGAGTGTGTCCGGGGTGGTGTCTCTGGAGGAGACTGAATTGGTGAAACGGGTGAAACAGATGGCCGTCCCCAATACCTCATCCCGTCCACCAAGGGCCCAAATATGACCAAAAAAAAAAAAAAAAAAAAGAGGAAAGGTTTCCCTCTCTCTGCCTGAGCTGAGACATCCTTCTTCCCCTGCCCGTAGACATTGGTTCCCATGCGTTTGGACTCAGATCAGGACTTGGAATCTTCAGCCCCCTGATTCTCAGGCCGCGGGCCGACAACTGAATTACGCCGCCTGCTTTTCTGGTTCGCCAGCTTGCAAATGGCAGATGGCGGGACTTCTTGGCCTCCACGGCAGCGTGAGCCAGTTCTTCTAATAAATCTCTTATGCGTATCTGTCTATATCCTATGGGTTCCATTTGTCTGGAGGACGATGGCGAACACAAAGGGCTTGGTAGATGTGAGTAAGTTAAGGATTTTGAGCTGGAGAGATTTTCCTGGATTACCGGGGCCCCAAGTGTGATTCCAGGAGTCCTTAAAAGAGACAGGCAGAGGGAGAGAAAACTACAGCTTCTTATAGGTTGGCCCTGGCTTGCCCCAGAAATAGAGCCGTGACAAAAGCTAAGATCTCCGTTGGCCCTGCCCAAAATCTCATGCTATGATGTGGTCCTGGGGGCAGATGGGTCTCAAGCATGTAGGGTGGATCCTGTCTTTATTTAGAATTCAGGATTGAGCTGCAGAGCAAGACACAAGGAAGAGTGTGCTGGGCAGAGCCCCTTGCAACCAGAGGGAACAGCATGGGCAAAGGCCCTGTGGCAGGAAGTGTGGTAAAGAGCCCAGAGAAGGAAAGCTGGGGTTGGGGAGGTACTTGAAATACCAACAAAGAGGGGCAGTGGTAAAACATAAGGCCATCCCCGTGAGCAAGATTTTGTGGGGAGTGATGTGGCCCTAAGACTTTGGTCCGAATGCTGAGAACCCCAGGAGCCCCTCTTTCTGCCCCAACAGAGGGTGCAAACTGCAATGCTAGAGAATTAGGCTAGAGGAGGTCTAGGACCTCGAGCCTCAAGTCTTGAGTTTCCTCATCATAAAATGGAAGCAATCACCCCTCCCCTCTTCACTGAGTTGTACCAGAATATTCCAGGCATGTGCACCCAGGAAACCTGGATAAATGGAGTCTGTGATGCAGGGAGGTTGAACAGGAGCCCACTCTCCAGGGGACTTTCCCGCAGTGCCAGCCTTGGAGCAGTGAGAGAAGTTGGAGACGCCGGCCAGCCACAAACCACCGATCCTAGGAAGGAGGCAGAGGGTGGGAAATTCTCCTGCCTGAGGGACCAGAGTCAGAACAGGAAGAGCTTGAAGGAAAAAGGCCGGGACCTACCAGGAGCAGCTCTCCGGAGCTGCTGTGCTGGAGCTGCTGGTGGCCCAGGAGAACTAAGCCTCTAAAGCAAGTACCACGGGGAGTTGACTCCTGCTATTCGTGCTGCCTAATGACTTATTTGCTAGAGAGACACCTCTCCAAGGGCCCCCCGGTGCAGCCCTGATCTCCACGGGAAGACCCCCATGCGAAGCCACTGAAGGAGAAGGATGCCGTGACCCTTGGGTGACAGAGGGGAGATGCTCGGTTTGGGAGGAAAGCCGGAAGTGGGTAGAGGTCACCCCGGCGGCCCAAGGATCCCTTCTGGAAGGGCGAGCAAGGTCCCTAGGCCGGTTGGGCCTGGGGAAAGCTCAGGGATCATCATCCCGTCCCCCATGCCACCTGGAAGCTGCGTTGTGCTTCTACTGCCCGCACCTGGGGTCGCAAAATCGAATCCCTCCTGGACTTTTTGCCCCCATCGCCCATTTCTCTTTAGAAAAAAAGAAAAAAAAAAGGTTTTCTTTTCTTTTTTTTTTTTTGAAATGCCACAAAATGATCAATCATCAGGCTCATTTGGAAAATGAAATTGGAAGATTGGTGGAGGCTGGGGAATGCATGAAGAGGGAAGGTAGAGGCCTCCAAACACTAGGATGCATTTTAAGCAACGATAATTAAAGCATCGGGACCCGAAGGGCACAGACTTCCGCTTATAAGGTAAACAAGTAGCAAGGATGCAATGAATAGCCTGAGGCCCATACTTAACACTGCGGCATGTGTGTTTGGAAATTGCTAAGAGGGGCGCCCGGCTGGCTCAGTCGGTTAAGCGTCCGACTTCGGCTCAGGTCATGATCTCGCAGGTTCGTGAGTTTGAGCCCCACGTCGGGCTCTGGGCCGACAGCTCAGAGCCTGGAGCCTGCTTCGGATTCTGTCTCCCCCTCTCTCTGCCCCTTCCCCACACTCATTCTCTCTCTCTCTCTCTCTCAAAAATAAACATTAAAAAAACTTTTATTTAAAAAATTGAAAAAAAAGAAAGTTGCTAAGAGAGTAGATCCTACAAGTTCTCATCACAAGGATAAATAAACCATTTTTTTCTTTTTTTTTGTATCTATATAAGATGATGGATATTAATTAAACTTATTATGGTCATCATTTTACAATTTGTGTAAGTCAAGTCATTAACGCTGTACGTCTGAAACTTACACAATGCTGGATGGCAGAAAATATCTCAATAAAACAGGAGAAGAAAAAAAAAAAGCAGAACCAACATACAAGGAAAGGTATAGAGCAAAAGATTGAAAATGCAAGCCGGACCATCCACATGAAACTTAACACATAATAAAGAAAGCTTCTCATATGTGTCGGCCAGGTCTTAGTTTCTTTTAGGGAGATCGAATCCCTAAGGCAACGCTAGAAACTCCAGCAATGTTGGAAGTATGCTCCTCTGTGTTGTCCAATATGGTGGCCAGCCACCCCATCTGGTTACTAAGCCACTGCAACGTGGCCAGTGGGACTGAGGGACTGAAATTTTAATTCAACTCAATTTTAATTTTTTTTTGAATATTTATTTTTGAGAGAGAGAGAGAGAGAGAGAGCGCGCGCGCGTGGGGGAGGGGCAGAGAGAGTAGGAGACACAGAATCCGAAGCAGACTCCAGGCTCTGAGCTAGCAGCACAGAACCTGACGCGGGACTCGAACTCATGAACTGTGAGATCATGCTTGGGGCCGAAGTCGGACGCCTAACCCACTGAGGCACCCAGGTGCCCCAGTTTTAATTTCTTCACCTTAAAGTTTGCGGCACGTGGATCATGGTTACCGCCCTAGACAGTGCCATTCTAAAGCCAAGCAGCTCTCATACATTTCTCTTTATTTCCCTAGAAAACAGTTTTTATTTCATTGTATTTAATTATTTTTCTCAAGTAGGCTCACATGGAGCCCAACGTAAGGTTTGAGCTCACAACCCTGAGATCAAGACCTGAGCTGAGATCAAGAGTCAGCTGCTTAACTGACTGAGCCACCCAGGCGCCCCCAGAAAACAGCTTTAATAATGGGGACCACCCTCTCCTACATTCTACTTTATCTCCAGGAGAGGTTCCAGAGGATTTTTCTTTTTATTTGGAATTGTTCAAAGCTTCTTTGTGACTAAGATGTCTCGGGCAAGACTTTTTCCCTCTTTACCTTTTAGGACAGAGGTCAACAAACTTTTTCTGTAAGGGGTCAGATAGTCAATCTTTTCAGCTTTGCAGACCAGGTGGCCTCTGTCACAAGTATTCAGCTCTCTGTTCGTAGCTGGAAAACGGCCCTGGATGCTACGCAAATGAAGGAGTGTGGCTGAGCGCCAATAAAGTTTTATTTACAAAAGCAGGCAATGGGCCGGATTTGCCCCCTAGGCTGTAGTTGGCCGACCCCTGCTCTAGGATTTGAGAGCTCAGATGTCGTATTTAATGTATCCGGAACGTGCTGGTGTGATAAATCAGGACCGTGGAATAACATTTGCCGATTGTAGCCTAAACCACTGATCGTGAGCTGGGGTTTATTTCAGTGACAGAGAGGGTGCTGTTGGGATGGGTAGAGAGAAAATTTCCTGGAACATGGAAAAATTGACCCCACCTGGCATGGGAAGAAGTTTTCCCAGAGGCAGGCTCTAGATGGCGCCCCAGAGGCCATTCCCAACACCATGAGGCACAGAGGAGACAAAAATTCCCGACATCCTGTGGGTTTCCATCCTCTGTATGGTTTTCCAGGATCCCCAGATTCCACACACAAAAGTGCATGAGTTGGGAAAGCTGGGGGCAAGGTCCAGAGCAAATCCCAAGGTTCTTCTGGGCTCCAACCCTCTGCTCTCCCACTCACCTGCTGCTTCCACTTGGCTGCTAATGTCTGCATCCCAGCTAGCTCTGTGGAAGAGGAGCACTGTGATCGATTAGCAATGTCTGCCATGGGCAGGCTATGGAAATTGGGTACTAGAGCAGAAATACCACCTCTCCTCCACCGATGGGTTTGGCTAGTGAGCAGGGGCCACATACTGGTGCTGGAATGAGAAGTAAGCACCAACCCATCCCTCCCAAGAGACTCACAACAAAAGCCGGCCCTGTGGATGTTTTCCGACACCGGTCGAGTTCCTCCAAGCAGAGTTCTGTGGTCATGTGCTCAGCGGCCTCAGTGTTCCGAATACCCCACCTCAGATCGACAACCTGGAGATACAAGGGTGGGTTTGTCAGGGAGGTGGCAGAGTGGGTGAGGTTTTTTTTTTTCAATTCCCTTTGACAAAGGCATAAAGTTTCTTTCAATAATTTTTGACAGTCTCACCCCAAAGGGGGATGTACGAATTGAAAGAACTTGAATGAAGCCCGTAACCCCAGTGTAACCAGGAGAAAGACATCAGACAGACCCAGATGGGGGGCATCCGGCAGGATGGCCGGCCAGTCATGAGGACATGTCCACACTTGTTCTCAGAACTTTCTTTGCAACGAAGGGTATTTAGTTTGGCCGACGTCGGACTTGGCAGGATCTCCCTAGCAACCGCACGCTTGAGGTCCACTTTTGCCTGCTTGCCTGAGGGGGGCCGGGGGGAATGGTTCAATTCGGGTAGCAAAGCCGAGCCGGCAGAAGGCTGCGATAGGGAGGCAGGGGGGGCGGGGAATTGGACTCAGAATGTCCCTCCCTCCCTAACTTCCTTTGGCCAGAGGGAAAGACGCAGAAATCCCTAACGAACTGGAACACGAGGATAAAAGGACGCTAGTGTCAAATGTGGTTGAATGCAGAGGGGGAAAAGGGTCAGCCACCAGGCTTGGGCAAGAGCCTTCGGCGCTGCGGGCCGCTGTCTCCCACCCCGGCATCGACGCTGTTTACAGCGTTTGTCACACAGCACCTGCCTGGACATGAAAGGCCCTTCATCAGTTCTCAGCGTGTGTGTTTTCCTTTTTAGAGCCTCTGCCATTGAGCTGTGTCTCATGATCCATGCCAGGCAGAGTCCCAGCACCGTTTCTTTCTTAGTGACATATAAACCACCGTGTGTCTTATAATCGAGAGGGCCTTTGATGTGACGGATCACTGTCACAGATGGCAAGGAGTCAGTGTCAACTCCAAAGACGCTCTGTTGGTAACATGTGAGTAGCAACGTTCCCACCCCCGGATTGGTGCTAAGAGTCATAGGGGACTCTGTTTGGGGTCTGCGGTGACCATGCCTGGCAGGCACACCATTATTGCTTCTGAAAAAGGCCCAGCCCACTCCCGTGTGCCCCCCAAACACCCCACGGTCCTCTTAGACTCCCCCTGAAGCTGTGCCAGCGCAGAGAGGGCCAGGAGGGCAGGGCAGACCGACAACAAAAGGCAGTAAAGGGACATGCCCAGGAGCAGGGTCCCAGGGCACTGCCACTCCTCCTGCTCTAACCACGGTGCCTGTGGCTACAATCCCTCCCCCTGCCTGTTTAGAGGGCTTCCGTTGCCACGGGGTGCATCACCAGCGTGGAGCTCCCTGGAGCAAAAGGTCCTATGTGGCAGCCTGGGTGGCACAGCTCTGTTCCCTAATTTCAGGGCAGGGGAAACCGAGGCAGGGAGGGGGCAATTACCTCGAACATCAGACCGTGCTTTTGGCAGAAGTTCTGCACTTTGGGGTAGGCGGTGCTCTGTAGGGCTTCTCTCTCGGCGTCCATATCTGCAAGGAAGAGCACAGAGGACATCAGTTGGAGGAACCCAGGACCCTTTCTTGCCCCACGGCTGTGCTTTCAGCCTCGTTTGCCCCCACTAAGGCTGGGGCCCCACGGGGCAAATTAAAAGATACAAAAATGCGCAAGGCAGGGGCGCCTGGGTGGCTCAGTCGGTTACGCGGCGGACTCTTGGTTCTGGCTCAGGTCATGATCTCGTAGTTCGTGAGTTCAAGCCTTGCGTCCGGCCCTGGGTGCTGACAGTGCGGAGCCTGTCTCCCTCTCTGGGAGGGATTCTCTGTCTCCCAATCTCTCTCCGCCCCTCCTCGGTTCATGCTCTCTCTCCCTCATAGACATGAGGCAAACCAAAGAGGGACTTTCCTGGTCTTAGTGCTAAAAATCCCACATCCCAGGAAACCCCTCCGTCTCCGCTAACCAGAATGATTGGTCCCCCTAGCCTGGGGTCGCCAGATAAAATACAGGATGCCCAGCTGAATTTGTGCTTCAGTAAACCGTGAAAAACTTAATAGCTCAAGTATATCTTGTTCCTTGCACTGTTTGGGTACAGGTACACATGGGATAAACCCAGTCGAATCTGCATTTCAGATACACAACGAATAATCTGTTAGCCCAAGTCTGTCCCATGTCACGCACTATTTGGGAAATACCTACGCTGGAGGATTATTCACGGTGTATCTGAAATGCACATTTCACTGGTGTCCTGGTTTTTCACTTTTGCTAGACTCCGGCAGCCCTACCGAGGGTAAAACCTGGACCCTGAGACCTTTCGGTGCCCCTGACTTCACTGTGTGGTCTGATGCCAAGGGGCAGCCCATCCTCAGTTTCCCGCTCTGTAAAACGGGGGTGATGCTTCTACCTTGCAGGGCTGCGAGCTGCCCAAAGTCAAGCGCCTCTGCTCATCTTGCTCATGGCTGGTTTCTTAGCACTCGACCCAAGTGCTTAGTAGGCGTTGGTCGAGCTATTGAATCTTACAAATAAAAGCACCTTGTGCGAGACAGATGTTGAAGAAACATTGGTCCTCTCCACCTGGTCAGGGGGAGGTCATTGGAGTGTTCAGGGAAGGGCTCCCAAAGCCACTGGCATGAAGAGGTTGCCCAATCCCTGGGTGTCAGCCTTGGATCTGCGTCCTACCCCCATGCCCTTCCCGTGCCTGTCTAATCCTTTCCACGGGTCATTTACATCTGCCCACGGAGGATTTATTAGGAAGTTGCTTTCTGCTTAGAGCCTTGCTAAGCATCCAGGGCACAGTGACAAGCAAGACATACATGGATGATGCAGTCCTACTGGCTGGGGGCGGTGCGGGGGACGACTGCTAAAATCTCCAGGAATCTGTAAACCAGTCGTTAACGCGGCCATCATGAAAAATCCAATGATCTAAACTTACGATGGAAAGAGCAGAGACGGCAAATCCTCAAAACTCATCCCTTCCTAATTTTTAAGTTTATTTTTATTTATTTTGAGGGAGAGATAGAGAGCAAGTGGGGGAGGGGGCAGAGAGAGAGAGAGAGAGAGAGAGAATCCCAAGCAGGCTCTGCACCCGCTCAGCACAGAGCCCGACGCGGGGCTGGAATGCACGAGCCGTGAGGTCATGACCTGAGCTGAAATCAGGGGTCAGGCGCTTAACGAACTTCCTAATTATTTTTTGGCATTTGCCTGTGAGCTCTGTTCTTGCATTTGGTCCTGGCTATTGATTTTGTATCGGGGAAATCTTAGAGAACGGCGAATGACCGCCACATCTCTGCCTGACTCCGGGTTCAGAGAAGTCACGGCGGTGGCTGGAAATTGACCCGGCGGGAGGAGTCACACAATGGAAATTGGCGGACAGCACAAATCGGTGGTGCTTTTCGTTTCATGTCATCTTGTTTAGATTTGGGGGGGGCACGGGCTATTAAATATTTGCCAACACACTACTTTACGTAGTCTTTGCCCCCACAGAGCTCGCGGCTCTGCTTAGGGAAGCCACCCGTTAAATAAGCACGGAAATGACTCCGGTTTATGGGGCCTGGGGCTTCAAGGGTTCCAAGACCTGTTGGAGCCCAGTGTGACTACAGCATGCAGATGTGGGGAAGGGCCATATAAGATCAAGACGGGAGGTGAGGAGAGTCGGGTCATGCAAGTCTTGGGGGCGGTGGCAAGGCTCTTATACTTTCAATTTTTTTTCTAATATTTTTAATGCTTGTTTATTTTTGAGAGAGAGAGAGACACAGAGTGCACACGGGGGAGGGGCAGAGAGCGAGGGAGACCCAGACTCCAAAGCAGGCTCCAGGCTCGGAGCTGTCCGCGCAGAGCCCGACGCGGGGCTCGAACCCTCGAACCGCGAGATCGTGACCGGAGCCGAAGTCGGACACTTAGCCGACTGAGCCACCCAGGCGCCCCTCTTACGCTTTTGAAGCGTGGCGCGTCCTACCTTCATCATAAATGTTAGCTGCAATAAGATTTGCCACTCGGAACAAGCCTGTCAAGTCAGGGTCTCAGCCTGGATTATCGAGGAGGAAACAGAGGGTCTAGGAGGCTCCTTCTCATTGCTTCCCACGAGGGCCGCTGGCCAGGATGCATTCTTATCCGGGTCTCCTAGAGGAGCCCTCAAGCCAGGCCCTGGCCACCTCGCCCCTCCCCAAGAGTACCTGCTTGCCTTTAGCCCCCCCCAGCCTTTCCCGGCCCCTTACCTGAGATCGCGGCGCTGATGAAGACGGCCACACTGCTGGACCGAGGCGCCGGGAGGGGGCCTGCCAGACCCTGGAGAAGCCGCCGGCGGGTGCCCGGGCTGAGGGGACCCACACTCATGCTGCCTGTCTGCCTGGATGACCCTTCCCCAGGGAAGGGCCTGGGATTCAGAGACCTCAAGCCGGAGGCCAGGTGGCCTTCTTGGGAGGACAGCCGGGTAGGGCCATCTGGAGTGGGGTATCGGTCTCACCCCCTCAGCGCCCCGCAGCCCCCCGTCCCCTCCGGCCCCCCTGGGGAGCTGAAGCCGCCTCTGCTCAGTCTGCAAGCACTAATGGGGAGATGGCGGCCCCTGGATGTGGTTGGCTGCTCCAGGCACTGGAATCTTTTGCCCCTCAACCAGCTGGTTCCTCACCCCAAGAGCTCAGCAGTCACCACAGCAACTATGGTTTCCTGGAGCCCAGCATGGGGACCTGGGGACCAGCCAGCCTCTGGAACACCTAGGTCCCCTGGGGCTCCGTGAAAGTGGAGCCTGGGCCCAGGTGTGCAGAGGGAAACTGTCAGGGGCTGGGAGCCCTGCCGGTCCTGGCTGGTCAGGCCAGAAGGACAAACACTGAGTGGAACCCCCACCTCATCCTGCGCTCACTGTCGCCTCCAAAGAGGTCCGGGCGCTGGGTGTACCGCTTAAACAAGCAGTTCTCAACTGGGGAATATTCTGCTTCTCAGGAGACACTTGCAATGCCTGGAGACATTTTGGTTGTCAGGGCCGGGGGGAGGTGGGGGCTGCTGGTGCCCGGTGGGTAGAGACGAGGGACGTCGCTCAGCACCCTAGATAGAATGCACACGACAGCCCCCGCCAGGGAAAATGATCTGTTCCCCCAATGTCAGCAGTGCCGAGAACCTGAGAAATCAGCTTTAAAACCACTCTAGCCAGATCTCCTCGCCTGCGGGAGGCGTGGAGACAGCTCTCGCAGATAAGAAGGGAGACTAGCACGTCTCCCGGGGCGGCTCAGGACCGGCCCATATCAAACTGAGATGTGCTCTTTGAAATAATCAAAAAAAACCCCACCGCTTGTGACAACATGTGAATAGACCTTGAGGGCGGTGTGCTAAGTGAAATAAGCCAGACAGAGAAAGACAAGTGCCGTAAGATCTCACTTCTATGTGGAATCTAAAAAAAGCCAAACTCCCAGAAACAGAGAGACGGTTACGAGGGAAAGGGGGTGGGGGGGAATGGGGTGCTGTCAGTCAAAAGATTACAAACTTCCAGTTAGAAGACGAGTAAGACCGACCTAGGGAATCTAATGCACAGCACAGTGATTACAGTGAATAATACTGTATTATATACTTGAAAGTTGCCAACAGCATAGGTGTTGAAGGCGCTCACCACTAAAAAGAAACAGTAATTATGTGCATGCTGGAGGTGTTACCTAACGTTACTGCGGTAACCATTGTGCAAGATACAAGTGCATCAAAATCAACACATCGTGGGGCGCCTGGGTGGCGCAGTCGGTTAAGCGTCCGACTTCAGCCAGGTCACGATCTCGCGGTCCGTGAGTTCGAGCCCCGCGTCGGGCTCTGGGTTGATGGCTCAGAGCCTGGAGCCTGTTTCCGATTCTGTGTCTCCCTCTCTCTCTGCCCCTCCCCCGTTCATGCTCTGTCTCTCTCTGTCCCAAAAATAAATAAACGTTGAAAAAAAAATTAAAAAAAAAAATAAATAAAAAAAACAAAATCAACACGTCGGGCACCTTAAACTTACACGGTGTTATACACGCTGATGATCTGTCACTAAAGCTGGGGGGAAAGATTAACCAAAAACATGGCCTCTAGGACCAGGGAAAGACCTTCTCATTATTGAAAACGCCCTGGTGATCTGAGTCCTGCCCACCCACCTCTCGATATTAACAAACCACAGGCAGAAGGAACGTATACCTGGGAGTCCATGGGTCTGGTTGGAATGCTCGTCCGTCCATCGCTGTCCTGGACAAGTTAAGCAAGTGGCCTCTTTGCTGGGACACTGGCCGCACCATCCGTGAAGTGGGAGTGACAGCTACTCGAAGGCGAGCTGGGGTGAGGAGAGAGAGGCAGTCCACTCGGGATAGCACACAAGGAAGTGTGATGTGCCTGAAAAGCAAAAGGAATGCCCAACGTACCCGTGATGCACCCGACGCGAGCAAGGCATTTGGGTGCTTGAACGTCCAGTCCCCGCTCTACATACGGGCGTTTCAGAAATTCTGGTATCGGTTCAACCAAACAGCCGGAGCTTTTGCAGTATCTTTTCCTCTCTGCCTCAACTTCCCTTCTCTGCCTTGTCCACTTAGGAGAAGAGTCTGCCTTTCAGGGGTCCCCGAGACCACCCTCAGATGTGAGGGTTTGCTAGAAGCACTCACAGAATTCAGAAAAGCTGTTCTCATGGTTATGGGGCAGCACAATGAAAGGACACAGATCAAGGTCAGCCAAGGAAAGAGGCGTGCAGGGCAGCATCCAGGAGACACCAGGCTCGGGCCTCCAGTGTCCACCCCCAGCAGAGCTGTGAGAGTGGCGCTTAACTCTCACGGCGACGACGTGTGACAGCAGGCTCGGAGGGTTGCCAGCCTGGGAAGTGCAGCTGAGCCTAGGTGCCCAGGTTTTTACTGGGCATCGGTCACACAGACACGGCTGACCTCCAGAGCCCCTCCAGAGCTGGCACCACGTGACCCCAGGCCCCCCACCAGAAATCGCATCATTAGCACAGACTCTCTGGTATATTCCAAGGCCCTCAGATGAACAAACACACCCCCATCAGGCAAGACGTTCCAAGGGCCTAGAGACCACTTCTTGGGAGCCGGTCAAGGGCCAAACCTTTCATGTCCAGAATGTGGACAACCCAGGCCTGTTGAATTAACTTTTCCTGCACAGACCTAAAAAATGTTATAACATAATTGACTGTCACCATCTCACAAATGAGGAAAACTGAGGATCAGAGCAAGAACTTTTTCACTAGCCTGGAAGGGTCCGGTCGGGGAGTGAGTGTTGGTCTGGTCCCTTCTCCTCCAGGGACCCTCAGAGCCAGCCTGGCCATCCAGCCACCTTCCCATGACCCACCCAGGCCCTCTGATTTAGTTGCACTCTGCTGACCTCACCCAGGCCCCAGCTCTGGACCCCAGGGTCCATCTAGGTTTGTCCCTATCACCTCCTCACCAATCCCCTGACCTTGAATTTGCCTCCCCCAAATCTCTGTTCCTTCCTCCATTCATCTCAGTCTCCAATAGGCCCCTTGGACTCTACCCCACCCCAGCATATGGTCTTGTGCCCTTACTTACCACCTCCTCACATCTACAGGAGTATTGGAAGGTTTTGACCTTGACCCTCACACTAAGCTTTCTTTCTATTCCTGGAGCCCAGACTTTTGCAACATCAGCACTACTGGCATCTGGCGCCAGATCATTCTTTGCAGTGGGGGCCATCCTGTGCATTGTAGGATGTTGAGAACATCCTGGCCTCTACTCAGTGGATACCAGCAGCGGCACCCCCCCCCCCCCCCGCCAAAGCTGTGACAATCAAAAATATCTCCAGACATTGCCAATGTCTACTTGGGGGCAGAATCATGCTTAGTTGAGAACCCCTGGTCTAAGACAACCAGCTTTACTGCAGCCTCAGGGCCTTTGCACATGCTGCACCTGAACTCCCCAATCTGAATCCTTTCTTGCCACACACCTCAGCTTACATGCCACATCCTGAGAGGCTCTCCTTGACCATCACATTGCTCAGTGACCTCCCTCCCTAAGTCACTCCCAATGCCATCACCCTATTTTTTAAAAATGTTTATTTATTTGAGAGGGAGACAAAGAGAGAGAGCGCAAGAGCAGGGGAGAGACAGAGGGAGAGAGAATCCCAAGCAGGCTCTGTGATGACAGCGCAGAGCCCGATGTGGGGCTCGAACTCACCAACCGTGAGATCATGACCCAAGCTGAGAGCAGGAGTCGGATGCTTAACCGACTGAGCCACCCAGGCGCCCCTGCCACTGCCCTGTTTTAATTCTCTGCATGGTACTCACCACCAGCTGATAGGTTTCTTCTTGCTTCTTTACTGCTTGTCTCTCCATAAGAACATGAGTTCCATAAGTGCAAAGACTTGTCTGCCAAGGTCAGAATGCTTGGCACACGGCAGGTGCTCAATAAATAACTGTCACATCAACGGGCTCATCCACAACTGTCCATCTTCCTTGACTTCTATTGGTCACTGCAGGCAATCGAGCGAGCCTGGATTCCCCCAGGAGGGACACCTTGCGGTGCCTACCTTCTGGTTTTCCTCGGGAGCTCTGGCCTCCCTCTCACTCTTGCTGGTGGTGGCAGGGCTGATTTAAAATCCTCTGAGGAAGCAGGCTGGAGAAGGGAGTTTTCTGGGCGCAGCACTGCCCGGAAGACAAGCCCCCGGCAATCCTAGTAACTTTTGTCTTAGGTACTTCCCAGGTCTCTCCCTGCCAATTCACCCAGCAACTGGGATAATGAAAGAAATTGTGTGGCTCTCGGGCCCTGGCTTAGCTAGGCACTCAGCCAGACTTGATGGTTAACCGTTGTGTGCCGGGCTAATACACTCATCATAGCAGAGGCCATTTGTTAAGGGTCCATGAGGTGCCAGCTGGTTGGCATCTTGCGTGGGCAGTGTGCCCGAGAAGCAGATATTATCATCCCGTCCCACTGATGAAAAAAAAAAAAAACGAGGCCCAGATAGGTGAAGCCCTGTGCACGGGCCGCTTGGCCTCTCTGGGCTTAAGTTTTCTTAACAATCTCCAGGGTTGGTAAAACAATGAAATTCACTTACCCAGTGAGACTAGCACCATGCCTGGGGCATGCACAGGGCCCATGAAATGTTAGCCGGGATTAATTACTATTATTTCCAGTCTCACCCAACAAGTGGTGGAGTCAGAAACCAAAGTGCCCAATGTCAATGTCCCAGCAAGTGTTCATGCAATCCAAGTCTCTGGAGCAGGGTTTCTCAGTCTCAGCCCTGCTAATATTGGGGGCCAGAGCACCTGTTGTGGTGGGGGTGTGCATGTCGGAGGAGGCCATCAGGAACACGTGACTGCAGGTTTGACCCACCAGCTGGACCTGGGCAAGTGGAGGCTCCCCCTCCCCTGTCCTTGGAGTGTTCACTCCGCTGGCCTTCCCCGCACGAGATGCTCCCCAAGGACACAGCCTTGAGATAGTGATGTGGTGTTAGGACCATCTGGACTGTGCACGAGACTGAGCCCAGTTAAGGCCGCTCTATAAATGTTAAGATTCTGGCTGGCAGGTGTGACGATCAACTCATCTGTGGCCACTGAAGACAAGCCATGCAAGCTCCCTTGCTTATCAAACCTGCCGCCCACCCGTCTGAAGTGGCCGGCTTTTCTTTGGTCGCTCCCTCCCCTCCGAGTATCGGGGCTGATTTCAGATTTCACACGGGAAGCTCACAGGGTGCTGAGCCGCATCCCTGGCCTCCACCAACTAGACGCAAATGGCACCAACCTCTCCCGATCATGACAGCCGAAAATGTCTCCTGACATTGCCAAGTGTCCCCTGGGCACCAGAATCCCCGCCTCCACCCTCTGGTTGAGAACCACTGCTCTGTCATGTTACTATATTCATGGTACCATCATCATGTTATCATACTTTGAGGACCTCTTAGCTTCAGGTGCTAATATAACATACTGTCTCCAGTTCTCCCCAGGGAACCGGGAGCTTCATTTCGCTACCCTGGTTTACCAAGGATGAAAACAGGCTTCAGAGAAGCTCAACAATTTGCCCACGGTCCCTTGGCAAGGGAGTGACAGGTCCGAGCCTCAAACCTCGACGTTTGTCAGCTACATTGGAATCTGTAGGTTTTAAAGAATTCTTGGCAACATTTTTTTTTACGTTATTTTTTAATGTGTATTTATTTTTGAGAGAGAGAGAGAGAGAGAGAGAGAGAGAGACAGAGCACGAATGGGGGAGGAGCAGAGAGAAAAGGGGACACAGAATCCAAAGCAGGGTGTCAGCACAGAGCCCAATGCGGGGCTCGAACTCACGATCCAGACCATGAGATCATGACCTGAGTGAGATCATGACCTGAGCCAGAGTCGGCAGCTTAACCGACTGAGCCACCCAGGTGCCCCAGTTTTATTTTTTTTTCCAATATTTATTTTTGACAGAGAGAGAGAGAGAGAGAGAGAGAGACAGAGCACGAATGGGGGAGGAGCAGAGAGAAAAGGGGACACAGAATCCAAAACAGGGTCCAGGCTCCGAGCTGACAGCACAGAGCCCGACACGGGGCTTGAACTCACGAACTCGGAGATCATGACCTGAGCCGGAACCAAGAGTCAGCTGCTTAACCAACTGAGCCACCCAGACACCCCTTGGCAACATTTTTAAACTGAACTAATGGGATCATGGTATAAGGTGTTTTTAAAAAAAGAATGTCTTTATCTTTTGGAGATGCGCAATAAAATATTTTATAGAACAGTAAGATTTCTAGAATGACTGGGATTAGCTTTGAAATAATAATCCCAGATGAAAAGGTGGATGGGGTGGGGTTGGCCAGGGGGTGATAGGAGTTGGATCTAGGGCTCTCGGTTCATGATACCATTCTGTCTACTTTGGGGTTTGAAATTCTGTGCAGTAAAAGTGTAACATATTCTTCCATACCTGTTCTTAGGGAAAAGTTATAATTACCATTATGTGGGGTGCCCGGGTGGCTAAGTTGGTTGAGCAGCCGACTCTTGATTTCGGCTGGAGTGGGGGTCTCACAGTTGGTGAGTCCCAGCCCTGCATCGGGCTCTGCACTGAGTGCGGACGCTGCTTGGGATTCTTTCTCTCCCTCTCTCTCTGCTCCTCCCCTGCTCACACTTAGTCTCTCTCAGAATAAATGAAAATAAACAAAAACAAAAAAATGATTACAATTGTGTTGGATATTATGTGTTGGGTAGGGGCTGAGCCATAAGCGAGGGCATTTTCATACCTTCTTTGCCTAACGATATCATTCCCACCTTAAGAAAGAGGTACGGAGCCAGGAGATGTTAATAAATCAGCTCAAACTCTCGGCCTGGAAGGAGATGCCTTGGCTGAGGACGCGCGGGGAAGCTGCGCCCCCTGGATGTCAGCGCGGGAGTTGCCGCGGAACGGGCAGAAGCCGCTGGAATGCAGGGCAGAAGGGAATGAGGAGGAAGCAGGAGACGTGTTGGCTGGTCTGGGGTGCAGCGTTTTGGGGGGAAGGCACAAAAAAAAGCAATACAAATAAATAATATTTTGTCATTTTTTATGGTGACAAAAGTGTAAGTAAAATTTTAAAGCAATGTCGAAAAAATAAAATCGAGGCCACAAAATCCACAATGAATGAAATCTCACAATTTTGTTTTACCTTTTTAGACAACTTTTTATTTGTTTTTGAGAGACAGCAACAAAGAGAGGGGGTGGTGCAGAGAGAGGAGGAGACAGAAGGTGCAAAGCAGGCTGTGGACTGACAACAGAGAGCCGGATGTGGGGCTTGAACTCACCAACTGGGAGATCATGACCTGAGCTAAAAAGTCAGTTGCTTAACTGACTGAGCCACCCAGGCACCCTGAAATATCACAATTTAAAACAGAGTGAGGCAAGTGAGGTGAATATGTAAATGCAGGGTTGGATCCTATTTTCATTAAGATTTTGATGATTCGTGGGACGCCTGGATGGCTCAGTCAGTTAAGCGTCAGACTCTTGATTTCGGCTCGGGTCACCATCTCACAGTTTCTGAGTTGGAGCCCCTCGTCAGGTTCTGCACAGGCAGCAAGGAGCCTGTGCTAAAATAAAAAATAAAAAATAAAATAAGAATAAATAAAAAATAAAATAAAAAATAAAAAGATTTTGATGATTTGTTCAAGCACAGATCTTTTGCATGGATTTTGTTTTTATAAAATACTACTTGAAAATATTATGTACAGCAAGATACAACCTCGCACCGACTAGGTCATCGATAATCAACAAAGAAAATAACAAGTATTGGCAAGGCTGCGGAAGAGTTGGAACCCTCATGCACTACTGGTGGGAATGTAAAATGATGCAGCAGCTGTGGGAAACAGCTTGGCATTTCCTTGGAAAGTTAAACGCGGAATGACCGTGTGATCTGGCATTCCCATTCCTAGGTAGAGACCCAAGGGAAGTGAACGCAGGCGTTCCGACAAATCCTGTACAAGGAGGTTCAGAGCAGCGCTCATCAAAATAGCCAAATATGCAGACACCCCAAATGTCCCTCAAAAGGCAAACGGATAGACAAAATGTGATAAATCCACACAATGAAATGTTACCCTGCCGGAGAAAGGAAGGAAACACTGACACGTGCTACCGCGTGGAAGAAGCTAGAAGACATTACGCTGAGTGAAAGACGCCAGTGGCAAAGGGCCGCGTAGCGTTTGGGGTGATGGACACGTTCTGGAACTAGATAGAAATGATAGCTGTCCAACACGGTGAACGTATGAAATGCTGCTGAATCGTGCACTTTACAATTATTTATTTAATTTTAAGATTTTCTTTGTAAGCAATCTCCATACCCAACGTGGAGCTCGAACTCACAACCCAGAGATCAAGAATCACACACTCAAAATTTAAAAAACAAAAAAACAAAAAAAAGAGGGGCGCCTGGGTGGCTCAAGTCGGTTAAGCGTCCGACCTCAGCTCAGGTCACGATCAAGCCCCGCGTCGGGCTCTGTGCTGACAGCTCAGAGCCTGGAGGCTGCTTCGGATTCTGTGTCTCCTTCTCTCTCTGTCCCTCCCCCGCTTGTGATCTGTTTCTCCCTGTCTCTTAAAAATAAATAAACGTGGGGCGCCTGGGTGGCTCAGTCGGTTGAGCGTCCAACCTTGGCTCAGGTCATAATCTCACGGTCCGTGGGTTCGAGCCCCGCGTCGGGCTCTGTGCTGACAGCTCAGAGCCTGGAGCCTGCTTCGGATTCTGTGTCTCCCTCTCTCTCTGACCCTCCCCCATTCCTGCTCTATCTCTCTCTCTGTCTCAAAAATAAATAAACATTAAAAAAAATAATAAATAAATAAATGTTAAAAAAATTTTTTAAAGAATCGCACACTCCACCAACTGAGCCAGCCAGGTGCCCCTAAAGTTATTTCTTTTCTGTTATGTGAATTTTACCTCAATTAAAAAAAAAATGGATTTAAATAGGAAAAAAAATTATTACAGTGGAAGCTGAGGCCCCTGGTCACACAGCTAGTAACTGTGTGCAGTAACCGGGGTGGGGGTGTGTTTGAACCCAGGTCCCCTTATCATCTGTATTTCGAATTACAGGAGGGTTCAGAATAACTGCCCAATGGACATCGACAATTGGCCTCATTTTAGCCCACTGGTTCGGTAAGTTTCTCAAGGGTTGCAGACCACGCTGTGTACACATAATTTTGCCTGCAGTCCCAGGCAGTCTGTAGAACTCCTAATTCCTCCTGCCCTCGATTGGAGCAGGGCCAGTGAGGTCCTGGCTAAGAAGCTCAAAGTCAAGGGGCACCTGGGTGGCTCAGTTGGTTGAGTTTCCAACTTTGGCTCGGGTCATGATCTCACAGTTCATGAGTTCGAGCCTCGCATGGAGCTTTGCACTGACGGTGTAGAACCTGCTTTGGATTCTCTGTCTCTCTTTCTCTCTCTGCCCTTCCCCCACTAGCGCTCTCTCTGTCTCTCAAAAAAATAAACATTAAAAAAATTTTTTAAAGCAGCTCAAAGTTAGACAATACTCTGATATTCAACCATCTAAGGAAAAACCAAAGGTATAATTATGTTACTAAAGAGACACTCACCTGCATACAGAAGAGAATATGGCAAGCACACCTGTCACTTTCTGAGTGTTCACATGTACAGATTAAAAGGACTGCTCAGAGTGACTACCTTTGGGAGGTGGGTTGTAGGTGAGAAGAGTTAAGTCTCTTTTTCTCCCTCTCTCTTTTTTTTTCTTTATGCACGTCTCTGTAGTTTCCATTTTTAACAACCAGACTGTATTATTTTTATAATTAAAAAAATCTGAAAGATGCACGAACAAAAGTCTTTGCCTTTAATTTTTTTTTAATGTTTATTTCTGAGAGAGAGAGAGACAGAGTGTGAGCAGGGGAGGGGCAGAGAGAGGGAGACACAGAATCGGAAGCAGGCTCCAGGCTCCGAGCTGTCAGCACCGAGCCCGACGTGGGGCTCGAACCCACAAACCGTGAGATCATGACCTGAGCCAAAGTCAGATGCTTCACCGACTGAGCCACCCAGGCACCCCTGAATTTGATCATCTCTTTAAAGGCTCTCTCTCCAAATAAGGGCACGTTCTGCAGTACTGGGGTTAGGACTTCATCCTATGAACTTTGGGGAGATTCAATTCAAGCCACAACAGTGGGTTTTACTCACACCTGGTTGTTAAAGAATTTTTTCACGGCCACCATATCATTAAACAAAACCGTGACAACTGCCCCCTACACCCCACCTGGATCTAGGATTCCCAGCAAAGGAGACCCACCATCTCCATGGAAACCCAGAGATCCTTCAACAGATCACCACTATGAACAGTCCTTTTATTATGCACACATAAACAAATGTGGGGAAAACGTTTTTTTTTTTTTCTGTTTTAACGCTGTCTTTGGCTCCTTGCTTTTGTCACATAGTAATACAACACAGACACCTTTCCATGGCAGTCTCCTGGAGATCTAGTTCATTCATTTTAATGGCTACCTAGAATTCTACTGAGTGGATGGGCTGTAATTTATTTATCTGATCTCCTATTCCGTGTGAGTCCTGAGACCTGAGAATCAGGGGGCTGAAGGTGTAAGTTCCAATCTGAGTCCGGAAGCCCAAGGACCAGGAGCGCCAATGTCCAAGGGCAGAAGATGTATATACATCGTGACTCCAACAAAGAGAGGGGATTTGTCCTTCCTTTTGGTTCTATTAGGGCCCTTGACAGATTGGATGATGTCCGCCCACCCCTCCCCCCACCGGGCACTGGGGAGGATCATCTGCCTGACTCAGTTCGTCGACGCGAATGCTAATCTCTTCCAGAGATACCATCCCAGACACCCCCAGAAATCCTATTTGACCAGCTATCTGGGAATCCCTTAGCCCAGGCAAGCTGATACCTAAAAGTAACCATCACGGTGACGATATTTGGAAATAGGGCCTTTGGGAGGTGATTTAGATTATTGGGTCAAGAGGGTGGGGCCGTCTCCTTAAGATTAGAGTCCTTATAAGAAGAGGAAAACAGAGAGGAGAAGCCATGTGAGAAGGTGACTATAAGCAAGGAATTGAGCCTTGACAAGACCCCAAATCTACTGGCACCTTGACCTTGGACTTCCAGCCTCCACACTGTGAGAAATAAATGTCTTTTGTTTAAGCCGCCCAGCCTTTGGTATTTTGTTATAGCATCCCAAGCAGACTGAGACACAGAGCTGGCTGAATACCAGGTCACATCATGGCTGGTGGGTTGGCTTCCTGGGGCTGTCATAACAAAGTCCCACGAAAGAGTGGCTTAAATCAGTCGAGATGGATTCTCTCACAGTTCTGGAGGCCAGAAATTGAAATGAAATTGCCAGCATGGCCACACTCCCTCCGAAGGCTCTAGGCGAGGATCCCAGATATCAGTTATATTGGATTAGGGCCGCAGCCTGGTGGTCTCATCTTAACTCGATGTCACGTGCCAAGACCCAGTCTCTACATAAAGTCATACTCCTAAGTACTGAAGATTGTTGGGACTCGAACATACCTTTTAGGGGGACGCAATTTCTACCATAAGGGGCGAGTGTACATAAAGCCCTTCTGAGAGTTAAGTTCAATGGGCATCTCCAGGGAAGAGCAATGGAACGAATGAATGTTGGGGTCTTTTTTTCAGGGAACATCATTTTCATTTGAAATATCTGACCAACCATGATTCAGACTTGGCTGTTTGGCAGACGTTTTCTTAAAAATGAACAAAATGAGGCTGTCACTCCAAGGAAGACAACTCAGTTCTGTTGCCAGTGATAGAATTCAAGCTTTCCAAGGAAAATAAGAATTTTGGAAAACCTGCATCTGTCGCCGTGATCTTAACTGCTTTCTGATACTTAAGGAAAGGCTTTTCTGATAATATTGGCAGTGATACTGACGAATGGGACTTTCTGACATTGAATAACGAAATCCGAAAGCCTCTTCATAACCAGTGAACTAATATTTTCCCGACGACCAATGCATGATGTTACAATCAATGTAGAAGGTCCACTCAGAGTGCCAGACAGACTGATAGCTATTAGGGTAGCCAACTGTTGGGGGCTGACTGGTGGCTGCCAAAAAGATATAGTCAGGTCCTAACCCCTAGAGACTGCTAGTGCGATCTTATTTGGAAAAGAGTCTTTGCAAGTGTGATTAAGTTAAGGATCTCAAGATGAGATCGTTTTGGATTACCTGGATGGGCTCTAAACCCAACGACAAGCATCCAGTATAAGAGGAGGCATGGACAGAGAGGAGGAAAAGCCTACGTGACAATGAAGGCAGAGATTGGAGTGATGGAGCCACCAGAAGCTGGAAGAAGGATCCTCCCTTGAAGATGATCACACATGCAAATGCCCAGGGACGAGAGAACGTGCTGTATTCTAGGAACTGCAAATCATTCGATGAGGTTCAATACTACATATAACAAATTCAGATATAGACTATAGGAAATAACAAAATAGATACCCACGGACCCACCATCTAGCAAACTTTTTCTTTTAAACAAAAAAAATTTTTTTAACGTTTATTTATTTTTGAGAGACAGAGTACCAGCAGGGGAGGGGCAGAGAGAGAGGGAGACACAGAATCCGAAGCAGGCTCCAGGCTCTGAGCCAGCAGCACAGAGCCGGATGTGGGGCTTGAACTCACGAACCAAGAGATGGTGACCTGAGCCAAAGTGGGACGCTCAACCAACTGAGCCACCTAGGTGCCCCACAGACTTTGTCTATAAAGGGCCAGATAGTAAATACCTTCAGCTTTGCAATTCAGATCGTCTCTGGCTCCACTATTCAGCTTTGTCACTGTAGCTCGAAAGCAGCCACAGATGATACCTAAACAAATGGGCACAAATGTGTGCCAGGAAGACTATTTCTGGACACTGAAATTTGAATTGCAAAGAATTTTCACATATCGTGAAACAGTCTTCCTCCCCCCACCCCAACTGTTTAAAAAAAATGTGAATCCATTCTTAGCTCGAGGGTCATACCAAAGCAGGCGACCTTGAGCTAGCTTAAGAAATAGAATATTTCCAATATTTGAAAGCTCCCTGCACCCCTCCTATCTCTCTCCCTCTCCTGACACAGGGCGGTCTTGATCTTGTATCTTGTGTTCACAATCTCTTAGTTTATGTGACGGTTTGACCACTTAATTAGGTACCCTGAACCAATATGTCCTTCGGTTTGTATATTTTTGGCTTTCAGATAAAGGGGAACAAGCTAAGAACACTGCAAGGAGGAATGTCTGTATGGATCTTTTAAGCTTAGTGGCGCACAAAGCCTTTTTCCACGGTGGGCAAGAGAAACTGAGGCTAAGGGTGGTTCGGGGATACCCAGAGCTACATAGTTTTCATGGGGTCTCTAAGATGGCCCCTGATGATCTCCGCCTCCCTGAAGCACACTTTTATGTGAGCCTTCTCCCACACTGCCCCAAGGTTGGTCTGTGTGACCCGTAGAATAGGGCAGAAGTGGTAGGAGGTTATACGAGACTGTGGTTTCCATCTCGGGCACTCTCTCGATGACGGAAGCCTGTATCCATCAGCCAACGAAGAGCCTGGAAGAGGTACAGGAATGTTCTTGGAGGCCCATTCTCCATCTGAAGTTAGGCTTTCCAGGGGCTGCTTCTCCGAGAGAGACTGAGCCCGAACCGCCCAGCTAAGCCACTCTGGGATTCCTGATGTTTGGAAACCATGTGAGATAGGAAGTATTTGCAGTTTGAAGCTGCTACAATTTGGGGTGTTGTATTATGCAGCGACAGCTAACTGATTAATGGGGGCAGTGCCAGATCCTTTCAGCTCCTTGTCTAGGCCCTTATAGGATGCCCTGCTTCTCCCAGTCTGAGTCTGTCTGCCTTACTCCCACAAAGACTTTTTAGTAGCCATTTCCTAACATTTTCGGCAGCAGAGGCACATCCTAGAGGACTCTCGTGTAACCCACGGAAGGGACAATTGCAGTGAGATGCTAGACCACAAACACAATGGGGGATGGGTCAGCCAGGAGGGAATCTACAACACCTGGCGGGGCAGGGGAGCATGCGTATGTCTTCTCAACCAGTCCAGCCAGAGATTCCTGGGGTACGTGTTTTCCAAACGCTCCCACACCCCAGCCTACATCTGTGCTGTGGTCTCCATCTGGAACACTCTTCCTGACATCTTTTAACCCTCCCTGGGTATTTTAAGGCCCCAGACAAATCTCTCTCCTCCAGGAAGCCCTCCTTCACCCTCTGTGATCCCTCTGAATCCCCCCATGGCACTTCCTTCTGATTTATAGATTCAATATTTGTGTCCCCCCGCCCCACCAAAAATACATATGTTGACATCCTAATTCCCAATGTAATGGTATCTGGAGGGGGGGGGCCTTTGGGAGGTGATTAGGGTTAGATTAGATCCTGAGAGTAGAGCCCTCATGATGAGATTAATGCCCTTAGACAAAGAGGAGAAGACACAGGATCTCTCTGCTCCCCACCATGTGAGGATACAAGGAGAAAGTGGGTGTCCACAAACCAGGTAGAGAGCCCTCACCAGACGCCACGTCTGTCGGCACCTTGATCTTGAACTTCCCAGCCTCCAAAACTGTAAGTGATGTCTGTTAAGACCCCTAGTCCATGGTAATTTGTTATCGCAGCCTAACTTAAGACACCTGATTATGGTTTGCTCTTACTGAGAAAACGTGACCACAGGGGATGATGAGATGTTTATTTGTAGTGTGGTACAGACTTCGATACAGCTCTCTCGGCTTTACCTAATTGTATTGTTCATTTCTTCCATGGATTGTCACATTTTTAGAGTTAGAAAGAGTATTAAAAATCATCCAGGGGCTGGGGCACCCGGGGGGCTCAGTTGGTTAAGCTCCCGACTTCGGCTCAGGTCATGATCTCGAGGTTTGTGAGTTCGAGCCCCGCGTCGGGCTCTGTGCTGACAGCTCAGAGCCTGGAGCCTGCTTCCAAGTCTGTGTCTCCCTCGCTTTCTGCCCATCCCCCGCTCACGCTCTGTCTCTCAAAAATTAAAGAAAAAAAAAAATTATCCAGGGTACCTGGGGGGCTCAGTCAGTTGAGCATCTGACTCTTAATGTCAGTTCAGGTCTTGGTCTCGGAATCACGCGTTCAAGACCCACACTGGGCTCCGTGCTGGACGTGGGGCTTACTTAAAAAAAAAAAAAAATCATCCAGTCCAGGGGGGTTGGCCAACTTTTCCTGTGAAAAATCAGAGAGTCAATATTTTCAGCCGTGCGGGCCAGATGGTCTCTGTCGTAAGGACTCAATTCTGCTGTTGCAGCTGGAAAGGCCATAAAGGATATGTCAACAAAGGAGTATGGCCACGTGCCAATAAAACTGTACTTACAAGCCCTAGCAGTGGGCCAGATTTGGCCCGGGGGCCACGGTTTACCTGCCTATGACCTAGTCTAACGTTTTCATGTAACAAGGAAGGGGTTCACCGAGGGTCACGTGGGAAGTTAGGAACAAAACCCGAACTCACTCTCAGGCCTGCCAACATCCTATCTTTGTGCCTTCGCTTTGACCTCTTGGCTGGCTTCTGTGGGCCCAATTAAACCTTCTTTTCCTCCACTAATTGAGCTGGGACTTTTCCCAGATGCCTCTGGGCAGGTACCCACCAGAAAGTGCAAGGTACATGCACTCGTAACCGCCCGTGTCTCAGGTTAGCTACTGGTAGTTTGCCCTTCCTTCTTAACATCAGAGACTCTCCTACATTCTTCCCATGCATACATCCTATGCTTCCCTAAACAGACTCAGAGACGTGAAGTGTCAAGAGAAAAAGCCGAGGGGTTGGAATGAGATAGACCCGGGTCCTGAGTCTGCCCCACCGGGAGCTCTGCGTGACTGCGGGCAAGTCACTTTGCCACCGAGCCCGAAAGTGTTCCTATGAAACGGGAGGAACAACCCACCTCAGAAACAAACCGCTTGTAAAATTCCTGCTTGGCATGTTGTGAGCGCTTCATGGAAATTCCCAGATGCAGTCTGGGCTTGGATTTGCTCATGACAGAGTGGGCGGTTCCTAGGGTGGTCCCCGGTATTTGCACTTTTGTATAATCCCTACCCTTGGGTGTAGAGGACTTGGGATTCGCTTTTCACGGACGGAATAGGAGACAAAGGAAGTGATAGAATGTGGTTCCTCAGACGATTACATCTGTGATCACCGTATGATCCCGAAATTCTACTTCTCGATATTTATCTCAGTATATAGCTGAAAGAATACACAAGGAAACTTTTTAGATGATGGAAAAAATGTTCCCTATCTTGATTATGGGGGTGATCACGTGGGTGTATACATTTGTCAAAACTGGTTAAATGGGCCACTTAAAAGGGAGGGCGGGGTGATGGAATGTCCTTTCCAAGATTAGGTTGTAAAAATCTATGACCCAGAAATTCCACTCCCAGGTGTATGACCCAAAGAACGGAGAACAGTGTTCAAACACATGTTTATAGCAGCACTATCTGCAATGGCCAAAAAGTAGAAACAACCCGGGGCGCCTGGGGCGGGGGGCTCATCGGTTAAGCATCCGACTCTTGATCTCAGCTCAGGTCATCCATGATCTCGCGGTTTGTGGGATCGAGCCCTGAGTCGGGCTGTGCGCTGACAGCGTGGAGCCTGCTTGGGATTCTCTCTCTCTCTCTCTCTCTCTTTCCCTCTCTCCCTCTCCCCCACTCATGCTCTCTGTCTCAAAATAAACAAATGAACTTAAAAAAAAAAGGGGGGCTGGGGGAGGGGGAGGGGGAGGTAGGGTTCAATGGGGACAGTTTCGGTTTGGGAAGTTGAAAAGGTTCTGGGGACGGGCGGCGTGGTTGTACAGGACGGTACAGCAGTGCAACTGTATTTCATGCCACAGGACCACGCATTAAAAAATGGTTAAGATGGAGAACTTGATGTTGTGTATTTTACCATAGTGACAGTAATAATGATAATGATGATGATGATGGTGGTGACGGTGATGATAATCACAGGACATTTCTTTGAAGCCAAGACCCAGGAAGCCACAGAGCATGACTCCCGCAGCTAAAATTAGGCTGGGCTTGAGCGCCTGGGCTTGAGAGTTCTTACACCTACAAGGGGCGGCAGCCTCAGCCTCCCCCGCCAATCATCCCGCAGCCAGAGAGTGGCCTACCCACCCCCTTCCCAAAATAGGCTGGGAGGCTATTTTGGTACAATTTGTTCTCTCATAAAATGAGATCCTAGCACATTGGTGCTCCCTGGCGGGCAGCCGGCTTATCACCAACACCCAGCAGGTGCTAGATGAGCCCAAGGAGAGGTGCTCTGGGGGAATTGCAAAGCTGGCCTTGGGAATCCGGCTCCAGAACCTCCTGCTAGTCACCCTGAGACGAAACTGAGGCTCAGAGAAGGGGAGTTCCTCGCCCAAGGCCACACGCCCCGCGGATGAAAAGCCAGGGTGTGGACGGGTCTGAGAAGCTACACGGCCGGTTCCGTTTTTTCTTTCAGCTTTGGCAAAGACAGGCGGTTGTGGATTCCCCACCACGGTCAAGATACGAACCGTCCCATCCCCCCCGCCCCGTTCTCCTGGCCCCTTCAAAGACGGTCTCTCCTACGCCCCAGCCCTGGCACCCACTGATCTGTTTTCGGCCCCTATCAGTCCATTCTTCCTAACACATCGTGTAATGAGAGCACACAGGATGTAGCCCGAGGCTGACTGCATTCGCTCGCCAAATGCCTCTGAGACTCAGCCTCATCGCTGTGTGTATCAGCAGTCGGTTCCTTTTCATCGCTGAGTAGTATTCCATCGTGTGATGTTCACCCACTCGCCGGCTGCAGGACGCGTGGGATGTTTCCGCTTTTTGAAAACAGCCACTTTAAACATTTCCTGGGTGAACACGAGTTTATGTTTCACTTGCGGCATTCTATGGCCAGCGGTGTTTCATTTCCCAAGAGACCACCCAGCTGTTTCTGGCCAGCACTCGGCTAGCTTCCAGGTGCTCCAAATCCTTACCAGCACCTGGCATTGTTAGCTATTATCTTATCCATTCTAAGCCGTATCGTATTCACCTGCTATGGCTGCCATAACGACAGAGTGGCTTAAATAAGAGAAATGCATTTTCTTACAGTTCTGACAGCTCCGGGTCCAAGACAAAGGCATCGGCAGCAACGTGTGTTTTCTTCTGAGGCCTCTTCATTGCTTGTAGATGGCCATCTTCTCCCTGGGCCCTCATATGGTCTTTTCTCTGCCCGTGTCTGTGTCCTAATCCCCTCTTCTTATAAGGACCCCAGTTGTATTGGAGTAGGGCCCACCCAAAGAGCTCATTTTCACTTAATCACCCCTTTAAAGACCTTATCTCCAAATACGGTTACGTTCTGAGGTACTGGGGATTGGGGTTTCAACTTATGAATTCTGGGGGGACACGATTCAGCCTCTAACAGATATGCAGTGGTATTTTGTTGTTTTAAGGTGTGTTTCATGTGATTACTTGCCGTCCATATATTCTCTTTGGTGAACTGTCTGTTCAGATTTTTTGCCCAATTTTTTATGGAGTTTTTTCTTCCTTCCTTCCTTTTTTTTTTTTTTTTTTTTTTTTAAATAGAGAGAGAGGCGGGGAGGGACAGAGACAGAGACAGAGACAGAGAATCCCGATGTGGGGCTCGATCCCACGACCCTGGGATCAAGACCTGAACTGAAATCAAGAGTTGGACGCTCAACCAACTGACCCCACCCAAGGCGCCCAGGAGTTTTTCCTTTTTTATTGGAAAAGTTTTTACACCTTTACTGAGATAGAATTGACATACAATAAACTGCGCATATTTAAAGCGTAGAGTTTGAGAAGTTGTAATACGCATATAGACCTGCGAAGCCATCACTACAGTCAGGATTGTTAAGATTCCCATCGCCTATGGGGCGCCTGGGTGGCGCAGTCGGTTAAGCATCCGACTTCAGCCAGGTCACGATCTCGCAGTCCGTGAGTTCGAGCCCCGCGTCGGGCTCTGGGCTGATGGCTCAGAGCCTGGAGCCTGTTTCCGATTCTGTGTCTCCCTCTCTCTCTCTGTCCCTCCCCCATTCATGCTCTGTCTCTCTCTGTCCCAAAAATAAATAAACGTAAAAAAAAAAATTTTTTTTTTAAAATAAATGGACTCATAGAGTGTGTGTTCTTTTTTTTTTTAAAAAAAAGTTTATTTATTTTGAGAGAGAAATAGAACTCAAGAGTGTGAACAGGGGAGGGGCAGAGAGAGAGAGAGAGAGAGAGGGAGAGAGAATCCCAAGCAGGCTCCGCTCCGCACTGTCAGCACAGAGCCTGATGTGGGGCTCGACCCCACAAACTGTGAGATTGTGACCTGAGCCGAAATCAAGAGTTGGGTGCTTAACTGACTGAGCCACCCAGGCGCCCCTCGTCCACTCAGCTTTTGATGGACGTTTGTTTGTTGTTTCCAGCTTGGGGCTATTACAAAGCCGCTATGAATGTTGGTGTACATGTCTTTGTAGGGACATGTACATATTTTCATTGCTCCCGGGCAAGTACCTGAGTAGAACAGCTGGGTTATATGACAAGTGAACACCCTATTTTTGAAGAAACTGCCACTGTCTTCCAAAGTGGCCATGCCATTTTACACTCCCGCCATTTTACATTCCCACCTATGGAATATGAGCGTTCCTCTTGTTCCACACATCCTCGCCAGTACTTAGTATGGACAGTCTTTTATATATATATATATATATATATAT
>NW_024412424.1:1313807-1362577 GCF_014898765.1 Herpailurus yagouaroundi | reverse complement strand
TGTGCGAGTTGGGGGGGCAGAGAGAGACATAATCCGAAGCAGCCTCCAGGCTTCGAGCTGTCAGCACAGAGCCTGACGTAGGGCTCGAACTCACAAGCCACGAAGATCAAGACCTGCGCCCCGGGCAGTGTTTTTAATTTAACCATCCTAGAGAATGCGAACTGGGTATCTTCCCACCCATTTCCTGGATGGCTAAGGATGTTGAGCATCTTTTCATGTGATTTCTGTGTGTGTGTGTGTGTGTGCTATCTGTATATCCTCAACGTCAAAGTGTCCATTCAAATCCTTTGCTCATTTTTAATCAGGCTATTTATTGACTTTTGAGAATTCTTTATATATTCTAGATATAATCCCGTTATCAGATGTGTGATTCCCAAGTTGTGCTCTTAACAAGGTCCTGCACATGGGGTGCCTGGGTGGCTCAGTCGGTTAAGCATCTGACTTCGGCTTAGGTCATGATCTCGTGGTTTGTGAGTTTGAGCCCTGCGTCGGGCTCTGTGCTGACAGCTTGGAGCCTGGAGCCTGCTTCAGATTCTGTGTCTCTCCACCTCTCAGCCCCTCCCCTGCTCATGCTCTGTGTCTCTCTGTCTCTCAATAATAAATAAACGTTAAAAAAAAAATAAAACAAAAACCAAAAAACAAAGTCCTGTACAGACTGAGCTGCAAACCCCAATCACCCAATAATCCTCCCATCTGCCTACAAAGGGCAGTGATAATCATCACCCTCTTTGCCCCCAAAAGGCAAACTGGCTTGGAGAGGGGGAGGCCCCGTGACCTGTTGGTGACACAGTAAATATTTGAACTCCGAACCCCAGACTTCACCCACAGGCTCCATCCCGATTTGGGACTGCCGTGAGCCTCATCTTCCTGGAAACGCTGAATGTCTCTAAGGGTACAGAACCCCCCTGTGTCCTGAGGCCTAAAGAGCAGGAATGAATCAGACAAGGCAAGAGACAAGGGTTCTTTCACAACCGATTTATTTGCTGAACCTTCATGCCGAGCCTTGACAAACATGCAAGAGGATGAATTCGGAGCTTCAGGACCCACCCAGCTCCCTCCCAGGTGTCACAGGATCGAGGCACTTTCCCAACAGCCGGGCAATATCCGGGGCCCTGCTGACCCCGCCCTGATCTTGACGCAGCTGTAGGCTGAGTACCCACGTGCAGAGGACAGCTCTAAGCGGGCCCAGTCTGGGCCAAAACCCCACCTGAGACTGGCCACACCTCATCTACCCACCCCTGCTTGGATGTCCTGGCAACAGGTTGAGATGAAGGAGGCCGGGGGCAGGGGGTGGGGGCTCAGCTCTCGTTCCCTGCACTCACCCTGACGCATGTCCCGGGCCCAGCGGCAGCAAGATGCCCAGCACAGAGCAAGCCGACTCTTCTGATTGGATGAATGAGCAGTGGAGGACGCAGGCATGAGGGAGGCCTGACGCTTCTAGGGCCCAACAGCAGGTGCTCGGAGCCCCTTCACGGAGCTGGATCTTGGGACCCCTGCCCGGCCAACTGCGTTTCTTTGGTTTAGCACCAGCCTGAAGCCAAAGATCAGAACGAGCCTCCCCCACCCTCCAAGCTCTCCAGACTGGCCTAGGTGTGTCTACCGAAGGCCCCCTTTGTGCCAGGTCACTTGCGGGGTTCTCCGATCCACAAACACAAATCATCTAAAATGCAAAGCCGCTCCCAAGCATGGTGAACATCCGTCAAGGCCTCCCCTCCCGACTGCGTGGTGCTTAAGAGTTTATAAGGCTGGTTCACATCCAGGCGCACACCAACACTTCCATAAGGAGGAGGGCTGGGGGTCCCCACCGTACAGATGGGGAACGGAAGGCTTGGAGGAGGCAACTTGCCCGGTGCCTTCCAGGAGGGGTGGGCAAGAAGAGACGTGTAAGGTCATAGCAGCCGCCTCCCAGCAGGTACTTAGGAAATGGCCATCAAACTCGTGACTCTCAACCTGACCGGAGATTCTTTCGGAGTCAAGACGTAATTTTAGAGAGGAAATGATGGGGCAAGAATATACTGCTAGAGTTTCTGGCTGGAGCCACTGCCAGGATTCTGTGGGCCTCCCCCCCGAATAAAGCTGGGTCGCTATGGTGGCCTGGCACAAAGAGAGGGACCCCTCCATTCCCACAAATGCCCCTCAGCCCCATATCTCATTTAACGCCCCCCGCCCCCATCAGCCCTGGAGGGTGGGCTGATGGCCCCAGTTTGTAGACTGGGACGTCAAGGCCCGGAGAGGGGAAAGCTGAGCCCAGGAGGCGCCCACACCAACTCTGAGGGTCCTGGGTCTGGGTCTTCTCCCCAGCACCCCACAAGGCCTCTGGGCCACCCACTAATCTGCCTTCTTGGTTTTCTTCTTCCTGGAGCCCTCGCTCAGCTCCTCCTTGGACTTAGCAGGCAGGGCTGAGTGCGGGGAGCCGGGCCCGCCGCCGCCGTGGGACCCGCCGTGGGACCCACCATGGTTGTCGTGGTAATGGTCATCCCCCCAGGCAGCCCCAAACAGCACAGGGCAGATGTAGCCCTCCAGAACATCAAAAGGGGAGCCATGAGAGTGAGTGGCCGTCAGGAACACCTGAGGTGGGATGGAAGGGGGGCAGGGAGACAGCGAGAGAGACAGAGGGAAACCGAGGCAGAAAGCAAAGTGGGGGGATGGGAGAGGGAAGAGGGGAGAGGTCAGCCAGGTTAAGGTCAGAGGTAGCCCAGACCCCCCCCCCCCCGGCTTTATGCACCCCCAGGAGGGTGACCAACTGTCCCAGGTCTCCCGGGATACGGAACTTCCGGTGTTGAAACCCAGATAGCATCGGGCACACGGAGACAGGCGATCTCCCCCCCTTGCCTCCCACCTCGGCTCAGAGAGCAACAGTGCTTGGCCTGAGGTTGCTCACTGCCTTCCCCTTTTCAATGGCCTATGGGTCCCCTCCCCGCCAGCCAGCCAGCAGCCACGCTCCCCAGATGCATGGGGAAGGCAGTGTGGTCCCTGAAGATCCCCCCTGGGTGAGTCAACCCCAACTCAAGGCCTCAGGATCAGACCAGCACCATTCCTGGCCTAGCCTGGGTCCCCTGCGTCCTGAGTGTGCCTTCCCTGGGTCTCAACCCTCAGCTCTCCACTGCCAAGGCACAAGCTCCCCCCCACCCCCCGATTCTCCAAATGGACTTCGTACACTCCTGCCCCACTCTTAAGGTGGGCCCTCTGCCCAGAAGGCCTTATTCTTCTCACCCAGTCCCCTACCTGCTGGAACTCCTCTTATCAGACCTTCTTCCCACGCACGGACCTCCTGGCACCCCCTTCCCCAGCCCCCTGCCTTAGGGCTGTCCTTTCTGGGGCACAAGACTACAAGCCCGAGCTCCCAGCCTGGAAGGTGCGGGTTGGGGTGGGTCAGGGCAGCAAGACTTACCTTACAGGACACCATGAACACGGTGAAGATGAAGGTAAGGCTGGCTTTGGACACGGGGAGCCAGCGGGTCTGCTGCAGGGTGAAGAGTATGGCTCCATACAGGCTGGCCTTTGTGGGGCTGGAGGGGGCGGCCTCAGTTACCACGAGGCGCCAGCCACGCAGCCCAGGCCTTTTTACCTCCGGCCCCGACCCCGCCTGCCCACTGCCGGCCCCAGCTCACATCCCAGCTTCTCCTGAGCGTGAGGTGGGAAAGGGCCTGCATGGCACGGATACGGTGGTGTCTCCCTGCACAGTAAAGGGTTAACAGGGCCCAGAGAGGTTCTTCTTTCTTAACTTCCTTACGGGATAGGTTTTCAATAGTTTAACTTGTTGCAGAAGACAGACCCGTGACTTCCGTTCCTGATGTCTGTTGTGCACCGCCGTCCTTAATGATGATAATTCTGCCTGGTATTTCCAAAGCACTCGCCTGCCAGGGACCGGTGCTGCGGAATCTATCCGTGTGGTTCCTGGGGGCCCCTCACCCTCAGCTGATGAGGCGGAAAAGGAATCCAAGGGGGGAAACCACCTGCCCACTTGGTTGCAGACAACACAGCTAGCTGTCTGGGTCCCCATTTCCTTGTCGGTGGCCCGAGGGTGGGAAGACACTTTCGTGGGGGGGTGAAATGAGCGAATTCTCTCTTCCGAGGTGTGAAATGGGAAGTAATTGTCATGGGCGTATGGGCAAGCCTTTTAATTTTGTCATATTTAAATTTTTTTTTAATGTTCATTTATTTTTGAGAGAGAGAGAGACAGAATGCGAGTGGGTTAGGGGCAGAGAGAGGGGGAGACGCAGAATCCGAAGCAGGCTCCAGGCTCCGAGCTGTCAGCACAGAGCCCGACTCAAGGCTCGAACTCACGAGCTGTGAGATCATGACCTGAGCCGAAGTCAGATGTCAACCGACTGAGCCACCCAGGCGCCCCTAATTTTGTCATATTTTAAATGGCCACGGTTTTTATGTGTTGTCGATTGGGAGAAAATTGAACTAGCCCAAACCAGTTAGGTCTTTTAAAAATGTATAGGCTACAGGGGCCCCTGGCTGGCTCAGTTGGTGGGATGTGTGACTCTTGATCTTGGGGTTGTGAGTTCGAGCTCTGCGTTGGGTGTAGATGCCTTAAAAACAAAATCTTAAAAAAAAAGCAATGTATGGGCTACATGCAGCATGAGGCCCTACGCGGAGTCCTGGATGCAGCTGGCTCTGCCCACCTCGTCCCAGCCACATTCCCCATCCACGCTCTGTGCCATACACTCTCCACCAATGCTCTGTACTCCTCACCCCCCATCCATACTCTGTACCCTGACCCCCCAGAGCTGGGCAGAATCATTGCTCTTTTCTCACTTGACAGGTGGCAGAGGTGCTGGCCTCTGTCCAGAGGTTCCTCCTTTGCCAGAAAACTCCTACTCACTCTTCATAACCCGAGTCAAGTATCTCATCTCCCTGCAGCTCTGCCTGCCCCTCCCCCCTGGGCAGAGCCCTGGTTCCCCATTTCTGGGTCCCCCAGCCTTGACCTCTGGAAGCTTCTGGAAGACAGAATCGGTGGCTGAGGCTTCCAAGTCACCAGGAGTATCCAACCCAGGGTCAGGCCCAAGAGGCACCTGTACATACAGGAAGGAGGAGGGGCGGAAATGGGATACTCACAAGGACATGTGCAGGATCTCATTGGTCTCCGGCTTCCAGACCCCTCGGAGCAGCTGCTCAAATTTGGACATGAGGGCGACACCAGAGCCTACGAGACAGGGTGCCCCTGAATGAGCCTGCCACCTCCAGTTCCCCCATCCTTCTCAGCTGAATCCCCAAGGAAGCAGCTTCTCCAGAGGGACACTGAGCCTGGGGGTCTGTTCATCAGTTGCAGCAGGGAAACTGAGGCTCAGAGAGGGTCACATGGCATATTCGGAGCAAAACTAGCATGAAGGAATTGAGGTCATATCCCATCTGCAAGGTATGTCTCAGACAAATGTGGGTTGTCTGCCCTGATGCCCTGAGGGAGTCCCGGATCCTGAGCTGTGCATAAGGCTTCCAGAAGCCTCCCTATCCCAGTCTCTCTCCTCCTCAGGGCTCTGAACTCTCAATCTTTCTTAAGCCACTTGCCCTCCAGGAGGCATGCTGTAACTCTAGGGAATTTGCTCTGTAGTATAGGCTTCCTGGAGAGTAAATAAGGAGACCTATATGCAGACATAAATGATTATCGTTCTAGAAGAATTTTTCCATTTACCCCAAATGTATTGGTTAAAGAGGTTGGACTCCTAGAGCTACTCCAGGAGTAGCTATGCTACTTGAGGTGCCTAGTATGTACCACTGGACCAGGGGTTCATATGTGGAGTGATTTTGCCCCTAAGAAGGCACTTGGAAATGTCTGGAAACACTTTTGGTTGTGGCAACTGGGGAGGGGGCTGCTACTGGTCAGCAAAGGCCAGGAATGCTGCTCAACATCCTATAAAGCACAAGACAGCCTCCACCTCAGAGCATGATCCAGCCCCATGTGTCAATGGTGTGGAGTATGCTGGAGCTCAGTGGAGGGTGAGTCTAGGCCCCGATATTTTTGCAGTACACACTTTGGTATTAGGGAGCAGGGATGAGGTGTCCAGTGGTGTTAGCACCTGCTTGAGCCTTCTTTCCCTGTCTTCCTTTTACTCCTTGGTCCACCTCTCCAACTATTATTGTCAAATTGTCTACTTCTACTTTAACTTCTCTCAGTTCGTGCTTTATATATTTTGGTGTTTTTAGGTGCATACATGTTTGTAATTTTTACATCTTCCTCGTGGATCAACCTGTCATTATAAAGTACCCCTCTTTATTTTTAGTAGCATTTTTGTTTGTTTTTTTAATTTTTTTTTCAACGTTTATTTATTTTTGGGACAGAGAGAGACAGAGCATGAACGGGGGAGGGGCAGAGAGAGAGGGAGACACAGAATCGGAAACAGGCTCCAGGCTCTGAGCCATCAGCCCAGAGCCTGACGCGGGGCTCGAACTCACGGACCGCGAGATCGTGACCTGGCTGAAGTCGGACGCTTAACGGACTGCGTCACCCAGGTGCCCCTGTTTGTTTGTTTTAAAGTCTGTCTTGGTCTACCTCCTAGCATAGCTAGAGGAGAGAGGAAAGGAGGCCTTCAGAGTAGTTAAGAATGTGGACGGTGAATTCAGAGGACCTAGAGACAGACCTCGCGGCACTCCCTTAGCTGTGTGACCGCGGGCAAGTGATTTCATTTCCTTCCTCAGTGAAAGGGGATGACATTAGACTTCTAAAGCAGGGTCTTGGGGCGCCTGGGTGGCACAGTCGGTTCAGCGTCCGACTTCAGCCAGGTCACGATCTCGCGGTCCGTGAGTTCGAGCCCCGCGTCAGGCTCTGGGCTGATGGCTCAGAGCCTGGAGCCTGTTTCCGATTCTGTGTCTCCCTCTATGCCCCTCCCCCGTTCATGCTCTGTCTCTCTCTGTCCCAAAAATAAATAAACGTTGAAAAAAAAAATAAAATAAAATAAAGCAGGGTCTTAAGGATCAAATGGGGTAAGATGGACAAAGGGCTCAACTCAAACCTGTCCTGGGTCATAAAGTCTTCACTGGGCATCCATGAACACGGACAGGAAACCGAACTACATCTTTTTCACGCCCCTCACTGAAACACAACCTTTCCTTCCATCGTGAAGGGAGGTAGTGAGCTGAGCAGGATTTGCAAGTCTGTGACTCCATCACCAACAGAATCCACAGATTTATTTCCTTTTCACGTTCCCGTGGTTGCAGATGGTTTCATAATATCGTTTGTGCTGGACAGCACTTCAAAAGGTTGAGAATTCCCTATTTGCTAACGAATGGTCTGTTATTGAGTGCCTCGGTAGAGAGGTATAAAATGACTATGCCATACTAAAACTTTGTTTGATGCCTATTTTGAAATAATGGGCCTCTTTTATCATCATATATATTTCATTTTATGCACTTAAAGACATAAAAGGCTTTCCCGGACTCAAAAAGGACCATGGTCCACAAAGGTTAAGAACCCCTATAGTTACAGGGGTGTGACTTCTTCTCCAGGAAGCATTTGGCAACATCTGGAGACACTTCTGGTTGTTACGCTGGCGGGTGCTACTGACTTCTGGTGGGGGGAGGCCAGGGATGCTGCTCTACATGTTACAACGCAAGGGACAGCACCCCCCCCTCCCCAGAGGGTGATCTGGCACCAAATATCAGAAGTGTTGCAGCTGAGAAAACATGCTTGAGAGACAGCCGTCACTGTCTCGTTGTCCTATTAATCTTTGACAGCTAAATTCCGGAAGAATTTTCCCATTTACTCTAAAGGTGTTGGCTAAAGACACTGGACTCCCGCAACAGTCCTGACACCCCTTAGCCTGGACTAGTATCTATGCCGACCTGGGTGCCCGACATGTAGCACACTGAGCAGGGGTTCTTAACCGAGGTGATTTTTCCATCGTTATCATGGTCCTGTTTACCTTTGACCCAGCCGGTGGCAATCATGACGAACCACCCATGGTGGTAGTGGTGGTGGGCGTGATGGATGCCCACGGCGATCTTTCGGACTCTGACTACCTCCTTCATGGCCACAAATATAAGTTTCACGGGTAAGAAGCAGACACACTTGTAAAAGAGGTCCAGGGGGCAGAAGAAAATCAAGTACCTTTGGGGAGAGAATGAGGAGCGTCAGGGGGAGACAGACCGTGGGGGGTCCCTGGGAGGTTGGGTCCAGACCTCCCCTCTCCCCCAACTTGCTGGGCTCTGGACAGAGCTGGGCAGCGGAGAGCAGTGCGTTCAGGCCCACGGTGGAGATTGTGCTGATGGGTCCTATTTCCTCCAACCTCCTGCCCCCCAACTCCCAGGTGGCTGGGTCACCCCTGCCCCTGGCTCTGCTCTCCCACACCCCACCAGCTTGACAGTGCTTACCAGACGGCCGAGGCCAGCAGGACGCTGGAATTGTTGCTGAAGTAGTCGATCAGGGGCTCCCCGAGGAGCAGATCCGCCAAGATGTAACTCCCGAAGCAGTGCAGCATGGCGCACAGCCAGGACGCCAAGGGATGGCGCCGGGACAGCTCGACTGCTCCTGGGGGGGGAGGGGGGAGAAGGGGCCATCATTGGGGTGCCAAGAGCATGCTTTGTCCCCATGTCGTCTGGTCAGCTTATCCTAATTCAGCTGCCTTTGCAGAGCGCCCGCCCCATGCCTTGCAGCTCGCCCATTTCAGAGGAAGAACCCAGGCTCAGGGAGGCGGGACACATGCCTGAGGTCACACAGAGGAAAGGCAGAGCTGGGTCGGGCCTCTCTCCTCTGTGCTCAGAGAGGTGGCAATGATTGGTAATGCCAGCTCCTAGTTAGCAGGCAGCTCCAGGTCACAGACACCGGGTTCACATCTACATGAAGGACTCCTTCAATCGTCGTTGATACCCACCGCCAAGTGATCACTCTCATTATCCCCACAAAGAGAGGGAGGCGTGGAGATAGAGCCAAGTGCAGATGGGAACACTTCGATAGGGCTGCTGCTGCCTCGGGCTGATGCCAAGATCCCCACGGGCTCACGCCCGGCCTCTCCGTCTCTCCCTGTTTTTAAATTTTTATTATTGCGGTAAAATATACACGAAATGTACCACTTTCACCATTTTTTAAGTGCACAGCTCAGGGGCATTAGGCACATTCCCACTGTTGGTGCAACCATCATCGCCATCCATCTCCAGGACTTTTTCATCGTCCCCAACTGAAACCCTGTGCCCGTTAAACACTTAACTCCCCGTTCTCTCCCTTCAGCCCCTGGTGTCCACCATTCTACTTTCGGTCTCTGTGAATCTGACCCCTCTAGGGACCCCATGTAGGTGGGATCACACAGTATCTGTCCTTTCGTAGTCTGGCTTATTTTCCTTAGCGTGATGTCCTCAAGGCACGCTCGTGTTGGAGCACTGCTAGTGTTAGAATTCCTTCTTTTTTAAGGTTGAAAAATATCCCATTAAATGGTTAGACCACATTTTGTTTCTTCAACTCATCCACCGATAGACGTCTGAGCTGTTCCCACCTTTTGGCTATTGTGAATAATGCCGTGAAGAACACGGCACGTACAAATATCTATCTGAGTTCCTGGTTTCAACTCTTGTGGTGACATATCCAGAAGTGGAATTGATGGGTCATATGATAATTCTATATTAACATTTTTTTTTAAGTTTTAAATATTTACTTATTTATTTATTTTGAGAGAGAGAGAGAGTAGGGGAGGGCCAGAGAGAGAGAGGGAGAGAGAAAATCCCAGGCAGGCTCCGCACTGCCAGCACTGAGCCCAGCATGGGACTCGAACTTACGAACCACGAGTCCATGACCTGAGACAGAATCAAGAGTCAGACGCCCAACGGACTGAGCCACCCAGGCGCCCTATGCTTAATTGTTTGAGGAACTGCCATATTGTTTCCCATAACCGCTGCACGATTTCACATTCCCACCAACAGGGCATGAGGGTTCCACCTTCTCCACATCCTCGCCAACACTTGTTATTTTCTGTTACGAGCTAGTGGCCCGGAAGAAATAAAGACACACAAGCAGAAGGGGCCAAGCACAAATGCCACCTCCTCTAGGAAGGCTTCCTGGCTCTGCTGAGTCGGTCACTCCTGCCTCTGGGCTCCCACAACCCTGTGGACTTCATTCTACCATGGGCCTTGGTATTTTACTTAATTGTTCTTTTTTTGATTTTTCTTTTAATGTTTATTTATTTTTGAAGGAGAGAGAGAGACAGCATGTGAGCGGGGGAGGAGCAGAGAGAGAGAGAGAGAGAGAGAGAGAGAGAGAGACAGAATCGGATGCAGGCTCCGGGCTGTCAGCACAGAGCCCGACGCGGGGCTCGAACTCACAGACCGCGAGACCATGACCGGAGCCGAAGTCGGACGCTCAACCAACTGAGCCACCCAGGCGCCCCAACTTAATTGTTAACACCAACGGGAAGTAGATGAGAGGTTGCCTCGGGCTAGAGGGAATGGGGGAGAATGGAGAGTGACAAAGGATAGAGGTTTCTTTCGGAGGGGATGGTCGCACAATTCTGTGAATATACTAAAAACCAATGAACGGGATGCTTTAAATGGGTGAATTGGGTAGTATACGAATTAGAGCCCAATAAAGCTGTTATAAAATAAACAACAATGGAAAAAATGTAACTTATTTCGGTTTCTGTAACGGAGGATACACACTCATAAATGATACTAAAGTGAGTCTTCCTATGAACCCAAGGCAACAACAACAACAACAACAACAACAAAGGATGGTTCTGCTTAGCGGAGAGGAACAGGAATCCTCTCCCTCCAGAAGATGGCTCAGTGCATCGGCCTGCAACTTTACAAATCAGACAGCAGCGCCCCACCCCAGAGCATCTCGGTTGGGCAGCCTGGGGTGTGGCTGGGCTTACGGATTTTTTGATGCTTCTGGGTGATTCTTATGGGCAGCAATGTTGAACATCACACGGCGACAGAGGAATGAGCTGGCTGATGTCCCGATGTCCTGCAGCCCTGATAAGCCAAGATCTTCTATCCGTGGCTAGGAGGATAGGCTCCCAAGAACAATGGTTTCCAAACTGTGTTCCTAGGAACCCTGAGGATTTGCAGGAGAGACCAAATGGGAACGTTCTGGGTCCTTCACCCCATGTCCACCAGAGCATACCTGCATTTGCTGCTTCATCTCAGTGTTCAAGACAAGCTTTTGTTTTGTTTTATTTTAAAGCTATCTCTGTGCTGGGGGCACCTGGCTGGCTCAGTTGGAAAAGCATGAGACTCTTGATCTCGGGGTTGTGAGTTAGAGCCCCACATCGGGTATAGAGATTGCATAAAAATAAAACCTTTGGGGTGCCTGGGGGGCCCAGTTAAGTGTCCGACTCTCGATTTCAGCTCAGGACGTGATCTCACAGTCCATCAGTTCCAGCCCCGCATATGGCTCTGTGCTGACAGCGTGGAACTTGTTTGGCATTTTCTCTGTCTCTCCTCTCTACCCCTTCCCCATTTGCATGCTTTCTCTCTGTCTCAGAATAAATAAATAAACTAAAAAAAAAAAAAAAAAAAGAACTTTAGAAAAAGAAAGCGTATGTCAATACTGCCGAATAAAGTCAGTAGCTGGTGTTACTGGGATTGTAGCAGTGTCAATTTCCTGGTTGGAGTAATGAGCTACCAGTATGTAAGACGATCTCTTTGGGGGAAGCTGGGGGAAGGGGACTTGGGAACTCTTCGCACGACTTTTGCCACTTCTTACGAGTTTTTAACTTTTTAAAAAATGTGTTTAATTCCCACATTGAAATAGAGGGCAAAGGTCTAGTTCTTAAAAAGTAAGTTTATAGGGGCGCCTGGGTGGCTCAGTCGGTTGGGCATCCGACTTTGGCTCAGGTCACGATCTCACGGTCCGTGAGTTCGAGCCCCGCGTCAGGCTCTGGGCTGATGGCTCGGAGCCTGGAGCCTGCTTCCGATTCTGTGTCTCCCTCTCTCTCTGCCCCTCCCCCGTTCATGCTCTGTCTCTCTCTGTCCCAAAAATAAATAAATGTTAAAAAAAATTTTTTTTAAAGTAAGTTTATAAAAACTATCTAGGGGAATAGGATTAATGCCTCTGAATCAAATCCTTACACTTTGTATTACGTAAAGTCTTTAGAATCTTTATAAATAGGTTCTATCATTATGTCAAATTATTTTGTTTGTTTGTTTCAAGTAATCTCTATGCCCAATGTGGGGCTCGAACTCACAGCCCCGAGATCAAGAGTTGTATGCTCTACCGACTGAGCCAGCCAGGTGTCCCCTACTTCATGTTAGCATCGCCATAATCTTCTGTAGCCACACCCCAGAGTTGCAACCTGGTGTTTCCTGCTGGGACGACTATTGATTTCTTGATTTCTTCCCTCCCCCACTAGTTTCATTTTCCAGAGAATGCTTTTAGGATTAAGCCGTAAGGTACAGACACTTAGCTCTCATGGCCAGAGCAGGTACCAAAGACTCCCCTTAAATGATTTACTTGAATCCAGTGACAACGCCACTCAATGTGGATGTGAGATGACAAGGTTACAGGTGATCTGTTAATCAAAAGACTAATCAAAATAAATGATCCCAGGTTTGGCTTGTTGTTGTTTTTTTTTTTTTAAGGTTACTTTGTTTCTAGAAATTGGATGCCTCTTGTCTCTAAGTTGTCAAATCTGAATGCGTGGCCTCTCCGTGACATGCACTACGTCTGAAGCTATTGACATCAATACCTATGCATACGGTCGATACACTCAAAACATTGATTTGCTCTTAGTCCTTCGTTGAATATGGGGACCTCATCAGTCTTACCTGCTGCTGTCCCCCGTCCCCGCCACCGTGCGTGGCACTGTGCCTGACACATAGTAGCTGCCCAATAAATAGTTGTGAGAGAATGAACTCCTGCCCTCACAGAGCTTACATTCTTGCAAATGTGGGCAGAACAGCTCGTAGGCACTGAGGTTGTGTTTGCGCACTTTGGGATGCACCGTATGAAAACCTCCCCTGCTCTATCTCTTTGTGGAGTTACTCTTTTGTCCCAGGCAACTGTCAGCCTTGACTCTATCCTGGAGAGCTTTTAATCACGCATAACAGAGGGATCAACATCCCCACTTGCAGCCAGTTATATGGGGGACCAGTATCCCCCTGCCCAGAATTCATGTCCGCCAGAACCTCAGAATGTGACCTTATTTGGAACAGGGTCAGTGTAGGGTTTTCATGCCAAGGAACATGAAGTCCAATCCCTTCTGTAGAAGGAGCTGCCTTCTTAGCTTGGTCAACTTCATAGAGAGGGGGGTGGGGTGGCTAGGAGTATGTGCCCCCGCTCCAGAGGGAAAAAAAGCCCCAGTTTCCCTCCATACACACAGTTGGGAGAATCCATAGGCAACACCATCTTGGAGGCAGTTTGGCAACACTGAGGAAATCTGAGGCTGTGCGTTGCCCATGTCTCAGCAATTCTGCTCCTCACGGCTGACTCAAAAGAAACTAGCAAAGGAGACCGGGGTGGGGGTCAGGGGGAGGATTCCACCGCCACACTGTTATAGGACCAAAGTACTTATCTCTTAGTGAGGGGTGGAGACTCACACAAAATGGGTTACCACAGAGCCGCTATTTAAAAGTGAACTAGATCGGGGCGCCTGGGGGGGCTCAGTCGGTTAAGCGTCTGACTTCGGCTCAGGTCACCATCTCAAGGGTCCCTGAGTTCAGGCCCCGCATCGGGCTCTGTGCTGACAGCTCAGAGCCCGGAGCCTGCTTCCGATTCTGTGTCTCCCTCTCTCTCTGCCTCTCCCCTGCTCGTGCTCAGTGTCTCTCTCAAAATTAAAGATTAAAAAAAAATTTTAGTAAAAAATAAATAAGTAAAAGTGAATTAGATCTATGGCCCTGGGAACAAAATCCCTTCTGGTTGAGAACCACCCCTCTAGATAAATCCACGTGGATAAATCCCGTACGGTTATTACTGAGTAAAAACGTTAGGTTGCAAGAGGATACATTTATGTATATCTTAAGTATATATTTGAAACAACATACTCCATGTAGTTTAGAGACACATACACAGCAGAGAAGGTGTAAATACAGGCGTGGGAACAATACGAGCCAATTTTAGGGTGGCGGTCACATCTAGAGAAGGAGGGACGGGGAAGGGACAGGGTTGGCTGGGTCTCTATTTATTTATTAAAAAAATCATCTGAGGGGCACCTGGGTGGCTCTTTCGGTGGAGCGTCCGACTTCTGCTCAGTTCATGATCTCATGATTCGTGGGTTCAAGCCCCGCTTCGGGCTCACGGCTGTCAGCGTGGAGCCGGCTTTGGATACTCTGTCCCCCTAGCTCTCTGCCCCTCCCCCACAGCGCTCTCTATCTCAAAAATAAATGAGCATAGAAAAAATAAATAAATAAATGAGCATAAAAAATATCTGAAGCAAATCTATGTTCACATCTGTTAAATCTGTGTAGAGGGAAGAGCGGTATCTGTGATATCTATTCTATGTGTATGAAATATTTAATCACCAAAATGGGTGAAAACAAGAGTCTCCCGGAAAGCTGATAAACAGGAGGGCTATGGGCTACTCATCTGCCTTATCACACTGGGCTCCACACTCTGTACTGAGCCCCCTCGCTACCTGTCCCCTCTCTGATGGCCATGACCAGAGGGCCAGGAGCCAGGGAAGTCTTGGGTGGGCAGGGGGATCCTGTTCCTGCAGGAACGGGAGGTCTTCGGTGGGCAGTGGGGCACCAGGCTACATCCTATCTGCAAGAACCCAACAAAAATATCCGGAAGACTCTTAAAAAATCATGTTCACAGCAGCACTGTTCACAACTGCCAAAGGGTAGACACAACCCAAGTGTCCCCCAATAGATGAACGGATAAACAGAATGTGATCGAGCCACACAATGAAATATATTCAGCCTTAAAGAGAAGCGAAGTCCTACAACGTGAACAAATCTTGAAGACGTGCTAAGTGAGAGAAGCCAGACACAAAAGGTCACATGGTGTATGATGTCATCTATAGGAAATGTCTAGAAAAGGCAAATCCATAGAAACAGACAGCAGGTTAGTGGTTGCCAGGGGCTGGGGGTTGGGGGGAAGGGGGAAACAGGGAGTGACTCTTCATGGGTATGGGGCTTCCTTTTGGGGTGAGGAAAGTGTTCCAAACTTAAATATTCCATATAGGTGGAATCATATCACATGCCTTTTACCTCTGGCTTTCACTGAGTGCAATATTTTCAAGGGTAATATTCATCTTTCTCGGCTGTGAGGTATTCCATGATAGGAACAGATCACAAGGTATTTATCCATGCTCTTTTTTTGTTAAAAAATTGTTTTTTAATGTTTGTTTACTTATGAAAAAGAGAGAGAGCACAAGTGGGGGAGGGACAGAGAGAGAGGGAGACACAGTAATCGGAAGCAGGCTCCAGGCTCTGAGCTGTCAGCACAGAGCCCGACGTGGGGCTCGAACCCACAAGCCATGTGATCATGACCTGAGCCAAAGTCAGATGCTTAACCGACTGAGCCACCCAGGCACCCCGTCTATTCTCTTGCACAAACCACATTTTATAATCAGGAAACCTGCCTCATAAAAGTTGTTTGAGAGGAAGTCCTAAACATACTCCCCTTTTTCTTTGTCCCCCCCCCCCCAACTAACCAGGTGACCTTGGACAGACCATTTTTGCTCTGTGTCTGGCTCCTTCTATCAGGTGTGAACCCCAATCCCCTCTTTGCCCAGCTGCTAACAAGGGCTGGTATCGAACTTTCCCTCCTCACCCTGGGGTTACAAGCCCAGAGTGCATCTTCTCCCCGCCCTCAGGGTCGTCCTGAGTCTTAGCATTTACAAAGGTCCTACAGTATGAAGCAGAATGTTCTTTCCTCTTCTTTGGGGCGTCTATTTAAAATGTGGCCAGCTGAGAGTTAATCCTTCAGAGCAACTGGTGGGTCCCGCAGGAGCCGGGTCAGGTGAGGCACCCATGTTTTGCAGAAATGGATACCTCTGCATCTAAAAATAACCCTGAGGGGTTGAATTCTTTCCAGGGTCACTCTTGTGCCCTCTGGGACCATCCCAGGGACTGAGGCCAGGGAGTGGGGGAAGGGGCTTTTGTGGGAGTAGAGCAGGCTCCCGTGGGTGAGTCCTGGTAGAAAAGTCACAGGCCCACGGTGGCCTGGGGCAAATGACTGCCTCCCACTAGCCTCCGCTTCCTCTGCTTTCAAAAGAACAGAATGAGAGCACCCCCTCCTCAAGTTGTGATGATTCAATGCGATGTGCACGATTATCAACACGCTTCTCAGCGCTATCAACCTTAGTGATCTCAGGATGAGTCTCCCCATTGCCACAGATGAGAAGACTGAGGCTGATGGGGGATGGGCCTGCCCTGAAGATCCACAGCAAGGTGGTGGCCGAGAACCTTCCCCCGGGGGCTCTTTCCCTTTGCCAGACTCCTTCCTGGCTTCTCTTGCTGGGTTTTGGGGCGGCATCAGGATCCAGGAGAATGTGGGTTGCAATCCCAGGTTTGCCACCAAAGCGTTCCCCTCTTGCTGGGTGAGCCCAGGCTAGTCACTCCTCTCCTCGGGCCTCAGCTGGTGTATTTGTGTATAACGGGTGGTGCTGGCTAGAGTGACCAACCACTCCGGGGTGGCCCGGGACCGAGGACCTCCTGGGACATGGGACTTCTGATGCTTGTCTTAATTGAACCTGGGCGAGGTGGTCACCCCAGTGCTCTTACTCATTTCAAAGGGCGCCAGTGAGGACAAAAAGAAATTATTGCTTAGTGCTTAGCAATTATGCAAGAGTTATTCCTGGAACTGGATCTGAAATGGAAAGTACCTGTGGGTGGAAATTTTAGCTGATGGATTTATAAAAATCGGCTCTGCCTGAGGAGGGAGGAGGAAGCTCCCCTCACGTTCCTTATTCTGGCCTGGGGTGGGCAGCACAACATTCCCTCTCCGGGGGTCAGTGTCCTGTCTGTGGATGGCAGGGAAGCACTAGAAGGTTCCACGGGGCGCTCTCAGCTCTGCCTTGGCTCTGTGCTATATAGTCTGAGGTCTAAACGTAAGAGATGTATTTACAGAGACTCTCAGTGACTTTAGGGCAAGTCTTCCCCTGAGCCTTCGAGTTCAGCCACCTGCCTTGGTTTCTTTCCCTGTGAGAGACAGCGGCCCTCTGCCCTGGAAGAACTTACAGTTTGTGCCAGAGGTCCCAAAACAGGGGTCGAGGAGCCGTCTCTTTAGCCCCACAGCATTTTAGAAAATGTTCAAACTGCAACAAAGACATCTTTCAGTAGGTGAATAATGACACTACGGTGCATACACACCATGGGATCTTACTCGGCGATAAACAGGAATGAGCTCTCAAGCCATGAAAACACATGGAAGAGGCTTAAATGCATGTTGCTATAGGGGAAAGAAGCCAGTCTGAAATGGCCATACACTGTACGATCCGAATTCTATGACAGTCTGCAGAAGGCAAAACCATGGAGACAGTAAAAAGATCAGTGGTTGCCAGGGGCTTGGGGGAGGGAGCAGGATGATTACGTGGGGCTTGGCGGATTTTTAGGTTAGTGAAACTATCTGTATACTATAATGGTGGCTATGCGTTAGGCATGTGTCAAAATCCACAACATGTACAACACAAAGTAACCCTAATGTAAACTATAGACCGTGCTTGGTAAGATGTACAGTGATGATAATAACGATGTGGATAAATGAGGTTGGTTTGTTGATGGTGACAAATGTACCCCTCTGTGCAGAATGTTGATGGTGGCGGAGGTCAGAGAGTAGATGGAAACTGTTACTCAGCTTCATTTTGCTGTGGATCTAAAACTGTTCTAGAGGGGCGCCTGGGTGGCTCAGTCGGTTAAGCGTCCAACTTCGGCTCAGGTCATGATCTCACGGTCTGTGAGTTCGAGCCCTGCGTCGGGCTCTGTGCTGACTGCTCAGAGCCTGGAGCCTGTTTCAGATTCTGCGTCTCCCTCTCTCTCTGACCCTCCCCCGTTCATGCTCTGTCTCTCTCTGTCTCAAAAATAAATAAACGTTAAAAAAAAATTTTTTTTAAATTAAAAAAATAAAACTGTTCTAGAAAAAAGTCTATTGGTCTGGAAGGTTCTTTGGATAGGTCAAGGCTTAAAGTATCCGGGACTGTCATTCATTCATCATTCAATCGTTTGGTCATGCAGCCAACATCCACTGCTTCCTCTCCTCTTCCCGTAGAGAGCTGGGGGTCCTGGAGGTGAGAGACCTGGTCCCCCCTGCCCCTACTGAGAAGCTCCAGGTCTAATAAGGAGATCCTGCCTCTTTCAGCCCATCACTTTTTAAATATTATGCAATTTTGATTCAGCAGGTCTGGGGTGAGGGGGAGTGGTGCCTGGCATTCTGCATTTCTTAACCAGCTCCCAGGGGACATAGATGCTGTTCACCTGAGGACCACACTCTGAGCTTTGTCCTCATTCAGGCTTCTCATGAAAGCCTGACCTGGAAAATGCCTGCATCCCAGGAAACACATCCTCCCACGGCCTTACAAATGATGGTAACTACCTCTCACAAGTGCCTTAGACCCTACTACTGACAAAGGTCTCAATAGAGTTTCACAACAGCCAGGCAGAAGAGTCCAGGATTACGTTCCAATGAGCCTATTTCATAGATGAGTGAGCTGTCGAAGCTCTCGGAGGCGCAGTAACCAGCCCGGTGTTTCCTCAGTGGTAGAGGCAGAACTGACTCCTAATTCAGAGATTTTTTTTTTTTTTTCCTAAAAGCCAGCTTGGCTGTCGGCTTCACAGGTGTGCTACCTGTGCAACTGCCCAGGACCCTGTGCTCAGAGGGGCCTCCCACTCAGTTTAGTGTTCTGCTGTCACTGTCTTGAGATTCTTAAGATCTAAATGAGGGGCCCCGACAATACTGAGAAGAAAGCTTTATAGAGGCTTGGCAGGAACACCAAACTGGAGGGCTAACAGCCAAGTCCAAGTCCGACACCTCCCTTTTCTAAGGGGAAGCAATCGTAGTGATTTCCGGGGTCAGGCAGACCTGGGTTTGAATCCCAAGGTTGTCATCTACCAGCCCTGGGACCACAGGCTCATTGCATTATGTAAATTACCTTAGTCACTATTTCCTATTTCCCGAGTTACAAACGGGGATATTCTGATTCGGTTTATCTGGGGGTGGAGATGAGATGGGGGCTTAAGAGGCCCCAGGAGCCTCTGATAAGCGGCTAGGGTTCAGAACCACTGAACCTTCCCAACCTTCAGGAACCTTCAGGCTCCAGTGCGTCTAGTTCAGATGATTCACTCTGTGACTGGCAGAAACATCTCGACCCCTCTTGCAAGCTCCTGGCCAACCTGAAGACCTCTTTCTTCCAGACGCTTGTGTCTTACGTTGCTAACGGGGCTCCTGCCCTCCACGGTTTTAGATAGCCCAAGGTGTGCTAGGTTCTGTACTTGCCCAGGGGCCTGGCCTGAGCCACCACAAATTCGTCCTAGACAGGAAATACAGCCCTGTGTTCATGCTAAGACAATACAAAGGTTATTTTGCTTTGCAAAGTAACTGGTCTCCAGAACAGCTTTTAAAGAATAGGCTTTAGCTTGTGGGTGGACAAAAATAAAATGGAATAAAAACACTTGGCAAGCTGACTATGATCCCATTTGCATAAAATCATGTTTCTACATCTCTACAGGGTTATAAATGCATAGAAGAGGGGTCTGGAAGGGTCGACAACACATTAACTGTAATTATCTCTTTCTCCTTTGCATTTCTCAGCTTGATTTTTAAATATACAGAAGCACCTATTTTTATCATCTGAAAAAAAAAAAAAAGCTATTTCTATTCTGCCAGAAAAACACATAGGAGTGATTTCATCTAAGTGGGAGAAAGTTTCGGGATGATTGATCCCTTTTCTAAGGCTAAATTCTCAACTCCCTTTCCTTTGCTGGCGTGCTATAATAGTTATAACACCAGGAGATGAACAAGAAACATTGGGTGAGCCTTGTATAAAAATAGAACACATTCTAAGGAGGCTATTTACCATCACTTAAAAAATGTTTGCAAAAGACCCAAGAAGCGGAGTCTTTCTTCTCTCCTGCGATTCTCCACGGGGGTCTGGAGCTGGCGGGGGTAGCTAACCCCGAATCACCCTGCCCTAGGGCCGGTTCTGCTCAGTCAGTGGAAGGATACGAGCCAGGGCTGAAAGAATTCCTGCCGGGAGAGGAGACCCAGCTTCGCCCGGCCGGAGGAGGAGGGGAGATTGCCCGAGGGCCGCAGCGGAGAGGGGGCGCCGGTGTCACTTTCTCAGAACCGGATTACTGCCCCCAGCACGGCCGGCCCTTATATAGACACTCAGCAGCCGCTGGGGCTCCGCGCGCCAAGGGCAGGAGGGGAGGTCAAGGCTGCGGCCGGCCGGCCAGGACATCTGGACTGGCCCGCAGCGCCGACCCCCGCCTGCGCCCTCACCAAGACCTACGCCGCTTGCGCAAGTTCTTAGGACCATGCCAGGATCCCTGACCGGCTCTCCCAGCCCCCTCCCAAGCACCTGTTCCCCCTCCTCTGAACAATCCCGTTCCTCTGCTGCCCTTCAGCGCGTATCTGCTCCCCCTCCCCCAGCCTCACAATCCCGGGGGCTTCTCTCCTTGCTCTCCCTCTTGTCTCCCACCCACCCCCTCCGCCCACCCCATGTGGAAGAACCGCATGATCCCGGCACCTGCTGCTCCCCGGAACCAGTCCCTCGGACTGTCCCCCCAGCATCTAGGGCATCCCCCGCCTCGGACCCGCAGGTTTACCCCCGCCCCCCGCCCCCTCCCCGCGATGCCAGCCCCCGCGGGCTCCTGGCCCTGGCTCACCTGGCTCATACTTGAGGTAGAGAATGGAGACGATGAAGTAGCTGAGGTCGAAGACCGGGAAGAGCGGCACCCGCGAGAAGCTGAGCGCCAGCTCGCCTAGGCTCAGCGCCGAGAGCAGCTCCATGGCGCCCGCCGGGTCCGACCCCAGCCCCCGGCCCAGTAAGTCCCGCAGCCCGCGGCCCGGCAACTGCGCCCCCGCCGCTGGACCCGCCCCCGCCCGCCAGGCGCCGCCCCCAACCCGGCCCCCGCGGGAGAGGAGGGACGGCCCCAGGCCTCGGGGCGGGTGGTGGGGCCGTTCTGTCCCTTGAAGCCTAGTCGGGTGTCCCCTACTCCGTCCCTCGGGCCATCGCGACCACATTCAGCCCAGCGAGGCGGGGTGCAGGGGTCCCTGTGGTGTGCGTTGGACAGGGTAGCCGTCCCTGGCGGGGGAGGGGGGGGTTCCTTCCCGTGCGGAGCCCACCCAGGCGGGATGGATCAGTTAGGACCCTGTCCCGGTGGGACTCGATTAGGATCCATGTCCTCTTTGGAGCCCTTGGATCGGGACCAGCACCCTCTGTGGGGCCCGACCAGTTGTGAACCCCATCTTCCCGTATCCCAGAGGGACAAGACCCCAATTGTCTGTGGAGCTGTCATGACCCTAATCCTCTATGGGGCTCTGTAAGTTACGATCTCCATTCCTCACGGGGATCCCTGTTCTCCGAAGGGACAGCTCTGTTGGGACCTCCTCCCTCCCCCCCACTCCCCCGTAGCGCCAGCCTAGTGGGGATCCCCGCCTTCCACTGGGGCCCAGGAGGAAGCCCCCGCCCGCCCCGCCCCGGGCATCGGTGCCTAGAGCCCACTGCATCAGGACCCATTCGCCTGTGCATCTCAGTGGTCAGAAGGCCCGGTTTCTCCAGAAGCCGCATCGGAGACCCCAGCCCAGAAAATAAAGCTACTGCACTAATGTTCCTGCGCGCTGGGGGCCTCACTCCAGCGCGGCACGCCTTCAGTGCGTAACCTAATACTGCCGCGGGTGACTCCGCCCCGGGTGACGTCACACCATCGCCCCGCCCTCTCCTCAATACCCTCCGGGCCTCCCAGAGAAAAGGGGCGCTTGTTCTTTCCTAAAGGGGCCTGGCCTTCAGAGGGCGGGACCCTGCATGTCTTGGCCTTCGATTGGACCAGCCCTCGCCATCGCGGCCTCGAGATTGGTCTCGAGATCGGTTTGTGCTCCTCTCCCCTCCCTCTTCGAGGCTTCCGCTTCCGGTTCTGACGGACGCTTCGGCCGTAACGATGATCGGGGACATCCTGCTGTTCGGGTAATTAGGGGGGCTAGAGGCTGGGGTAGGAGGGATAAGAGGGACAAGGGGAGGCCCAGGTAACCTCATTCTCCCTTCGCAGGACGCTGCTGATGAACGCCGGGGCGGTGCTCAACTTTAAGCTGTGAGTAGGCCGCTTTGGATCGCGGCTCCACCCAGGGGACCCGTAGACCCGCCCCCACGAGCGTGAGCCCGCCCCAAGTCGTAGGCCACGCCCCCAAGTCCCAGCCAGCCCTCTGGCCACGCCTCCTTCCTGGTCTGTCCTTCTGTGACCCTGCGCTCCATGGTGACTTGAAATCAAGACTTTTCGTTAACGGCGATCTCCCTTCTTGCATCCCGGAGAGCCTCCGGCCCGTCCCCCCAGAGTTCTTAGCCTTCCTTCGTACCCACAGACTAACCTCTCCACCTTGGTGGCTGCAGGCCTTGCTGTGATTGGCTGGTAGATGATGGTCCAAAGGGACATTAACCCCCCCCCCCCGAGGTCACCAAGTCCGCTGCAGGGCTAGAGCTGAAACGGTGTCCGAGGCCCTCTGAGCTGAGGGTCAGGGCCAGAGGACTGAGTGGTCTTTATGTCCCACCGAAAGTGGATACTGTCTGTTCCTCTTTGTAGGAAAAAGAAGGACACGCAGGGCTTTGGGGAGGAGTCGAGGGAGCCCAGCACAGGTAAGACCACCTTTCTGGACTCTGAAATTGGTCCATTCAGAGAGGACAATTTGTTCTTGCCAAGCCTTAACTCAATTTTCTTTTTAATAATCTGTGTGTGTGTGTGTATGTGTGTGCGTGTGTGATTGTGTGTGAGAGAGAGAGAGTTAGGCCTGAGGATGTGCTGTTCCTTTTGTTCACCTCTGTCGACCTTCTTTCTCCTGCTAACCCTTCCCGCATAAGTCAGAACTCATATAACTTCGTACAGTTAGAATTTTCCTTTATGTATGATACCATGTGGCTAATATTTGCCCCTCACACTTGCTCCAACTTGTTTTGGCCCATTTCTGTGCCCTTGTGGTGCCAGTCTTCCAGCATGAATGAATGAATGAATGAATGAATGAATGAATGAACGAACGAACGAGCAACTGAACAGCCTCACAAGTAGCCATTGCTTTCAGAGTACTGCAGACCTGTTTTTTCTTTTTTAATTAGATGCCAACATTAGCTTTCAAATAAATCAGATGTCACGTAAAAATTCAGTTGTCTGAATTTTCAAGAAAATTTTTCAAGGAAAATCTGAACATCCTACAGCTCAGGGTTCAAGCAACCTCTTGGCACCTGTTGGGTGAAGTTGAGAAAACCAGGACCCCGTTGAAGCAGGGCCTGGTGGCCTCTACTCGTCCCAGCCCCTCATCATGATATCATTTCACCTGCCTGGCCTCTGGAGGCCCTAGGTTTGACACTTCTTGCTGAATTTATTCATGTGACTGTTTGAGACATGAGACGTGTACATGACTACTGTGTCCATACATTTATTCATTCACCAAGCATTATTGAGCACCTGTCACATGCCAGCCACTGTGCTGGATGCTGGGGACACAGCAGGGAGCAGCCAAGGCGGTGGGTGCTATGATGGAGCATTGCGTAGGGACAATAGGAACCCTGAGGGGCAGTGAATTTGATGACAGTCTGACAGCTCCCTTTTACTGGGGGCCTACCTGGTGGCGGCTGCCCCCTTAGGTGCTTCCTATGGGTATTTCCCCTCCGTCTCCACCCCTAAAAGGTAAAGGGAATTTTCCCATTTTATAGGTGTGGAAACTGAGGTTCAGGCTTGTGGCTTGACTTGCTTGTGGTCACATAGTAAACCAGTGACAGCCTCTTGATTGGAACCTGGCTTTTTCGGACCCCGCAGGTTGTTACCCTCAGTCACTAGACCATCCATCCATTCATTCTTTCGTTCATACATCCATTCATTCAGCAGCTATATGTATATTGCTTACCCACTCTGTGGAAGGTACTAGACCAACTCCTGGGGCTGTGGTCTATAGATCTAAATCGGAGCTGGGGTGGGTAGGAGGTGGGAGGGCTTGGTGGTGGTGAGAGTGTCCACGATAAGGACAGTCACAACAGTGGCTTCCTTGTGATCAGGGGCTCTGTGCACGTCTCCTTCCAGCTAGTAATCTTGTGCTTGCTGCTGCTGCAGAAAATGCCCCTCTCCCTGTGCCTGGCTGACCCCCTGACACAGTAGTGGCTGCAGCTGTCTGGGTGCCAGGCACTGTGCTGAGGTCTTCCTAGTTGCCCATCACCCCCATTTACACAGGAGGAAGCTAGGGCATTTATAGGCCAGGGGCTGACCAAGGTCACCTGTGTGGAAGGGCAGTAAACTCCTGCCCAAGTTTAAGGTCAGAGCATATACACTTCCTCGAAGCGCTTAACCCCCGCTCCCCAGCACGGGCTAGGTTGGATGCCCCCTTTGTATGCTCCCATGGCACTTGTCATGGTGAATAATCAGGTGTGTGATTACTTGTTTAGTATTTGTCCTCCGTGTGAGCTCCTTAGGGCAGGGATGCCTGTCTCGTTCCTCCCTGTATCCCCTGCACTTGGCTGCTGCCTGGAACAAGTGGCCTTTAGTTAGCACCCGTTGATGGCAGGAGAGCCTGTTTTTTTGTTTTTTTGTTTTTTTTTGTTTTTTTTGATGCTGGGCTCAAGGAAGGGCCTTGCCGAGCAGTGCCTCTCAGACATGTTGGGGATGGACCCGCGTTTGACATCTGCAGTCTGGGCTGAGCTGCACGTGGCTGTCCCAGTGGGTTGAACAATACCGGACTCATCTAAGCTGCCTTCAGCAAGTCTGTGTGCTCATCTGGTGCTTGGATGACGCAGTGATGCCAGATGGCTGTCATATCGGGTGGCCGTGTAAATTTCTGAGCTCCTGCGTGGTATTTTCTGTACTTAATGGACAGCCGTGGTCTAGAGATGACATTTTGGGTAGCATGCTTGTAGGTTACCCTATCTGGACCCGTTCATTTCATTCTGGAGGATCAGTGAGGGAGGACGATTGACTTAAAACCCTGAAGGAGGGTTCTGGAACCCACATCTCTGGAGTCTCATCGTACCAAGCTGTTTCCTCTCGAAATGGGTTCTGCTCTGTGGCATCGGGGAACTAGAGTGAATCCTTTTTCAGCTGCAAACACTGAAAACCCAGCCAAAGGGTAAGGCAAGTTGAAACGTCCCAAGGGTAGGACTGTTCTCAGGCACACCTGGATTCAGGGCTCATACCAGCCGCCCTGCATGCAATCCTCTCCTTGTCCTTCTGGGTTGGTTTTACTCTCAGGCTGCTTGTTTTTACAAAGGTGACCCGAGAGCAGGGCTTGGCACATTTTTCTGTAAAGGGACAGATCATAAACATTTTAGGCTTTGTGGGTCATACCTTCTTTCTCTCTCTCTCTCTGTCTCTTTTTTTTTTTTTTTTTTTAGTGCTTATTTACTTATTTTGAGAGGGAGAGAGACCACGTGTGCGCACAAGCTGGGGAGGGGCGGAGAGAGAGGGAGACAGAATCCCAAGCAGGCTCTGCATTGCCGTCAGCGCGAGCCTGACGCGGGGCTGGAACTCACAAACTGGGGGATCGTGACCTGAGCCCAAATCAAGAGTCGGATGCTTAACTGACTGAGCCACCCAGGTGCCCTGTGGGTCGTACCTTCTCTGGTGCCGCATCTCAGCTCCGTTCCTTGAAAGCAGCCATGGCAAATCCAGGCATACTTTGTTTTATTGTGCTTTGCAGAGAATTTTGTTTTTTACAAACTGAAGGTGTGTGGCCACCCTGAGCGAGCAGGTCTGTTGGCACAATTTTCCCAACAGCATTTGCCCACTTTGTGTGTGTCGTATTTTGGTAATTCTAGCAGGTTTTCACATTTTTTCATTGTTCTATTTGTTTCGGTGATCAGTGATTATGACTTGCTGAGAGCTCAGATGATGGTTAACATTTGTTAGCAGTATTTTTTTTTTTTTTTTTTTTGAGAGAGATAGTGTGCTTGCACTCGGGGAGAGGGAGAGAGAGAATTTTTTTTTTTTTAATTTTAATGTGTTTATTTTTGAGGGAGAGGAGAGACGGAGTGCAAGTAGGGGAGGGGCAGAGAGAGGGGGAAACACAGAAACCCAAGCAGGCTCCAGACTGAGCTGTCAGCACAGAGCCTGACACAGGGCTCAAACTCACAAACTATGAGATCATGACCTGAGCTGAAGTCGGCCACTTTACCGACTGAGCCACCCAGGTGCCCCGGGAGACAGAGAATCTTTAGCAGGTTCCATGCCCAACTTGGAGCCCTATGGGGAGCTTGACTCTAGACCCTGAGATCATGACCTGAGCCAGAATGAAGAGTTGGGTGCTTAACTGATTGAGCCACCCAGGCACCCCAGCAATATATATATTTTTAAAGTTTATTTATTTTGGGGCGCCTGGGTGGCGCAGTCGGTTAAGCGTCCGACTTCAGCCAGGTCACGATCTCGCGGTCCGTGAGTTCGAGCCCCGCGTCGGGCTCTGGGCTGATGGCTCGGAGCCTGGAGCCTGTTTCCGATTCTGTGTCTCCCTCTCTCTCTGCCCCTTCCCCGTTCATGCTCTGTCTCTCTCTGTCCCAAAAATAAATAAAAAAACGTTGAAAAAAAAATTTAAAAAGTTTATTTATTTTCAGAGAGAGAGAGAGCAAGTGAAGGGGAAGGGCAAAAAGAGAGGATCCCCAGCAGATGTGGGGCTCGAACTCCCGAACTGGGAGATCATGACACAAGCCGAAACCAAGAGCCAGATGGATGTTCAACCGAGCATCAAGCCATCTATACACCCACCAATAATTTTTAAATTAATGCATTTACATTATTTTTTAGATGTAATGCTGCTGCATATTTAATAGACTATAGTATAGTGTAAACGTAACTTTTATTTGCACTGGGAAGCCAAAAAAATCATTTGACTTGCTTTATTGCAGTGGTCTGGAGCCAGAACCAAATCGACAATAGCTCTGAGGTTTATCTCCTATATATAAATGAGGGGGCATGGGTGTATTTTGATAAAACTTATCTATAGACACTGAAATACGAATTTTATGTAACGTTTGTGTCTCACAAAATACTCCTTTGATTTTTTTTAACCATTAAAAAGTATCAAAGATACTCTTAGCTAACAGGCCATATAGAAACAGGCGGGAGGGGCGCCTGGGTGGCGCAGTCGGTTAAGCGTCTGACTTCAGCCAGGTCACGATCTCACGGTCCGTGAGTTCGAGCCCCGCGTCGGGCTCTGGGCTGATGGCTCGGAGCCTGGAGCCTGTTTCCGATTCTGTGTCTCCCTCTCTCTCTGCCCCTTCCCCGTTCATGCTCTGTCTCTCTCTGTCCCAAAAATTAAAAAAAAAGATAAAAAAAATAATAACATTGAAAAAAAATTAAAAAAAAAAAAGAAACAGGCGGGAGGGGCTGGCTTTGGCCCATGGGCCACAGTTTGCCAATCTCTGACCCAAAGGACTGGGCTTACAACTTCCTAGCCCAGAAAGATGGACAGGAAGCAAATGCCACCTTCCCAGTGGTTGAGACAAAAAAATCTCAGGACTGACTCTCATTGGGTAGACTTGGGTCACATGTTCCCTCCCTGAGCCAATCAGAGGCTGGGGACAGGGTGCTCTCAGGGGTTGGTCAGTGGCAGCTACTGCCAGAATGCCAAGGGTCAGGGAGCAGAGGCGACCCACAGGGAAAGCCATGCTGCCCCCGGAACGTGGGGTAGTGGGATGGGGGTGGGCGGAAGCTGCAGAAGCACACTGCGGCGGTGACAGCAGACATGTGAGCCGTGCTTGTAAAAATGCTTTCTGCCTTTGCAGGTGACAACATCCGGGAGTTCCTACTGAGCCTCAGATACTTCCGCATCTTCATCGCGCTGTGGAATGTCTTCATGATGTTCTGCATGATCGTGTAAGTCCAGCCTGCCTGTCCCCTTCCATGTCATCCGCAGTGTCGTTCTCCAGATCGACCCACCTGGTGGTCGTTCCCTGTCTCCTCTGTCGGCGCTTTGGTGTCACGCTTTCTGCTTTCAAAACAAGAACTCTCCCAGGGTCTACACGGGTTAGACTGTGTCACTGTGGTCTAGGCCGGAGCGTTGACCGGAACACGGTGTTCTCCATGTCCTGGCTGTTTCTGGTACCTCAGCAGAGGCTGCCAAGAGATACCTTCCCTCGAGCCTTGGCCCTGTTACCTCTTGCCAGTGTTTAGTGTATGCTCGGTGTCTTGCCAGGGTGGAAAATGTGGCTTGAATGACCAGTGTGCTGCTGGGTCCCTGCTTCCTACCCTGCTGGAAGCCAGCAGAAGGGTTTCAGGCTGTTTTCTGTTTTCGTGCCCATTTTTCATTTCTTCATTAGGCTTAACAAATCTAATCGCATTGGTTTTCCTCCCAGCAGCGGGGCCTTAATTTTGATTCTGCTATTAATGAATTGTGAGGCTCCTAGTAAACAGACTCGGGAAACACGGTAGGAGAATCTGGCGTTTTGTCCATGCTGGGCTGGTCCCTTGCTTCACCCTAAAGACGGAGAGAAGGAAAATCAACTGTCCGGAATAATTGAGATGCAGAATTTAGGGTTGCTGGGGGGACCTTGTGCCAGTCCAGTGGCTGTTAGAGATGGACTCAGGACTTAGGAGATGGGGGGGAGGGGGGGTTCACTGTGTCACTGGAAAGTGTTTTAGAGCCCAGAATGAGGACCGCAATGTATGCCCAGAGAGGCCCTCTTTGGGAGCTCGGTTGAGGCCTGTCCAGGTACAAAGAGGGCTCGTGAAGAGCCCAGGGGATTTGCAGAAGAGCGTGGGAAGCATAACTACGATTCACAGGAGGTAGAACAGTGTTGCGGGTGCTCCTCCAGCCTCGGTCTTTCCACGTTCCCACCTATTCATTCCTTCATTCATTCCTTCATTCATTCACAACTATCCAGCACGGGCTGTGCCTTGGGCTTATAGCTGAGACCAAGACAGCCATAGTCCTTGCCACCAGTGAATGCACACAGTATAGCAGATGGGACAGGGACAGAAAACAAATAAATAGGAAAACCTCACTCATGAGGCAAATGGGAGGCTCTCAGTTTGGGAAATGGTCGGGAAGAGCCTCCCTGAGAAGTGCTGTTTAAATCAAAACCTAAAGAACGAGAGGCAGCCTTGCCATCTGCAGAACCGAAGAGAAGCACAGTAGCACTGGACGTAGCACGCGCGAAGGTCCTGGGGCAGGGGCGAGCTCGGTGTGTTTTTATCATTTTGTTCTTTTCTGTCCAGCGGCTTCATCATCCTTCTCTCCCAGCTAGCTTCCTTTACTGCTCCTCTGCTGGCCGGTGACCAGGATGGTAGTAGCCTCAGGCTCTGTGACGTTCCAGCTTAGCCCAAGGCTGGCTTAGTCTGTAGCCTAGTGTGCTGATTCTGCTTCCTGAGAGCAGAGCCTGATTGGCCTAGCGTGGTGTCACCCAGGTCCTACTAGATTGGGGTTGTCCTGGTGCCGGCAGAATCACTTAGGTTGCGTCAGGGAACCACAGCCCTTGGGCCATATCTATTTCCTGGTTTTCCTGATGTTTTATTGTCATGCGGCCACACCCATTTCTGTGACTGCTTTTGGTTACCGTGGAGCGCTTGAAACCTTGTGATGGAAACTGCCTGGCCTGCAAAGCCCAAACTACCTACAGTGCCACTTGCTACACAGGGAGTGTGCCGACCTCTGACCTAGGCCGGCTCTTCCAGTAGGGGCCACAGGGAGGGAAGATCTTTTTCAGAAAGGGCCCTGTCAGGGAGGCAGTGACCGGCTTTCCCAGGATATTAAAAAACTGGAAATCACCTCGGCTCCGGTCGTCATCCCGGGGTCGTGGGTTCGAGCCCCGCATCAGGCTCTGTGCCGAGCCTGGAGCCTGCTTCAGATTCTCTCTCTCTCCCTCTGCCCCACCCCCCCACTCATGTGCTTGCTGTGTCTCTCAAAAATTAAAATAAGGCCTTAGATGTGTTCAAAGTAACAAAGGCTTTTTAAATAATAAAAGCTGTTCTACTTTTGCTACAAAAAAAAGAAATCGAAACAAAAGTGGAAATCACCTAACTGTCCAAGAACAGGGGAATAGTCAGGTAATTCAAAGGACGCCCGTACGACCGTTGGTACCGTCACTGATGGTGTGCTAAAACTTCTGTCTACACAGGGGAGTGTTTTGAAAGCAAAGGCGGCTGGATGTCACTTAAATGCACACTCTGGCCTCAGTTGTGATTTGCACGCGGTAAACATTAAATAAATGCCTGAAGTGTGTGGGGAGACTTCCAGGCAGGGAGTTGGACGGATCTACTCCAGGCTGTCCGCAGACGTGACCATGCTCAGAGGTGACCATGCTGTGACCGCTCACGAGGTTAACAGGGCCTGAGGGGATGGTTCACAGTTCCCTGCACCCACTTCTGTATTGCATGAGCTGAGCTACTTTGGAAATTTTAAAAAGGCACGAAAAACTTGAAATACAGAGAGAAATGTGCCTGAAGGTTTAGGGACCGAGAGTATTACCGTCTGCAGCTTAACTTGGGAACACATCAAAGATAAGGGAGACAGATTGACAGGTACCCTGTACAGCAGAGTGTTAATTGCAGAATGGAGGTGGTGTATATGTGGGTGTTCACTGAACCGTTCTGTTAAGTCTTCTCTACGTTGCAATCTTCATACTGAAGTGTTGGGGAGAGGAGGACCGGGAGAACACGAGCGTGTAAAACCACGGAAAAGGATGAATAAGTACAAAAAAAGCGCAAGTTGGTGTTCACAACTCAGTGTTTTGTCGTATATTCACAGGGTTGTGAAACCACCACGGCCATCTAATTCTAGAACGTTTTCATCACCCCCGAAAGGGAAACCTCGGACCCATTAAGCAGTTCCTGCCTGTTCTCCCCTCCCTCCAGCTTTCTTTATGGATCTGCCTGTTCTGGGTATTTCGCATAAATGGAATCGCAACAGTGTGTGGCCCCTTCTGTGTCTGGCTTCTTTCACTCAGCGTGATGTCTCGTAGGTTCCGACATGCCGTGGCATGTCAACACTGCATTCCTTTCTGTGGCCAAAGAATAGTCCATTGTATGGCTGCGCCTCGGCTTGTTTTTGTATCCATCCGTTGATGGCTATCTGGGATGTTTCCATTTTTCGGCTGTCTCCAACATTGTTGATACAAACATTCGCACACACGTTTTCGAGGCTGTCTGGTAAATACCGAGGAGTGAGATTGCTGGGTCTTAGGGTCACTCTATATTTATCCTTTTGAGCTTCTGCCAGACTATTTTTTAAAGTCGCTGCAGTAGTGTGCCTTCCCACCAGGAGCGTCTGATGGTTCCAGTTTCCCCACACCCTTGCCAACGCTTGCGATTGTCGGTCTTTTTGATGAGAGCCGAGCCGTCTTAGTGGATGTAAGGGTTGATTTGCATTTCCCTGATGGTGAATGACGTCGAGCGTCTTGTCATGTGCCTATTGGTCATTTGTATATCTTCTTTGGAAAAATGTGTAGATCCTTTCTCCATTTCTTAGTTGGGTTATTACTGAGTTGTAAGAGTTCTTTTTACAGTGTGGATCCCAGTCCCTTATCAGATATGTGATTTGCAAGTATTTTCTCCCATTCTGGGAGTTGTCTTTTCAATTTCTCGATGGTGTCCTTTGAAGCACAAAAAAAATCTTAGTTTTGGTAGACTCCAATCTATTTCTCCTTCTGTCACTTGTGCTTTTTGTGTAATAGCTAAGAAATTGTTGCCTAGCCCGAGGTCATGGAGATTTAAGCCCAAGATTTCTTTTCTTTCTTCTTTTTTTTTTTTTTTTAAAGTGTATTTATTTATTTTGAGAGAGAGAGAGCATGCAAGCAGGGGAGGGGTAGAGAGAGAGAGAGAGGGAGAGAGAGAACCTCAAGCAGGCTCCACGCTGTCAGCACAAAGCCCGAAGCAGGGCTCAAACTCACAAACTGCAAGATCGTGACCTGAGCCAAAATCAAGAGTCAGATGCTCAACCGACTGAGCCACCCAGGCACCTGTAGGCCTAAGTTTTCTTTTAAGAGTTTTCTAATTTTAATAGTGAGGTCTGTGATCCACTTTGAGTTAATTCTTGTAGATGGTGTGAGGTAGGGATCCAGCTTCATTCTTTTGCATATGTCGTAATCCAGTTGGTCCTGCGCTTTCTGTTTTTTTTTTTTTTTTTCAAAAAAGCTTTTTATTTTGGAAAGAGTTTGGATTTATAGAAATGTCGTAAAGGTAACAGAGTTCCGTGTGTGTGTGTGTGTGTGTGTGTGTGTGTGTGTGTGTGTGTATTTTAAGTTTATTTTCAGAGAGAGAGAGAGTGCATGCGTGCACACACATGAGAGTAGGGAAGGGGTGGAGAGAGAGGGAGAGGGAGAATCCCAAGCACGCTCCACACTGTCAGCACAGAGCCCGATGCAGGGTTCGAACTCAGGAACCGTGAGATCATGACCTAAGCCGAAATCAAAAGTCAGATGCTTAACCAACTGAGCCACCCAGGCAACCCCCCACCATATATATCTTTTTAACAGCCCTGTGGTTTTCCCCAGTAAACCTCTATCATAACTTACATACCCATTCTCAACTTCATGGACATTTGTACAGTTTCCAGGCCTTCCCTGTTCAGGATTTCCTTCACTGGAATAACGTTAATATCTTTTTTTTTTTTTAATTTATGAAAGTCATCACTGACTGGCAGTAATAGAGAATGGGCTAAAATGTTACAGATTCTGATGAAGTAGATACTTTGTTAAATAGCTTTCTTCTTTTTAAAATGTACTGTTTGGGGGCGCCTGGGTGGCTCAGGCGGTTAAGCTCCGACTTCAGCTCAGGTCGTGATCTCACACTCCGTGAGTTCAAGCCCCGCGTCAGGCTCTGTGCTGACAGCTTAGAGCCTGGAGCCTGCTTCGGATTCTGTGTCTCCCCCCTCTCTCTTCCCCTCCCCTGCTCATGCTCTGTCTCTGTCTCAAAATAAATAAAAACATTAAAAAAAAATAAAATGTACTGTTTGGTAGTGTTAAGTATGTTCACGTTGCGTAACAGAAAAATCACTTACAAAATTATAAAGGATACAAAATAATCTTAATAGTAACATAAAAAATCTTCTGAAAGTGTTTTCAGAGCAATAGCTTTGCTTCGTTCGCATCTTCATGTACATTTCTGCCCTCCGACTTTTCCAGGCTGTTTGGCTCCTGAGCCCCAGATATACGCCTTCCCGGGAACCAGGAACCAGGAACCAGGAACCACCTTCCCAGATGCCGGGTCTCCCTTCCTCCGTTCCTGATGACTTCAAGAATGGTTTTGACTGGAAAACCAGCGATCTTCCCAGAAAGCCCAAGTTCGTGGTGGGTGGAAAAAAATGTTCGCCAAGCTGCACACGGTTTCCCAGCCACGTCATTGTTTTCTTTTCAAAGATCTTTTCACTTTGGTCTCTCCTCTGAAATGCTGACTACTGAAGGAGTTTGAGGAGGGCTTATGGAAGGGGAATGTGATAACATTGCATTCCCTACGGATAAAAGAACATGTCTAGATTGTTTTTTTAGATCGGAATTCCTCTTCCAAGCTTCCGCTAGAAACCCACTTCTGGATATTTCTCCGTTTATTTTTAACAACCATCCTTTTTGGTTCCAATTACCCAAGTTTTGAAAAAATCATTTTCATCCAGGGATCTGAAACAGAAAGGTTGGCTTTTGAGTTTGATGGAACCTCTTTACTGGACTGTATTTACGAATAACAAGCAAGTTCATTGTTGCTGGGCCTGTGTCCAAATTCCTTTCCTGTCTCGATGGGCTCTGCTTGGCCACTCAGTGCAGCTGAGGTCATCCCCAGGACTTTAAGGGTGAAGTATTACCGATTCCCATGGAAGAGAGGTACAGAGCAGGCAGATGTGGGTGTTAGGAGAAACTTCGCCTTGCCTTGAAGTCCTCTGTTAAAGTCACTTTTGGGGCCATTAATTGTATCATTTTCGGAACGAGGGTGCCGTCCATGGGGGGTATCAGGACCCAGTTCTCAAAGTTTGGAATTCCGGGTCTGATTTTCAAGTGAGTGATTTCAAGGTTGAAAAACAAGGAGCCTCACTCGAGGAAATCTAGCATTTTGCACAGAATCTTCATTGAAAGGGAGGCCTTTTATTGCCAAGACGAAATGCCGGTGGTCAGCACCCGGATCCTGCCGGTGTTTGATTTGTTCGTTGTGGTTTTTGAAATCCTGATTTGTAGGTAAACCTGACGGGAGGAAGAAGTAACCAAGTAAACCTGTAGACTTGCAGAACTGAGTCGCATTGAAAATAAAGCTCATTTCTAAAAAGGATCTTTTGTTTATACATTTTTTAACCAAGAAGTTAGTTGACTTCCAGCCCGAGTTGTTATGAACTACACTGGGGGGAACACTGAGAATTCATTTCGGAGGCTGTGAAAAAGTCAGAAAAGAGGCAATATTTAGGTTTCCCTTTTGAGATTTTGCGTGAATAAATGTGCGGCTGGAATTGGGCCAATGTGATTTTTGACCCGGCCACTCTTGGCAGTATAGAAAGAGCCGGTGACGGCAGCGGGGTTTTGCTAGACTCGGGTCAAATCCGCTCTCACTGCTGCTTTGCCAACGTCATTCTCCTTCACTGCTTGTATAATTTATTCCCTTGTCACACCCGGGCATGTGGTTTGTAAGTCGCTGGGGAACGTAGCGGCCGAATCGAGCTTCGCCCAGGCCTGTGTCCTTGTCAGCCAGAACAGATGTGCCGAGATCTTGCCTGGTCACTCATCAAGCCGTGTCAGTGGTGCGAGGAAACCTCGCCGCCTTATTCAGACTGGTGCTGAGGTTTCAGTGAGGAGAGGCATTCATATGTTATGGGGGTGAATCGTGCTCTGCGAAGAGAATGCTGTCATTGAGATTTTGTTTCAATAGTTGTATTTTTTTCCCCAGAGAACTGTTATCTCCTTGTTAAGCTCCCATCAGCATCGCTTCGGAGGCTGCTGTACCTTTTGAAAGTTGTGTCTCATGGATGTGTATCTTGAGGAAGCTTTTCAAGAACCCTCATTAACGTGAAAGATTATTGACGTTTGAGTTTTGGGTGCGTAGGGTTGCCCAGAATTTAAGCGCTCATGCTTCTGGGTCAGTTAGCTGCAGGTTCGAGTCGCATCTCTGCTCCTTGCTAGTGAGACCTTGGCTGCTTGCTTCCCCACTCCTTGCCTCAGTTTCCAGTCTCCAAAAGGGGTCTGAGGGTCCCATCTGCCTGGGGCGATTGAAAAGTTCAGCAAGCTTAAATGTTCGGTGTGGGTGTCCTCACTGCCTGCATTTTCTCTCCTTTGCCTACATTTGTGCACACACACCTTTAAAGAGCAATTGTATTGGTTTTGTTTTTATTATTATTTTTTTTGGTTTTCATTTTTTTATGTTTATTTAGTTTTGAAAGAGGGAGCGCACAAGCAGGGAAAGGGCTGAGAGAGAAGGGGACAGAGGATCCCACGTGGGCTCCATGCTGACAGCGGAGAGCCTGATGCGGGACCTGAACTCCCAGACCACAAGATCATGACCTGAGCCGAAGTTGGACGCATGACTGATTGAGCCACCCAGGCGCCCCTCGATTGTATGGTTTAAAAAAATTAGAGGGGTGCCTGGGTGGCTCAGTCGGTTAAGTGTCCGACTTCGGCTCAGGTCATGATCTCGCGGTTCACGAGTTCAAGCTCCACATCGAGCTCAGAGCCTAGAGCTTGCTTCCGATTCTGTGTCTCCCTCTCTCTCTGCCCCTCCCCCGCTAGTGTTCAGTCTCTCTCTCTCTCTCTCAAAAAATAAATACTAAAAAAAAGAATTAGAAACAGTTTTCCAGCATAGGAAACATTTTCCTATCTTCCTGTTGCCTTTCTAGCATTTTCCTTATATACAACGGTATACAGGCAAACCTTGGAGATACTGTGGGTTCAGTTCCAGACCACTACAGTAAAGCGAATATTGCAATAAAGCAAGTTAAGTCAAGTTTTTGGTTTCCCGATTCATATAACAGTTGTGTTTATAGACACTCTAGTCTAGTAACTGTACATTAAGCATCACATCAAAAAAAAAAAACAACCCCGTGCACTCGTAATTAAAAAACACTTGATGGCTAAAAAGCGCTAACCGTCATCTAAGCTTTCAGTGAGCCATAATCTCTGATCACAGATCACCGGAACAAATACACTAATAATGAAAAAGTTTGAAATGTGGTGAGAATTAGCACAATGTGACACAGAGACGTGAAGTGATTGGACGCTGTTGGGAAAATGGGGCCAAGAAGCTAGTTGCCACAAACCGTCAGTTTGTAGAAAACACGGCGTCAATGAAGTGCGATAGAATGAGATACATGCCTGGATATGATGTTGTTTGATGGTGGAGAAGCCAGCTTGGGTTCTGAGTTGCCAGACAGGCTCCATGGTGCTCTTTTGTGTGTGTGTGTGTGTGTGTGTGTGTGTGTGTGTGTGTGTAAACTTTTTTAAGTTTATTTATTTTGAGAGAGAGAGAGAGAGTATGCACACGCTAACGGGAGAGGGGCAGAGAGAGAGAAAGGCAGGGAGAGAATCCCAAGCAGGCTCTGCACTGCCAGTGTGGAGCCCAACGCAGGGCTCGAACTCACAGACCGTGAAATCTTGACCTGAGCTGGAACGAAGAGTCACACGCTTAATCGACAGGCGCCCAGGAGCGCCTGCACCGTGCTCAGTTTTAATTACTGCCTGGTGTCAGTAAATCTCTCTTTGACCTTGGCCCTCTTGTACGTGCTTTGAACTTGTACTTTGTCCACTCTGACAAATGCCACTGCTATAACCGTTGTGACCTTCGCTGGCTCCCTTCACCAGTGACTCTGGAGTATCTAGGAAGGCTGCATCATCCGGTCCACTATGGTAGCTGGAGTGGCTTTTGTTTGCTTTATTCTAAAGTTTCTTACTACCAACGCATGTTCATTGTAGATAAATTGTAATATACGGCTTTACTCGAAAGGATACAACTACCAATAATCACATTCCCGCAGAGGGCGTCACTCAAGGTACACATCTTTCTGGCTCTTTCTCTGTGCATGTGCATTGGGTATGGGGCATACATTTTCATGACATAAATTGTATCTTTGTGTGTTCTAGCCTGCTTTTCTCATCTGATGATACATTTCTGTATTTTTTCCTACAGTTACGGTTCTTTTATTTTTTTAATGTTTATTTTTGAGAGAGAGAGCGCGCACGCATGCATGCACATGTGCGGGGGAGGGGCAGAGAGAGGGAGAGAGAGAGTGAGAGAGAATCTGAAGTGGAGTTTGTGCTGACAGCAGACAGCCCTCCTGAATTGGGCCTCGAACTCACGAACCATGAGTTCATGACCTGAGCTGAAGCCAAGACGCTTAACCGACTGAGCCACCCGGGTGCCCCTGTGTTTTTTTTCTTTTTTCAGTTACCATTCTTAATAACTGCAAAGAAGTTATTGTAATGATGTGTCGTGATTAATTTAATTTGTCCCCAGCTGATGGAAACTTGAGTTGTCTCCGGGTTTTGTCTTTCATAAATAATATTGTGATGAACAATTTGGTATATCATCCCTAATGAATTTCGGGGTCACTTTTTATTTAAAAAAAAATTTTTTTTTAAACATTTATTTATTTATTTTTGAGACAGAGAGAGACAGAGCATGAACGGGGGAGGGTCAGAGAGAGGGAGACACAGAATCTGAAACAGGCTCCAGGCTCTGAGCTGTCAGCACAGAGCCTGACGCGGGGCTTGAACCCATGGACCGTGAGATCATGACCTGAGCCGAAGTCGGCCGCTTAACCGACTGAGCCACCCAGGCACCCCTCAGGGTCACTTTTTAAAAAAGATCCACCTTGGGGCACCTGGGTGGCTCAGCTGGTGAAGCATCTGATTCAGCTCAGGTCGTGACCTCACAGTTTGTGAGTTCGAGCCCCACATCGGGCTCACTGCTGTCAGCACAGAGCCTGCTTTGGCTCCTCTGCTGACCTCTCTCTCTGCCCCTCCCCTGCCCACACACACTCTCTCTCTCTCTCAAGAAAATAAATAAAACCATTAAAAAAAGGTAAAAGAAAAAGAGATCATCTTGACAGCTTTGAGCTGAGAACTCCAAAGAAAAACGAATCTTGGATAATTTGTGTCTTTGTTTGTTCATTTGTTCATACTGAGCGTAGCGTATGTTCCTATGTACAAGAACTGGGTTCTAGATCCCCATCAGCTTTGGCCGGGAGTGATCTCCGGCTGCTTCAGTTTGCTTAACCTGTTAATAAGGACGCGGTTTTCAGGCGCCACCCAGATAACTGTTTCTTCGTGAAAGCTACTGTGGTTGACATCACACCGGTTGGCTGTCTACCCTGATCCTGAGGGTTAAGGACCTTCACCACCATCTAAGTAAACTACTGCTTGCCCTGGAGCATGTTGCATGGAGTCACGGCCAAGGTGGGGAGCTGCACGTTGAGAATGAAAACAAGGCCACCGTTTGCAGCACCTGCCCTTTGAGTGGAACGTGTCCCTCGTTTGGTGGGTTTCTCGTTGCACTTCAGGTCCCGCTGTTCTAGAGCAGAGGTCAGGAGCTGTGGTTCCCAGGCAGAGCCCGGCTCGCCACCTGTTTTTTTGTAAATAAAGTTTTTATTTTCACCCAGCCACCGCCCTCCGGATAGGTATCGTCTAAGGCTGCTTTAGCTGCTCTCTTGCTACAATGGCAGAGATGTGACGGAGACCATCTGCCCCGCAGACCTGAAAATACTGTCTTTCTGGCCCATTCACGTGCCACATTTGCTGACCCTGGAGCTAGGGGATGATAGAGAATCTCAAGGTGCCCTTCCCCTTCCCCACCCCCGCCCCCCCACGGCCCTCGGGTGGAGTCATCCGCACACCTCGTGGTCTCGGTTTTCATAAACATTTTGCAAATATGTTTTTCGAATTTGCTGAAAATCGAGCCAGCCATTTTCAAGAGCTGTGCTTAATAGACCAAAATGGAATGTTATTCCTCTTGATAGTTTGGGGAGAGATGGCTCCTGGGCTCCCTGTGAATTCTCCCGAGTGGGAGCTCTTTCCGTGCAGCCGTGCAACGTGATAATGAGATCGGCTCTCCTCTGAAGTGGTTAGATTTGAAAAGCCAGTGAGGCTGTCATTAGTGAGGCATTTTCGTTTCATTTCAACCATTTCATTATCTCCTTCTTAACCAAATTTGTGTTTATGAAATATTTGACAAACCTCCCGATGTTTTCCCGTGTTGATGAAAGATGTGTGCTGTTTGCGTATAGAGCAGAAGGCATGGTATTTAAAAATTTTTTTTAACGTTTGCTTACTTTTGGGACACAGAGCAGGAGAGAGTGTGCACGGGGGGAGGTGCAGAGAGACAGAGAGAGAGAGAGAGAGAGAGACAGACTCTGAAGCAGGCTTCAGGCTCTGAGCTGTCAGCAGAGAGCCCGGCTCAGTGCTCAAACTCAGGAACCGAACTGTGACATCATGACCTGACCGAAGTCGGGCGCTTAACCGACCGGGTCACCCACACGCCCCAGCATGTTATTTTGTTAAAGAAAGATGTAAATTCTACTCAGGGGCTTGTTTTCATTATTCCCTTGATTTGCATTATTCCACAGAGAAAAGTGCTTGACTCTCTTCGAGCCCCTCTCTAGTACTCGAGAGTTGCTAGAAATGAGAGTTTGGTAATAGTGAGCATTCCTCACGGGAAATTGGGCGAAAGGGGTCTAGAACTAGTGAGAAATTCAAAGTCCACATTTTTCGATTAGAAAATTCTGTGTCTGTCTGTAGTTTTCTGTGTGACCTGTGGGTTGTTTTGGATGAGACTGGGGGTCAACAGACTGCCGCCCACATCCGGTTCACCCCCTGACTGCGTGGCCCGCCAGACAGAATGGTTTTTACATTTTTTTAATGGTCAGTAAAGGATCGAGAAGAAAATGAAAGGAAATTGTGCGTTCTTTGTCCATAAATAAAGTTTTATTGAAACACCGCCACGCCCATTCATTTATGTATCATCAGTGGCTGCTTTTGGGACAATGAGTCCTTGCGACAGAGACCATCTGGCCCGTAAAACTGAATATATTTACTGTCTGACTCTACAGAAAGGTTTGCTGACTCCCTAGACTAGACAGTGTATGTATTTTTAATGTTTGTTTATTTGGTTTGTGAGAGAGAAAAGGAGGGACGGGCAGAGAGAGAGGGGGAGAGAGAATCCTAAGCAGGTTCCTCACTGTCAGCAGAGAGACCAATAGGCTCGAACTCATGAACCGTGAGATCATGACCTGAGCCAAAATCAAGAGTCAGATGCTTAACCGGCTGAACCACACAGGTGCCCCTAGACAGTACTCTTTTTTTTTCTTTTTTTTTTTGAGACATCTTATGGGTGGTTCCTGTTGGCCTGCGTTTGGTTCACATTAATCGTTGTGGCCGTTCGTGGTAAATGTGGGCCACAGAGTGTGGAGTATGCTGGGGGAGTTGTAGAAGTTATTTTAAAGGGAATAAAGCTTTAGTGCATTTAATTAGAGTTTACTGTGAATCAGGGGAAAGAGTGGAAAAGATGGTTATGTTAGAAAGCAAGATGGAGGTCTGGGCCAGACCCAGGCTCTGTCCCTTACAGAGTGTAATGGGGGGCAGTGCATTGGCATCTTTGTACCCCCATGTCCTCATCTGTGATATGGGGACAGTGAGGGAGAGAGCCATGACACCTATAACGTGCCTCACATGCAGCAGACACTCAGTAAGTGGTGTTATTTTCGTTGCTGTCATTACTTTTTTTTTTTTTTTAATTTTTTTTTTTTCAACGTTTATTTATTTTTGGGACAGAGAGAGACAGAGCATGAACGGGGGAGGGGCAGAGAGAGAGGGAGACACGGAATCGGAAACAGGCTCCAGGCTCCCAGCCATCAGCCCAGAGCCCAACGCGGGGCTCGAACTCACGGACCGCGAGATCGTGACCTGGCTGAAGTCGGACGCTTAACCGACTGTGCCACCCAGGCGCCCCTGTCATTACTTTTTTTTAAACCTTTTTAAAATTTTTAATTTTAGAGATCGAGCATGAGCAGGTGAGAGGGGCGGCGGGGGGGAAGAGAGAGAGAGAGAATCCCAAGCAGGCTCCACGCTTATCAGTGCAGAGCCCGACGTGGGGCTCGATCCCACGACCCTGGGATCGTGACCTGAGCCAAAATCGAGAGTTGGACACTCAACCAACTGAGCCACCCAGGCGCCTCTGTCATTAGTTCTATGAAAAGATCTCAGGCCGCCTGGGTGGCTCAGTTGGTTGAGTGTCCGACTTCGGCCTGGGTCGTGATCTTGCGGTCGGTGGGTTCGAGCCTTGCGTTGAGCTTTGGGCTGACAGCTCAGGGGCTGGAGCCCTGCTTCGGATTCTGTGTCTCCCTCTCCCTCTGCCCCTCCCACTCTGTCGCTCTCTGTCTCCCAAAATAAGAAATTTAAAAAACAAAATTTTTTAAAGACCTTGATGGGGTTTTGTGAAGCCTAAATGAGGTAGTGTTGTAGTCACAGACCGGGCGGCTTAAAAAACCGACGGTTCCGGCGGCTGGGAGTCCCAGGTCAAGGTGCCAGCATGGTTGGCTCCTGGTGAGATCTTTCCCCTTGGCTTGCAAATGGTGGCCTTCTTGCGGTATGCTCACACGGCCTGTCTTCTGTGCACACGCATGTGCATCTCTCTTCCGACACGGACACCGGCCATACTGGATCAGGGGCCCAGCCTTACGACCTCAGTTAACCTGAGTTACCCCTCTCAAGGCCTTATCCCCACAGGTAGGGTTAACCCTCACTTTGGGAGTTAAAGCTTTCACGTGAATTTTGAGAGGGTGGAGCTCAGTCCACAATAGACGGTCAAAGGTCTGCCCTGTAGTAGAGGTTCAGGAGCAGTGAAGTCCGTGTGTTTGGCTAATAGTGTGCTTCGAGGCATTAAAAACTTCAGAGAACTCCCCGTGGTCCGGGAAAGCCGACCCTAACAACTGGTGCAGACGGACTATGTTTCCTGATGTTCCGTAGTGAAGTATTTGCATGTGAGTGGGATGATAGCTTTGACCTCAGCATCTCAGACTGTGATGTCCCATGAATCCCCTAGGGGTCTTGGCAAAGTGTGCATTTGGCATAGCAGACGGGGGTGGGAGGGGTGGGGGTGGGCCGAGGTTCCTCATTTCACCCAACTCCCGGGTGATGCCCGTACCGCTGGTCCCCGGACCACGCTTTGTGGCAATGATGCTGTGCGGTAGCCACTAGCCACACGTGGCTATTTCAGTGTCCATCTCAAATGAACTAAAATTAAAAACCCGACTGCTGAGTCAAGCGAGTAGCTACATTTCAAGTGTGTTTCACTGCAGAAACCTCGCATGGGGCAGCCGCGTCTGAAAGAGAGAGTGGTAAGCTTTCTTCATCCGGGGCCTTGTGGGAGTTGCCCTTGTGGCAACTATAAGATGTGCGGTCATATAGCCCTGGAGGTCAGAAGCCCAAAATGGTGTCTCAAGGTGTTGGCAGAGCTGGCTGCTTCTGGCGGCCCTCGAGGAGAATCTGTTTCCTCGCCTTGCCTGTAGCTTCTAGAAGTTGTCCACCTTCTTGGTCCGTGGCCCCGTCCTCCCTCCACCTTCCAAGCCAGCAGTGGCTGCTCTGGTCTTTGTCAAGATGCCATCTTTCTCCGATTCTGCTTTCTTCCCCATTTAAGGACGCTTGTGATTACGTTGCCCACCCCCCCCCCCCCACTGGGATTATCCAGAATAATCTCCTTATCTTAAGGTCAGCCGATTAGCACCCTTACTTCCATCTGCAACCTTAATTCTCTCTTACCATGTATCACAATTTGTTTACAGGTTCCAAGTGCTGTATTATGGCCAGGATCTCGTTGGGGGTGGGGTGATGTTATCAGGCCTAACACTGGGCCAGACAGTAAATACTTTTGGCTTTGCAGGACTACACAGTCTCTTTCTCAACTGTGCAACCCAGCCTTTGCAGTGTGAAAACAGCCAGAGACAGCACATATACAAACAGGCCTGGCTGTGTGACTTCTTTTTTCGTCTTTAACTTTCTTCTGGAAAATTATAAACACACAAAAAGGGAGACTAGTGCTTGATTTCACGTGTACCCATCAGGCAGTGGTTTTTATTTTATTTTTTTAACACTTTTTTTTAAGTTGACTTATTTGAGAGAGAGAGAGAGAGAGAGAGAGAGAGAGAGAACATGAGTGGGGGAGGGGCCGAGAGAGGGAGACAGAGGATTGGAAGGGGGTTTTTGCTGACAGTAGATAGCCCAATGCAGGGCTCAAACCCATGCCGTGAGATCATGACCTGAGCTGAAGTCGGACGCTTAACCCACTGAGCCACCCAGGTGCCCCAGGCCGTGGTTTTTATTTATTTATTTTTTCTAATTTAGTTTTTTTAACTACGAGGCACAACGAGGGGTGTCCAAAGGATCGCCGTCATCCCGTTTTTCCCGATGAGGAAATTGAAGGCCTATCCAGGGAAGTGACTTGCCCAAGGTCTCCCGGTGTCCTCAGCAGAGCTGACGTGAAGCCTCGTCCCCTGGCCCTTCTCCTGTGCTGCTGCACTGCTCCCCCCCCACCCCCCGCCCGCCCCCAAACACCTTTATTTGGGCTCATTCCACCTGCTCGCTGACGTGGATCTCAGGCCACCCTTATCCATAAGACGTGTCCGGAGGCCCGGGGCACCCGAGCCAACTCCGGATTCAGAACTTGCACTTTCCAGCAGCGTGTCCTATACGTGACACGATACCCCGAGGTATCTGGGCTGGCCGCGCTCCCTCATCAAAAAGTAACACTTCTGTAGCCAGACTTCGTAACATTCACACAGAGCTGGACAGACAAAGGTGGAATGGCCTCAGACAGCCTTTGTCAACCACACGGGCCTGGCGCAAACTTAAAGAAATTCTTTGGGCTTTTTGAGCTATGGGGTTTGGGAACGGCGGGGAGGGGATCGTGGGCCTGCGCTCCGAGTCGTTCCCTTGTCCCTCACGTGCCAGTGATGTTGGGGAGAGGTCATTGGTCCTGTTAGTGCCTCAGTTTCTCCGTCTGTGACAGCGATGGCTCAGGACCCGGTCTCGTCAGGACTTGACACTCCTCTCTGTATATATAGCCTGCAGTATTTGTAGGGCGTGTTTTCTAGAGCATCGCATTGCTTTCTGGGTTGAGGCACAACACTGTGCCTTTGTTTCTGACACATTCCATTGGCCAGTTTGGGCCTTTGACTGTGGCTCCTGTCTGCTCCTGGTTGCTTTCTGACATCAGTCCCTTGGCCCTTGTCTGCTCCTTGGGGAAGTGGCTTGCAGCTGATTTGGTTCATGCGTTTCTCTGCCAGTCTGGGACCCCTGAGCTTTGGGCTGCAGTCGTAATCCTGTCTAAAATCCAGTCATGTGACTTTAGCCAGGTCACTCCTCTGAGAAGCAAGGGCCAGGCCACCTGGTTGGATAGCTAGGTGACCAGTGTGCAGGAGTGGAGAAAACCCACTTAGGGATGGTGAGGAATAAGGCTGGTCGGGAAGATGGGCCGTTTATGTGTGTCACATTGTAGCATGTGATGTGTGTGCCGGTGAGGGGGCGTGGCTCACAAGGCCAGGGGTTTACGTGAGCCGAGGTCCCTGAGTTTTTAGAGCAGGGGGCAAGAAGATCCAAACTGTCTGTCGGCAAGACCATCTGGAACAGAAAAAGCTACAATAAATTGACTTTATCCTGCAATTCCTTTACTGAGGTAGAAAGGGTGATCTGATCTTATTTCTGGAGATGCTTAAAGAAAATGTTTATCAAAATCATTCACTAGAGCATTAGAACAGTTACTGATCTTATTTCGTTGCCTCACCAGAGTAACTGAGAGAATATGAAACCATAATATATTCTCTATATTTTGCCGTATAATATTTACATATGTATGCATATGTAATACATAATAGCCTCTAATCTAACAAGTGATTTAGACCACCTGGCCAAGTGATGAGATTATTTGAACATTTCAGAAACACAATTTTGGCAAATTTTTGGAGGTCTTTTTTTAAAAAAGGAAAAGGCAAGGGGGGCCTGGGTGGCTCAGGCAAGGGACGACTTCAGCTCAGGTCATGATCTCGTGGTTCGTGGGTTCGAGCCCCGCGTCAGGCTCTGTGCTGACAGCTCAGAACCTGTAGCCTGCCTCAGATTCTGTCTCCGTCTCTCTCTGCCCTTCCCCTGCTTGTGCGCGCTCTCTTTCTCTCTCAAATATAAACATTACATTTTTTTAATTAAAAAAAAAGGCGAGAATAATTTTATGACTGTAAGCCAAAAGCAGACAAAGTCAGTTTTACAGTTTCACAAGCGTATTTACCTGGTCTGCCTTCCAAAGAATTAAAGGTGAATGAAAGGGATCCGTAGGAGTGTTCCCGCAGCTACTAGAAAAAAGCATGGGCAGTAGTGGAAAAGTGGAATCAAAAGAGAGGCAGATTGATCCTTTATTTTCTTCATGCCTAAGTGGGTGTGTTAAGACTATGTGCACTGTGTTGTTTTTATGTGTGATTATTTGTTACCCTGTACTTAGCTGAAGGTCAGCGTAATAAAGAAGGTAATTAAAGCTTAAAAGAAAATCAGCTGCCTGGACGTGTGTGTGCAGCAGGTCAGAGGAGAGAACTGTCAGCAGGCGAGAAGAATGAGACAGGGCACGGGTTCAGGAGAGGACAGAAACACAGGAGACACACGGCCGAAGACCAACACCAGGCGGGAGGGGCCGAGGAGTTAAGTAGCCGCATCAGAAAGATTCCGTCTGGAATCCCAGCTGCACTGTTGGTGACGTGGCTGTGTGTGAGTCTCCTCCCCATTTAATTTTTTTCCTAACGTTTATCTATTTTTGAGAAAGAGAGAGAGAGAGAGACACACACAGAGCGCGAGTGGGGGAGGGGCAGAGAGGGAGACCCAGAATCCGAAACAGGCTCCAGGCTCTGACCTGTCAGCACAGAGCCCAATGAGGGGCTTGAACCCACGAACCGTGAGATCGCGACCTGAGCTGAAGCCGGACACTCAACCGACTGAGCCACCCAGGCGCCCCTCTCCTCTCTGTTTAAGCTCCGGATCTTCCTCATGTGTCCCTTGAGGTTACATTAGCAACCCTGTCTCTCTTAGCTAGTGCTGAGTAACAAATGACCCCAGTACTAAGTGGCTTAAAAACCTCTACTATTAGGAGTCACAGTTCTTTGGGCAGGAAATTGGCTGGGGCGCAGTGGAGCCAGCTCTGAGCCCCAAGAGGTTCTCAACTCACTTGCCTGGCACCTCACCTGAGTTGTCCCAGCCTGTTGGGGTTAGGCATATGGGGCTTGGTGTTCTCTGTCACCGGGAACCTTGTTCTCCTTCACAGAGGCCTTGGGTCACTAGCTCTTGCCAAAGTGCCTTTTAGCACAGCCACTAGATTGTGACATGGCAGCTCTATGCTCCCAGGACTGCAAAGGTGGATGCTGCTTCTCTTAGTTTCCTTTTCATGGCTGAATAATATTCCAGTGTGTGGATATACATCTCATTTATCTGTTCACCAGCTGGTGGACATTTGGTGTTTGTACCTTGTACCTGTTAATAGTCCTGCTGTGGACGTTTACCTGTACAAGTCTGTGAGTGTAGGTTTTCAGTGTTCTTGGGGAGATTGCTAGGAGTGGATTTGCTGGGTTGGGTGGTAACTGCCAGGCCTTCTTAAAGCTTTAACCTACACCGGGCAGAGCATGGTTCCACTGCATTCTCTAGAGCGAATTGTAGCACCCCTCCCCCCACTGCCATCAAGCGTCAAGAGGGGGAACTGACACAGGGGCCTGACTGTCCGGAGGGGTTCATCTGGGTCCTCATGTAAAGCCCTCAGTGTGGAACCTGACATGTAGCAGGGACTCAACAAATGTCATTCTCTTTATTACTAAGAAGAATTCAAAACTGGGGCAGTGGGCAAAATGCACACTGTTAGGATTTAGATGGACATCCGTCAGGAGGCCTGATGGCAAATCCACGTTCAGGATTTTGGAGATTACGGGCACGCTTCTGATTAGCTGTGTCCGAGTCAGAAGATGATGGCTGGAGGCTACTAGAGGTCAGAATAACCCCAGCACTGGATGAGAGGACGAGGACACACCACATCTTCATTCTAGAAAATGGGGAACTTCGGGCACAAATGTCATAAGAAAAATCACCTGGCATTCTGCCTGTCAGAGAGAACAGCTGTAAATATTTTGGCTTCTTTCGTTCCAGTATTTTTTCTGTGCATCATGTCCAAGAAGTATACATGTTTTCATAAAACCAAAATGATGATCGCAATATATATAGTTCATATATTGCATTTTAACATTTAATATGAAATCGGGAGCATCCCATGTTGTTCAGCACTGATTTCAGTGCCTAGATTATCTGTCATCGGTCTATACATCTTTTTATTTATCTATTTTGAAAGTGTCACGTACAGCGTGGTGAATTTCTACACGTTGCGTATACCATAAAACAAGACCACTACCCAGGTGGAGTTAGAGAACCTTGTGGTCCCTTTCTGTCCGTAACCTTCCCAATTGCACGAATCGACCCCTAATTTGTTTACATACTTTGCTTTTACTGAACACTTGGGTTGCTTCTAATTGTTTACCCGTACACATGATGCTGCCGTCTACTTCCCCATAGGTACACGTTTGTCTACATCTGATTGCTTTCTTTGGATACATTTTGGAAGTTGTGAAATACTGGGTCAAAGGGTATGAACATTTGGAATTGCTGCCCAGCATCTTTCGTAGTGTTCCTATCCGCAGTGGCTTTGCCCTCCCTGGTGCACCTGCTGCTCTGCTCAGACCATACAATTATGGTGTTGTATTACTGGGCCCCCAACGTGTTTCCTGTGCTTGGCTTCAAAACTAGATCCTCCAGAGCAGGCTCTGTGCCTGCATCCCCCTACTTGGACCCACAGTGAAATTATTTGTGTTCTCTTGTCTGTCTTTGAAGCCCTTGCTAAGAGCAGTGACCTTTCAGGGGACTATTCAAAACCAATTGAAATCAGTTTCACTTTTAGAATAAGCAGGACTTGCCGCAAAGCCAAGCAGAACTCTGAAGCCCATCTCCGAGATCACTGATAGGGTTGAAGGAACTAACAGAGGACAGCGTTTTTTAAAAATTCCCGCCAGATGTTAAATTTAGAGCGAACAAAGGGGTCCGAGTAGGGTGGTGGTTTACTCACATTTTTCCTATTATTCATCGAAGGCCTCACATAACCTTATTGGGGTAAGTCCAATAACTTTAAATTGCGCAGCTCCCAGGGGTGTAGGTGTCTAAAGGGGGTACAGCCTCCTTTCACTTCAGAAATGAGTCCGCTGGGCGAGCCCCTGCTGTTATTACTTGCCACCATGTGGTGTTGCTGTGGAAGATTGGTCCTAAGTAGTTGTGTGAACCGGCCTGCTCGCAGCTCCCTTCTGTGATGCCCTTGCTTATGCGGCTTGGGCCTACAGTAAAACGAGCCCACTCCCTTTACCTCCAAGCTTGGCTGAGGACGCTCTACGCTCAGGCTCCTAAAACTACCTTCCTGCCACTTCCCATGGCAAGGGCAAGTCATGGGCTCGGAGCCTCTTGCCCTTTGGGGAGCCACCTCACTAGGAGGTAAGGCAGCCTTTTCAGGGGCATTACAAGCACAAAATATCTTGTCTTCTCAGGACAGTGGGGTGGATGTCCTCTGAACCTAATTTAAAGGACACATTGCTGAAGAAGAACCATTACAGCAAAGCGGATTTACCCTGAGCCCTGCCTTTGTGTAACTGATAGGAGCCATTTCAAGTGTCTCTTGAAGCAGAAAGTCTTGCTAGGTGAGGGGCGCCTGGGTGGCGCAGTCGGTTAAGCGTCCGACTTCAGCCAGGTCACGATCTCGCGGTCCATGAGTTCGAGCCC
>NW_024412424.1:1274593-1313407 GCF_014898765.1 Herpailurus yagouaroundi | reverse complement strand
AAAAAAAAAAAAAAAAAAAAAAAAAAGAAAGTCTTGCTAGGTGAACTGCAGCATCTATCTTGGACCTAAGGGAAGCTAACGTTTTCAAGACTACCATTGAGTGGCGATCTGATTTAATTTTACTACTACATATATGTTAAATGTGGAATAAAACTATATATATATATATATATATATATATAACTAAAACTATGCATATATATATAGTTATCTGCATGAATAGGTGCATCCTAATGTGTATATAGTATTATACTTAATATTTCATTAAATATTTATGGAGCCCCACTGTGTCCCCCATCTATGGAACTGAACAGTTAATACCTCTGTCTGGGTGTGTGTATACAGCTGTCATGTATTGGTGACATGTTCATTCACTTATTTCAAAAATATGTAATAGGCATTGTTCTAATGGGGACACTGAGTAGAGTCAGTGCCCTTACAGAACTCAGTCATCTTAATGTTGCCTCTTAGTTTTAAAAAGGGCAGGTAAGTTGAGTGTTTTCCAAATTTTTTCTTAAATGACCTGGCCCATGCAAAACAAATTGCTTATGTCTATGTGATCCTTGATTAAAAAAATAAATAAGAGACTGTACATCTGAGTTAGAAATTAAAAGAAAGGCAGGACCAGAATATGCTTGGAGGGAGAGCTTGTTTATTTTGCTTATCTGAAGTGAGATAAAGAGTATCTCCAAATTGGCTGGTTTCCAACCTGGACCATGTACACAAAGCACCTCATTCTAGGAGGGACAGTGAGTAAATTAAAAAGAAGTTTTTTGCCCATGTTTATTTTCTCCTGCAAGTGTGATGTAAAACTTTTCACATGTGCAGAAGGAAGCAGACACAACCACGTGCAGAAACAGCCGTTTTTGCAAAAACGCTTCCCAGAAGCATGACAAATGCAAGACTCACAGGTGTAGCACAGATCCAAGGCGCGTGTGTGGTTCTCATCAGCTGCCTCGCTCCTGTTTTAAATCTAGGTCTTCCTGTAACAACAAAAAAATTTATTTCTCCGGAGGCTGCGGCTAATAATCCACTCAGCCTGCCTTTTCACCCCTTCTCATAACAGTATTTCTAACAGGGCTTCCAGAGAGCGAGCGAGCGCTGGAGCTAGCAGAGAGCAGTGGAAGAAAAAACAAAAAGAGGCAGTAAAGTGGAGATGGGAAAGAGACTCCCTAGACTTGACGTTTAATTCTGGGTTTGACCTGTAACTCTGGGTGACCTTGGGCCTCAATGTCTTCCTTTGTGAAATGTATTGTTCAGAGAATGAGGATTTCATTCCACGCAAAGCAGGGTGGGTCTTTTAAACCAGTGGTTCTCAACAGGGGACGTTCTGCCCGCCAGGGGACCTCTGGCGATGACTGGACATTTTTGGTTGACCTGACTGGAGGAGACAGTGCTCCTGGCGTTTAGTAGGTAGAAACCCAGGATGCTGAATATCTTAAAATGCACAGGACGGCCCCTACAACAGTGAGCCGGCCGCAAATGTCACTGGTGCCCAGGATGAGAAACCCTGGCGTTGACACACATTTGCAACGTTGGGTGTCGGTGGGCTCAAGGGGCTGGCTTTGGGGCTTTCTAGCTGGAGTGAGGGCTCTCCCGAGAGGCGCTTCGCTGTCTCATGTGTTGGTGATCCCAGCACGCGAAGCACTGCAGACCCCCGCCCTCTGGAGGGGTGGGCGCATCCCTCTGCTCCTCTAAAGATGACCCTTCCGCGCGCATTATCACAACGTGGACTTGGCACCCTCGCCTCCAGGAACCGCGATCGAGGGACTGGGGACCCCAGGCTCGGAAAACTTGTCAACTTCTCCCGCCCGCGACTCCCGTCACCTCCTTCGGTGCGGGGAAGGCTTTTCTCCCCAACGAAGAGTCCTTCCGCCGCCAACCCTGAGGCGGCCGACCGGAGTGCCCAGGTTCAAGGACTCGGCGCGCACCGCCCGTTTCCGTCGGAAACCTCAGCTCCCCAGGGCCCAGCCGGGGGCGGGGCCTCCAAGCGGCGGCCGTTGCCCCGCCCAACCGCCTCCCAACGGCTACCTCCGGCGGGCGGTGGGCGGGGCGGGGCGGCGGACCAGTACGCCTGCGCGCGCATGCGTGGGGGTGCGGGGCGTGGTTCGCACGCGGCCCCGCCCAGACCCGGCGTCTCTGCCCGCCCTATCTCCCAACCTCCTCAGCGTGGCGCCGACGCTGCGTGCGGCGCGGGTTACCCAGAGTGCTCCGCGCAGGGGCAGCTCACTGGAGTTTGGTTCTCGAGGCGGCGGCAGCAGCGGCGGCGGCTCCGGTGGCTCCTCCTCCTCCTCTGGTGGCGGTGGCGGTGGCGCCCCGGGCCCGAGCCCCGGCTCCCCTCTCCGCCACCCCGCGTGCCCCCTCCTTCCCCGGCACCGCGGGGAACATGAGGCTCCGCTCCCGGAGGCCGGCGAGTGAGTGACCCCCGTCCCCCGCCTCAGCCCGCCCGCCCGCTGGCCCGGCCGCTCCCCCCCGCCTCGCCCAGGCAATGACAGCGGCTCCGGCGTCTCCGCAGCAGATCAGGGACCGGCTGCTGCAGGCCATCGACCCCCAGAGCAACGTAAGAACCCGCTGCGCGGGCCGGGACGGAGGCCGCGTGGGCCCGGGACCCTCCCCCTCCCCAATGCCCCTCGCCCGCCGGGCTCCGGGGAACCCGCCCGACGCCCACCTGCCCCCGAGGGCCGCTGCCATCCCGGTCTCTCGCCCCACGGGCCCGAGCCGGGGGCAGGTCAGGCAGTCTGGCGGCGCTGGGTACGTGAGGCCGAGGCTTCCGTGCGGCCTGGGCGGAGGGAGCAGAAGGGAACTGAGGCCAGAGCTTTGCCTTTTTTTCCGCTCCAGATGTATGACCCTTACTGCTCCTTACGAAGCTCACCCGCCTTGCCCTTCCCCGGGGACCCGCGACCCCCGGGAAGTCTTCCCGGCGGGGGGGGAGGGGAGGGAGAAAGGCTGTGGAGCAACTGGTGTCCGGGGTATGACTCGGGCGCCTGTGCCGCCTGTGTCTCGGCCTTCTGGGTGATCAGGAAAGTCCTCCTTTCCTCTTCTCCCGGCTGGAAGCATCTTCCTGGCTTCAGAGGGACCCCCCCTCCCCGCCCCCAGCCTACTTTGCCCTTAGCCGGGTGCCCAGGGCGCGTGGAGAGTCCCCCCTTGGTTCTGCGAGTGGACATGCCTTTGCCGAGTCCCTCCTGGGATCGCTGCCGACGGTAGATGATCGTGGGGAGGGTGGGATCCTTCCTGTTGCCTTTCTAGGCCTAAATGCCCATTGCGTCTTCTGACCAAGCCAGAGCCCCGCTTTTTGGTGTGAATTAGAGGTGGTGATTTTCTTTCCTGTTCTTCAAGAACGCTCCTTCGGCTATTACTTCCCCCCACCTGAGGGTTCCGGCTTGGTGGCTTGTCACTTAGAGGGTCAGGGTCAACCCCAGGGTGTTGCTTTTTTAGATGGTCCTCCACCGAGGCTACTGTTTGCAGAGAGATCTTCTCTGCCCCTCTTCGCGTGTGTAGGGGAAGACTCGTAGTGTCTCCCCTCATGTTTTCTCAAAGGGATTGTTGGCAGTAGGGGTCATTTTCTCCTGTGGCAGGAACAGGTTGAGCAGTAGGAAGATGTGGCAGGTATGAGATGAGCCCCTGCATTTGCTGGGAGACCAGGAAGTGGCCATTGAGATCACTTTTTAATATGCTGGAGATCCAAGGAAAAAACCTTTTTGTCTTGGGCCAGGTAACTCCGGTTTCTGTCACTGTAGGGTTTTTGTTTTTCCTTTACATTGGTTTGACTAATTACTCTTAGGGCTGTGCTTTAGCCTGGTATTTTTGGAATAATTCACATTGGCTTGTATAATTTTGGTAGAAATTGAGGAGTTACGGTGTCTGTAAGTCTCTGGTTTTTGTATCATAAGTAATCCTCTTGTTCCTAGTCTTCAGGCCCCATTAAGATCGACTTGGTGGTAATTGTCTTCAACAAATGTTGTATACATTTTTGTTATGACTTTGGGGGTGGAGTAGGCACAAGCTATATAAAACCTTCCAGAATATTTTGCAGTAACTGGAGCCGCTGCAGTTCCTAAGACTGAAATATTAGAGAATAAAACAAATGACATGAAAAATGAAAGCTTGGTGACTTTTGCATCTTTTGTCCAGAGTGTAATTTCTTGAATTCCACGTGCTTGTTTGCCTTCGGGGAATCTGAGAGGTTGCTGAGATATTAGCACTGATCCTTAATGCCACCTAGGAGAGCTTTGGGATCAGGAGGCGCTTTGACAGGCGGTCATGATATGTTGTAGATTAGGTAGGGCGGTGACCTCAGAGGTTCCAGTATTGTGTAAGGCTGTAATCTAAAGGGTTCCTAGGGGGAGAGGAGGGGAGGGCAACAAGGAAGGGGGGTTAGCCAGAAGCGGGAGAGGAAACAAATCTCATTTTTGTTGTATTTTAGTGTGTACAGTGGTGTTCATTCATAGGAGCCCATGGTTGCTGTAATGGCATGGGGTTCACATGTCAAATGGCTTGTCTGGGGGGGACTTTAGTGATGGGTGTGCATAGAGTCCTGCTAAATGTGAGCGTGGTGGATGGAATTGGGAAACTGTCTCTGGATACGAGTGATGAGAAAAGTGCCTCCTTTAAATGCTGCCATTGCCAGTGACCATCTATGAGCATTGTTAGAACCTTTTGACAGGAGCGTGGCTTGAAGCAAACCCCATATAGAAACTGGAGCCGTGGCAGAATAGGTTGCCGACAGAGGTGGTGCGACCATAATTCTGCAGTTTCTCTGGATTGACCTGGGCTCAGGTGAGTGTGAGGTAGCTCCAAGAAGGCAGTGCCGGCACCCAGCTGCTTTTCTCTACCTTGACCAATTATGAACTCCACTTTGGGATAGTTAGTTGACACATATTTAAGATGCTCATGGAAAAAAAATGGGGACAGTGTTGAAGAGCCAACACTAAAATTAAACCTCTTCTGAGAGAAGCGACAGGGAATTGTGTCATGTAATGCTTACCTCTATGGGCATGCAATTATGGTTAACAAACTTAGCTTTTGCTTGAAAAATCAATGTCAGGGCAGCTGACCTAATATCCACAAGTAGCTGAGAAGTTAGGGAAATAACAAAGTAACATTTACCGACCGTCTCCTTGACAAAGGAGTTCTTAAGGGGAAAGTTGTCTGTATGTTTTCAGTTCCAGTCTCTGGAGTATTTGAATTTCTGCAACAGCAGACTCTGAGTTAATAATTTCTGCCAACTCAGTAATAAAGTAAATCCTCTACACTTCTTTTCAAAAAGCGACTAACAGTTTTTCAGAACAATCTAAGCCTTACTCTCCTTGTGGTGTATGTAGCCAGGGTGTTGAAAATCTCGGAAGCGCAGTGTGCGCGTTTCTTCCCGCTTAGTCTTCGTGGGTACAGTCAAGGGCCACGCCTTCTTCCTCTGCCCAGAAATTGGGAGTCCATCCACCCAAGCACAGTCTTCTCAGCAGGTGATGAACTTCTCGTTTGTATTGGAACTCCTCGTTTCATGGAAGTTCAGGCTTTGCCTTCTTGACCAGAATGTAGGCTTTGTGAGCATGGTTTGTTTCTTGTCTTCTTTCTCCAGGGCTGAAGCATTAGGCGCTTTAGGGTGCTAAGTGCTGGTTAAACTGATTGAATCCTCGCATCCTTCTTGCTATATGTGCTGAAGTTTAGTCGTGTAATATTCTAATTCAGAACTCTCTAGAACCGTGAGGCACATGGATAGAATAGGTCTGAGACGGTGGAGTGGATACTGTATCCCCATAACAAGTTGAATAATAGCACAAAGCAGGCCTTGCACAAAGCAGGTGAGCATCTCTGTAATCAGAACAGGGAGCGGCCAGAGAAGGCACTGGGGGAGAAGGGGACTTGAACTTGCCCAAGATGTCTGTGTAAAGGCCTCCTACTGATCAGGGTCTCTGGCAGGAAACTTCAGAAATGACTTTTCTTCCTTACAGTTATGCAGACGTCAGGCGCCAAGGAGAGGTGACCAAAGGGCCTCTGCAGAGAGAGACACACAAGAATGATAATTTCCCCCCCTAGGAAATTAGAAGATTAAGACGCCACCCAGCTTCTCTGGGCTGCAGGGTCTTCATGTACAAAGTGGGACTGGGAACTGGTGTATGCACCCATAAGGCTCCTTCCGGATCCAGGGTTCAGATTCTGGAAGGGGTAGCAGAGGCTCACATGAGTTGTTCTAAAAGTTTTTTTTCTTTTAATGTGAGGTGCATTATGTGAACTTTCTAAAATAACAAAATTCTCACAGATACCAGAACTCTACTCAGAGATACATGCTTTACCTGACTCTGTAGCATTTGAACAGGGTCTCCTGCTTCCCCACAACAGTTCTGTAAGGGAGGGATGGTGAGCAACTGATCTCCCTTTCCTGCAGGCATAGAAACCAACAGCATAAAGACAGTAGGTGCTGTTTAAGTGGGTGCTTCCCGTGGTCAGGAGAGGACAAGACGCTTTTGTTTCTTACTGACTTAATTTGAGGTGACTGCCCTAAAGTTAGGGACTTACCTGAAGTTTAAGTGACAGTGCTTCTAACTCTGAATGCCACCACACTGCTCTCAAAGGTGGAGCGATGGCTTGAGAAGAGGCCCAAGAGGTCAGTGTTGGTCTTGAGCTGGTAAGAAAAGATGCGGGAGCCTTTTCTGTCCTACATAAGTTTATACGAGATTACAAATCGGTTTAGGTTTACCTGTGAGAGATCTAACAAGGTGATGATGTTAGACAGCCTGTCCTGGAAACATCTTACGGTTTCTGTCAGGGACAGAATCCTGGGCCAGACCATATCGTGGTGTGGCAATTGCCAACTGATGTGGAACTTTTCATGAGTATTGTGTGCCGGCTTTGTTTTCTGCTTCAAGATTACAAGCACTCATGATGTTAACCTAAAACATCATTGGTCCTGCTGAAAGGAGGACTGTTACACATTGTAAAAGGGAAGACTGTTGGTTCTGATTCTCTCCAACACGTTAAAGGTTATAAAATCTAAACACGTGGACTCTCTGATCACTCTGGTTGCCCAAATGGCAGTGACATTCCTGTCTTTGTTCTTCATATGTGGCCACGATATGTGAAGAAGAGAGCAGTGTGGCATTTTATGACTTTGGGAAACAGGCAGGTAATAAGTGTCACTTGAGACGCAGGTGTGGGTCCTTGTTCTGACTCACTCTCTCCCTTAGAAGAAGGTAGATTTTACATTCTGTCTTCACAGAGGTCTGGTGGTCCTCAGAAGTGGCTTTAATTGTAATCATAGTATGTTGTCCTGCCTGGAAGTCACAGAGTCCTGGAGGATTGTCCAAGATCAGCTTGTGGGAAGGGGCCTTTGTCCTGATACAGTTGTAAGAAGACTCCATGGTCACCTGGGCTCCTGGGCTCAAGATGTAGCTGCGCGTGGCAGGACATGCACTTGAGGTTAGGTGAAGGAGAGGAGCTGTTCACCTGTGCCTCGATTTTGGTGTCTCTGCAAGCCATCTTCTCAGACAGAGCTCCAGTTTAACTGGAACCAGGCCTCAGTCCAGTCCCTAGGTGACTGCAGTTCTGTGGGCATGTCTCCTGCCCAACCCCCACTGTAAATTGCCTTCTGGAAGCTGGGGGCTTTGTCTCCATCAGTAGAAGTTGTGCCCCTTTCTTCTCCCTTATGGGAGGCTGTCCTGAGTCTGTCTGGTCCCTTGGGGACCCCTCAGCTGGTTGTTGGAGTGGGTGACTGAGTTTGTGGTTTGGCGAGTGACTGCATAGGCAGTGCGTTTTCAGCCTGGTCTTTCTAGTGCCCAGACTTGGAGCCCCCATCTGAAACTCCCCCTTTTCGCTCTCAGAGCACTGAGCTAGTATTGACATGGAGATTCCTTGATTCCTTGAACTGGGGAGTATTTCTTGCATAAGGAAGACATGCCAGTATTCTGCATGTGGTGTTTAAAAGTGCTCTCTGAATGAATTCCAGGTCTGAGGAGGCCATACACTTAACATCTCAATTGTCAACTGGTATATACTGTTGATGGAGAAATGTGGTAAAGCTGAAAAAGGTGGCTCAGCAGTTGAATAAACATTTCTAGCCATTGCGTATGGTGTTGGGGGTGGAGGGTGCAGACCTGGAGATGCCCAGCCCCTACCCTTGAAGGACCTGGAACAGGAAGAGAAAGTGCATGTGGGCAATCTGGGGTGGAGGGTGTGGGGATCAGCGTCAGGGGAGGCCTTACAGGGCTGTAGCTCGTAGGTCCAAATGGAGGAGTTGTTCATGTTTCTTATTCAAAGGTAGTTCAGAATTCTTAAGAGCATGAAATGACTTCTAGAGCACTGTATAGTTTGTTTTCAGAGTGAAAAGTTTTACAGTCACATACAGAAAGCCAGCTCTTGGTTCATCTCTGATCTGAGGGAGACAGAATTTGACGAATAGCTGGCAAACCCTTGAACAATTTGCCCTCTCAGCAGTGGGAGGGGAGGGGGACAAGTGTCAGGCTCTCTGGAGGACCTGGGGTCTGCTTTCAAGTATTTGAAGAGCTGTTGTACCCCGGGTTAGGTTTGCTCTGTGTGGATTTTCGAGGCAAACCTAGTAGGGGAAGGCAGGAGTTCCTGGAGGGAGGCCGTGCTGCACTTGGGGAGCTCTTGATTATTGTCCGAGCTGGCTCAAGACAGTCCAGAACCACTGTGCCAAGTGGGTGTGCACATGTATCTGGGCCCTCTGGGTGGACCCCCAGACGCCTGCCCAAAAACTCCTGGAGGTCCTGTGATGGCGTGAGGAGCCTGCTAAAAAGGAGAAAGGTCGTATCAGGTGACGTGTCATTGCCAGGCAGGTGGGGTCGAGAGCCTTCGAATGCTCCTGGGACTGCAAGGAAGTTCCCTGGCTCCATCCATCCGCTGGAGGCTGTAAAACGGATAGCCGCAGCCTACAGAACACCTAGTATGTGCCAGGTACAGTGTGGAGCGCTTGGCTTCCTGTTTGCTCTCTGAACTAGTCCTAGAGGTAGATGTTCATCTCCCTTTCAGGAGAGAGCAGAGATTAATGATCTCCACTGTCGTGGAGGAGGCTATGGGCCTATCTATACCCAGTGCTGGTAGGCTCAGAAGCAGTGGGCTTAATCTGACAGTCTCTTGCCTCCTACATAAGAAGTGCCCAGGAGGGAATTTGGACTCCGCTGTGTCTTCTGTGGTTTAATCTCATAAATACAAAGTGTTTTTAAATGTTGTTTTGTGTTTCCATTTCCATCCCAGTTGGGACAGTCTTTCCCTCTTTGAAATCTTCTAGCCTAATGGCTCCTAACCTTTTTGCCTGTCAGGATCCAGTTCTGTGATCAGAAATATTCAGGGGGCTCCTGGGTGTCTCAGCCGGTTAAGTGTCTGACTCTTGATTTCGGCTCAGGTCATGATCTCATGGTTCATAAGGGCAAGCCCCATGTCCGGCTCTGTGCTCACAGCGCGGAGCCTGCTTGGGATTCTCTCTCTTTCCCTCTCTCTCTGCCCCTCCCCTGGTTGTGTGCTCATGCAAAAATAATAAATTTGTGCTCTGTCTCAAAAATAAGTAAACTTAAAAAAAAAAGAAACATTCAGGAACTTGCATATATTGACAGGTGTACTTTGAGTAGCTGTTTTTTTGAGAAAATTCAAGGAAAGAAGCTACTCTTCATCTAGTCATGCTTTGAAATGAAGTTGTATCTTATCAAAACGACGTCTACTTAAATCTGTAAGCTAACCTTCTTTGTGTGCGACACCTAGGTTGGGACTCTCTGTACCTCACATTTGTGACCTTCTGTCATCGCTACTATTCTCTCCCAGAAACCTTTCCTGCTTTAATCCAAGACCGTCTCCCTCAGGCACACTGTACATAACTTAAAAACCCTACATTCCTGCTGATAACCGGTCTTGTTGATTGCATTTTCCTTGGGGTCGCGAGCTCCTTGGTAGTGGAGCACGAGTTAATCCCCATGTTTCTAGGGCTTCCGTAGCAAGCCTGTGCTCAGAAGCTTGTTGATCTTCCTGTGAAAAGGGCCAATATCGGGAGTTAACTGTCAGCACTTACCCAGCAGACACACAGCTAGAAAGGATCACGCTGGGATCGGGAATCCTTCCCTCCTGCCCAGTCCTCACCCACCTGCCACCACCTCCCTGGTCACCTGAGAGAGCGCAGTAGTGGGTACAAGGTCAGCATTCCACTCTCCTGCCAGAGTCTGGGTCTCTATGCTGGGTTTGTCTACGGGATGTTTTATGCCAGGCTGGGAGGGAAGTTGTACCTGAAATGCTTTGTGCTGTCTCTTGAACTGGCTGAGGAAAAGGCGTGAGGCATTCTTTTCCCTTCTATTTCTTGGCTGTTATTTTTTACCCCTGTGACAGGGAAAAAAGATGACTCTTGATCTTAGATCCCTGTCTGTCTGTGGACCCTGGAGATACTGTTCAAATGCTGCCTTGGGGCCCTTTTGGTCACGTGACAAACGAGACACACTCTCTCTCTGGACGCTCCGCTTCCCTGGGTTTCATCAGGGCCAAAAAATGGGTGATGGTTCCTCCAGGCCATACCCTGCAGTGAGTCAGCCTTGTGGCTGCTGTGGCGGTCCCGGTCACCCATCCACTGTGGGCACAGAGTGATTTTGTAAGTGGTTGGCTGTGGCCAGCCTTGACTCCGTGGTGGGGGGTTCTGTGATCTTCTCATGGAAGACTTAGGTGTATGTGAGCCCAGCTCACAACAAGAGCCCGGTAGGTGGCCTGGCAGTCCTCCTCCAGGCACCGGTAGCCCCCCCTGCCCTGCCCGCACTTGTACCTTTGGCCCCATCCCCTACCCGCACCTCTGGTCACACACCTGGCTCTGGGTAACCACCTGATCTACCAAGCTGGCCGCAGCTTTGCCTGCCCACAGGGGGGCTGGGTTCATTAGCTCTCTCGACCTCTCTTGCCATCAGGTCCCTGGTCCGGCTCAGGTTGGCATATGGGGTGGTGGCCACATCCTCTTTCCCCAGGTGATCCCCAAGGTAACTAACTGCCCTCTTCTTCTTAAGGCCAGCCCTTCTGGAAGCCACGTCAGGTAGACCCTTCCCAACTTTATTTGCCCCGTGCATCTTGCAACTGTGCCAGGCAGGCAGTTGGCAAGCTGACTTTTTAGTGCTGTCTGTGGGGGTCAAGTGCCAGTGATGTGTGTAGGATATAAAATAGGAACGGTTTACCCTTTTTGCTGATGGTTTCACATTTGCTTCAAGTATTCTGTTGGCCAGCCTCCCCCAGAGGGAGCTCAAATGTGAAAGGGCTGATTGGCTTGTGCCACTCAAAGGCTCTGAGGTGAGTCTGTTCTCAGGTGAGGCCCTGGTTTTGTTCCATCTCTTTTGTAGTGTTCCCTCTGCGCAGTGGGGTGTCCTCCTTGTCCTTCCAACACCTGCAGCTTTGGGATTCACCCTCTTTGACCATCAGCCAGGGGAAGAAAGACGAGGTGATGCTCTCCCAGAAGTCCCAGCACACATTTTCTGATGCCATCTATGGGCTTTGATGCAATTAGTAGGCTGTGTTGATTGGTTCACCCCTGGTGTTAGTTCCACCCAGACCGGCCCAGAATAGAGGGGATGCTCCCAGGAAACATCAGAGTCCTGTTTGTGGGAGGGGGTAGTGGTATGGAGAACAAGCTGGCAATGTCCCCTGAGCGCGTGTGGGTTTAATCACCACTCTGGTGTGATAATACCATCAAATAGTTGGGCATGCTGGCCTGGGAGACTTGGGTCCAGAAACAAAATGGGTGTAACTGAAATGTAAGGCCTGGAGTAAGCAATGGAGTGGTTTGGATGATAGGAGGTCACAGCATGGCGTTCTGAGTACCCACCCACAGATTCTGATTTCCCCGCAGTCACACTTGGGTACTTTGCTCTTACCTTGTATTAAAGTGGGTGCCGGCTTGTAGCTTCTACCCCATTCTGGGCTGAGGAGCACTTGGGGAATCTAAGAGAGCCTGCCACAGTGCTGCTCATTCTCCCAAGCCCATCATCTCTCCTGGTGCTGCACCTGGTGCAGGCAGGGGAAGTGGTGCAGTCCAGGAGGCCCCGGGCTCACACAGGCCTCCTGTAGCTGTGAGGCGGCACCCGGACCCAGGCAAGAGCCGAGTTCTCTGGACTTCTGTCCTCTTGGCTCAGAGGCATGGATGGACACTGGATGTCACATCTGATTGTTCTGCCCCTTTCCTCTTGCTTGTCCCCTCCCTTTGGTTAACCTGGGTAACCGGAAACTGGTACCTGCATTTCCGGGCCTGGCTTCTTCCCCTTAGGTTAACTGAGAAGAGTAGGGTCAGGTGATCCTTCACAGCCTTCTCCATTTTTCCCTCTGTTTGTTGGGGTGGGGGGGAGGGGTGGCTCTCAGCAAGCACCTGAAGTTGGTGATGTCTGCTCCCCCTTTGCTGGATGCTGGCAGCCTGGCAGTGACAGAAGTGGGCCACATGTTTTAGTTCAGGCATGATCACGGGGGGAAAGGTTTGTGAATGGTTATTTCACTTTCACTTCTATTTTAACGGAGCTTCTCAAGCATTTAAAATTCTCAGCTTGAAGATTGGTGGACAAGCCAGTGCTGGCACTGAATGCAGGAGCCTAACTTCTCACCAAAGGGCAAGAAACATCGCCCTCCCAAGTGTTATGTGAGCTTGCCCTGCTTTTGCTTGTAACTTCTCTCACCCCATCACTGAGTCAGAGTGCTGTTAGTGTGTGTGTGTGTCTCTCTTTCTGTCTGCCTTGTGGACAGATTTCTCCAATGTGGTGGGAAATGAAGCAGCCTCAGAGTTTGACTTTTTGAAGGCTAGGCCATTGAAGAAGGGATTCACACACTTGCTTCCAGTGTGAAAACTCTTGGAGAATCAGCTCTGGCTTGGCTTGGGGGTGAGGGGGCCTTGGAAGAAATGGCCATGCCCACAGGAGGTCAAAGAGGAGCATGTAGAGACAGGGTCTGCAGTTCAGACAGAAACAATAGGTGCCCCCAGACTGCTATAGTTATCCCAGGTGGCTGGTCGGAAATGGGCGGGGGCAGGGGCGGGGCCAGGGCTGTCTTAGGGTTTCTGTGATTCTGCTTGTCAGCTCCTCCTAGAGGAGACTGGGCACCTGCTTGTCGCCCTGAGGATGAAACTCCTGTGTTAGGATGACGGTGAACATGGTTTTCTATCTGGTGGGTGGTGGGCTTCCCCAAATTGGGAAATAGAAGTGGCATCATCTGCTGTGCCTGTGTTTGGCACTCCAGACTGTCTTCCTGGGTCATTGTGCTGTCTTCAGTTCTCTGCTGTAGGGTTGGTGCTGATTGTTCCTCTGCAGGAGTGAACCAGGCCTGAGGCCTAACACTGATTGGTGCCCGTCGTCCCCTGTCCCCCTTGCACCTTGCTGTGTTGGCCATTCCACTGTCTCCAAACCCCTGCCCATGGTGCCTCCTTACCCCCAAGTGTTTTGGCTTTGCCCTGCACTGCCCAAGACCCTGTCTGCCTTGAAGGCGTTCCCCAGGTGTTCTTAGAGCCATGGCTTCCAACAGCACCTGAACTCTCTCTCTCCAGCAGACTGCTGTCCTGGATGTGCAGGAGGCCCATTCCAAAGTGGAGGCACCTTCTTTCCTCCTGCCTTTCTGTGCCACGCTGTGGTGGTTGGTGGTGCCACCACTCCATGGGCTACTTCAGAGTTCTCCTGGGGTCCGCCTCCCATGGCAGCCCCCTTCCCGAAAAATGGGATCTCCAGGGAGGTCTAGTGCAGCTGCTTAGCAGCTGGTCTGCCTCCTGCTCTCTCCTCTACACCAGCCAAAGAGTGAATGTCCCCAAACACAGACGTTTCATCCTCTCTGTAGGGGCTTCGTGGCTGACTGGATATAAAGTCTGAGTCCTTTAGGTAGCATATAGTGGAGAAGACGGTCTTTGGGTAGAAAAACTTGGGTTTTGTCATTAGACTGAACTAACCTGGAATCTTGATTCTGCTGTTCACCTTGCAGCCTTGGATGAGGTCAGGTTTTCAGCCTGAGTTTTGTCAGGAGGATGTACACACGCTGCTTAGGAAGGCTGTTGAGAATGGGATGTGGCCCCAGTGCAGATGTGCCCCAGGTGCTGATATACAGGGTAGCTGACAGTTCACAGGCTTGGTAGTGGGCAGCCCATCCAGCTGCCAGTTCCTGTCCTTCCCCTCTGGTCCATGCCTATTGGATGATTAGTTACTGAGAACTAGCCAATCATGGGGCTGTGTCTTCCTGGCCAGTGACTGGTTTGAGAATGGGCCCATGACCCAATCAGATCCTATGAAAGTTTTAGCACTTTGCTGGGGTAGTTGGGGTAGACGTGAATGGGGAAGATATGGGCTGGTTGTTGCTGTAATCTCCTGCTTGGGAACAGCCTGCCCAGGAGTGAGACCTGTCCAGAGAGTTGAGGGAAGATTAGGTCACTATGGCCCAGCTGGCCCAAGGTGAGTCCTGCCCTGAACTTTTCAGTTAAGTGAGCCACTGACTTCTTTTTTGGATGAGGCTCATTTGAGCTGCCTTTTCTGTTACTTGCAATCAAGAGAGTCTAGACGGAATCAGCCGAAAACGTTGTGCCCCAGTGTCTGGCTCAGGCGTTTTCTCTCCCCCACTGCTGCTCTAGCCACGCTCAGCTGCTGACCTGCTTGTGTACCCACACCTGGATGTCCTGCCCTCTTTTTTCCCCTCCCTCCCTCTTTTCTTCCTCCCTCCTTCCCTTCCTATCTGCCTCTCTGGGCTCTGGGCCCAGGGTGCCTCCCCCAGCAAGGCCAGGGCCAGATCTTCCAGGAGCACTGTCTTCTGGCTGTTCCTGGCGTCCTGGTCTGATCTTTCTCATAGCATCTTTAACGTATCTAGCATGCCTGTGTCGCATCCCCCGCCTCCCCCTCCCACCGCGTTGGTTCTTTCGCTGGTGCATAGTGAGCCTGTTCATTCTGTTAGAGTCAGTGACCAGTTTATGAACCAATGTGGGTCCGTCTCTAATTTCAAGTGACAGATGAGCACAAGCAGTACCTAATTTGGGAGGATCTAGTTGGGTTTAGAGTAAGAGTTCAGGTTTGGTGGGGCCTGGGCGGGGCAGCGCTCAGCTCATGAGTATTGGGGTGGGGGTTGGGGTGGCTGGTTCCCTGGAGGATTCTCCTCTTCCTGATAGGAGTACTTGGCCCTCTCCAGACCTCAGCCTTTCGGGGTCCTCCCATGGTATGTTTGTTCTCTTGGAACTGTAGTGGCATAGTTAGCACTCTGGCATAGTTAGACACCAAGCCTGTCCCCTGTGTGTCCTGTAGTTCTAGGGAGTCTCGGGATTCTGTAAGTTGGTGACAGGACCCAGGGAAGGGGGAGGGTGTGCTTGGAGAGCATATACCTCCTCCCTCTCTTGGGCCAGGCCCAGGCCAAGATGACTCCCCCCAGCAGGGGGCTCTGAACCCTGAACACCAGCTGTGAGGGCTGCCACTTCAGCTCCTTCTCGGGCCTCTGCCTTTGTGGCCTTGGGGCAAACCATTTAATGTTTCTGAGGCTCAGTTTCTTTATTTGTGGCTTGGGGCTATGGGAGCCATCTCTTGGTGGTGTCCCGAGAGGCTCAGCACATCCGTGGCAGGGACAGTGCCCAGCTTCTGTGTAGTCACCTAGATGACCATGAAGGACTGGGTACTGTTTGTTATAGGTGAGCAAAAGTGGGAGGGAGGTTGTCCATGCCGGAGGCCCTGCAGAAAGGGGAGAATAATCCTATCAGTGATAATAGACCTGCCTGTGGAGTTCAGCCAGGGAGGGGCTGGATCCCATTCAATCTGGTGAGCAGCCTTGCTAAACACATCAGCTGCTCAAGGTCTTTTGGTGTAATCTTCGTAAAGGTTATTTCTTAATCTTTGGACCTTAATAGAAACTGGAGGACCAAAGCATCAGCTGTTAATGTGTCCTCGCTCTCTGCTAGGTATTATCCCATTTCATAGATGAGCAAGGTTAAATAGCTAGTCACCTGGTCACTGCGTAGCTGACCTCAAGAGCGTTTGCTTTCGTCATGAGACAATATGGCGGGCGCTGCAGAGAGGAGAGGAGAGGAGAGGAGAATCCCTGTGGAGGTCTTTGCTTCCTTCCAGAGCACTGTGTCCTGATGGAGATGGTCTCCGTCTGTGCTATCCAGTAAGGTAGCTGTGAGCCACATGGGGATCGTGAGTACCTGACATGTGGCTGGTAAGACCAAGGAACTGACTTTTAAATTTCTATTTAATTTTCATGCCCACCTGAGGACGGAGCACTTCTAGGGCCTCTCGGATTACTTGTGCTTTGGGTCAGGACTGGGGCTGTTGCTGCCTTTTTCCACATGAGAGGTGGGGGAGGAGTTTGCACCTGAGCTGGCATAGGGGCGCAGAATGGGGCTCCTGTCCCTTCCTAGCCATCCTCTTCTCGCAACCCCCACCCAGGCACACAGCTTTGGTGTCTCTAATGTCTCTAGAGCCTCCGAGCTATATCTGCTCGCTCCATTCGTGAGGTCTCCTCTTAGGGAAGAAAGCCTTCTCATTTCTTAAGTCTGGGTTGATTAATGTTGTTAACAACTAAATAGATATCCTTGGAGCCTCCCTCCTAAGTAAAGAGAGATGGGCAGATGGACAGATGGAATGAAGAACAGAAAGAGAAGTATTTTAGGAGTGCCTGGGTGGCTCAGTCGGTTAAGCATCTGACTTGGGCTCAGGTCATGATCTCATGGTTCCTGAGTTTGAGCCCTGCATCGGGCTGTCTGCTGTCAGCACAAAGCCTGCTTTGGATCCACTGTATCCTTCTCTCTCTGCCCCTCTGCTCACATTCTCTCTCTCTCTTTCTCAAAAATAAATAAAACATTTTTTTAAAAAGTATTTAATATGCAAGCGTTTGAAGTTAGACCCTGTGAGAAATAAGCCCACTACCCCAATCAAAGGAGGGACACGGACTCAGAGCACAGGGAAGCTAGGGTTTAATCAACATTCTTGCAGGAACAGGTGTCTGATGGACAGGGGCACAGTTGGGGCAGTTACAGCAGGCAGTTTATCTCCTAGTGTGCAAATCCCTCCCCTGGTTCCTCATTGGCTGAATACTACAGAGGTGACAGCCTTACAGGTAGTTGCCTATGTCCATGTAAGGGAAAAAGTCTGATTGAACACATGTGTGTTCCTTGAGGTAACACAAAGACTTCAGTTCTTTGGTGCATGCTCATTGCAAAGTCCACAAAAAATAAGCCCACAAAATGGGGAGGGAAAGAAGAACCAGGAAGTGAAGTGTCTAAGGGTTGGGACTCAGTTGTCAGGGGGCGGGGGGAGGGGGGTGGTTACATATTTCCGAAAGGTTGTAAACCTATTGTTAACTAAACAGCACAGCTTTTATTTGGTATTTCTGAAAATGAATCATCTCACTTCTCACAGATCCAGATTCAAATCTCTATGGCTCTCTCTGAGATGATTTTCATTGGACAAGTCACATCAGATATTTGCTGTCAATCTCAAATTAGCTGTTGTCTAAAAAGTGAGAACAAGATAAGCCCTACCATACTGAAGAGTACATAGAAGGCACTGAACCTGTACGTATAAGCCCCTTCCCACTTTCCTGGGAGTAGGGGCAGTTATTCTCCATGATTTTGTAGATACTTCACTTTGGTTTTCACTGATGCTCTTCTTCCTCAAAGATAGTCTTCCCTTTAGTGTGAGCAGTTACCAGACAACGTTGCATAATTTTACACATTTCTAAAAGCTCCCTGGGGGTGGGAAAAAGGAAGAAATAGGTTGTAGAACAAAATCTCAGACTGGTAGAACGGAAGGCGTACTTCTTTGGAAGAGGTGCTTGGGTCGGAACTCCCAGTCAGGATTAAAATCTGTCTGAACTTTTCTGAATCCCTTTCTTTGTACGGCATTTGCAGCTGAGGGTGATCAAACTATGAATTTGTGTGTGAACTCGCCTTTAGGAAGGAATGTCCTTTCTGTATGAAGATAGGGTATGCAGAATCAATAGTCCCAAGATCTCAGAGACATTAGCAGACAGAGATGTTGATGTGATTAATAATCAGAAATTATACCTGGTACTCAAATGTGTGGGAAGAATGGCATTGTCAGGAAATCAAGGTTCAGCGTTAAAGCTACCCTGTTGCCATTTTGTATCTCCTAGTCTGTCTCCCACCCTACTCGCCTCATCCCACACCACCCTGCTGGCAGGATCCAGGAGCTACTTCATACTTCACCCTTTTGGGAAGTATTTACATAGGGAGAGGCATAGCCACTGGTGTCCTTTGATCTAGTCATTTTACTCCTAGGAACTTACTAACAGATAGATACACGATGAATTTTAATAACACTGTTAATAGATATATTCACATGATTGTGATTGTTGATGTCATTAATTAAACGGCATGGGAGAAGCTTAGGAAACACAGTACACTGCAGAGTCGAGTGGCATAGGGCTGTGAAGAAAAGTCCTGAAGCCTCTGTAGAAAAATGGACAAGTCTTGCTATGATGAAGAAAAGGAGCATTTTTGTTAGCCAAGCACAAGCAGAAAAGGCACAAAAACTAGAGCTTTGGATAAAATGAGAACCGCTTGTGTTGAGGCAGTAGGAGTACTTTGTTTTTCCTATGCTCCATTGTCTTTATTTTTTTTTAATGTTTATTTTGAGAGAGAAAAAGCGAGCAGGGAGGGGGAGAGAGAGGCAGAGAGAATCCCAACTCAAGGCTCCATCCCACGAACCTGAGATCGTGACGTGAGCCAAAGTCGGGTGTGCTTAACCAACTGAGCCAGCGTTGTCTTTTTAATTAAGCAGTAAAAAAATGAAAATAAAAGTAGACTGCTTTAGCCTGAAGAGCACTCAAGAACTACTGAGAGCAGTCAGATGTGGAGTGGATGTGGGGCCTGTGTGTACTGCAGCCAGTGGACAGGAGGGACTTACTTCTCTTACATACCCAGGAGGTTCATAGCAGGGGCGTGCAGTGCTTACTCTGGTCAGGGCCGCCAGTCCTGTTCTTGATGCTCTCAGAGGACTGGGGTCCAGCCCACCAGGACAAAGAGGACGTGCTTGGAGTCGTGGACCTTATTCATCGCAGTCAGTGGAGTCATGCCTGTGGCTCTGTTAAACTCCTGGTGTGATTGTGCTTCCTGCTTTTTGCCACCTTACTATGTCTGGTCCATCTGTAAGTCCTAGTGGTTCTGCAGCCAAAATGTCTATTCTCTGTCTTTGGCGTATGCTTGGCCATCTGCCTGTTGGGGAACTTCCTTCTTGCGGCTTCCAAACCAATATCAGATCACACTACTCTGCCAGTTAAGATCCTGTGTTCTTAGAGTAGACATCCCACTCCTTATTTTCATGATCTACAGATGCTCTGTGACTCAGACCCTTTTTTCCTCAATGTACACTTTCCTCTCCCTCATTCATGACTGCCGAGGTCCTCTCCCCAGATCTGTGACCATCAGATTCCTTCAGGCCTCCCCTGGCTGCTCATTGTGAGAGTCCCATCCCCTCCCCGCTGTGTCACACTGCCTCCAGATGCTTTCATGTCATGGCACACACAGGAGATGCTGGTGTCCAGACAGTGCCCTGGGGAACTGCAAGTGGGACTGAAGGGAAAAACGTGAGCGTGACATTTCTTCAGTGTAATGATACGAAAAATGAAGTATAAAATAAAGCATTAGGGAATGTGTTAAATAATGAACTTGTATTGACTTTCTAAGTAGTAGTATTAATCTTTATAAAAGGCAGTGCCATGTCCATGAACCTCACTTTTATTAGGTTGGATTTTTTTGCTTGCCTTTGATAATCACTGTAGAGAAATTCTGTTTGCATGTGGAGGTGATGAAACTTACAGTCATGTTTTAGTAAACATTTAGTAATTGACAAGAGCTGCTATATCTAATGAATCCAGGTTCTTCTCTCTTTTCCGTTTGTAGTGTTGAAATATAGTAATTATGCAAATGGATTTTAGTTTCATTCAAACTTTTATTTCAAGTTCTTTGAAGTAACATACTCTAATTTACTGTGTGGTGTGCCAGTAAATGTTTGGCAACAAGCTTTTCTGGGAAAAAAATAGCATATACATACACACGTAAGTTTATACATTTTACTGATAATACAGGACAGATAGCATATAGATTGCAACTAATAAAACACACAGTCCTTTTTATTGTCAGGTCTGTGTAGCAGTTGTTTCACAGATTGCTTTCCTTGATTTTTGCTGTACTTTTGTATCTGTAGTCAGCTTATGGGTGTAGTTCTGACATGAATGTCGATTGATTATTTTGTTTATATTAATGCTGAATCAGATAAATAGTTTTCAAATACTGGAAGGATATTTCCTCATTTATTTTGTGCTATTCCTAATGTAATGGCTACAGGTATGACAAACTTAAATTTAATCTGCATTATTAACATTTTCTCCATCACTTTCTTAAGTCTAAACCCCAGGTGTTGGCAAACTACTTCTGTGAAGGGCCAGATGGTAAATGTTGTGAGCCATGTAGTCTATCACAACTCTGCCTTTATTTATAGCACAGACACAGCCACAGACAATATGAAAATGAATGAGTATAACTGTGTTCTAATAAAACTTTATTTACATGGCTAATTTTGTTATCTGAATTTATAGGTGATATGGAAAAAAGTACCTTATTTACAAAAACAGGCATTGGACTGGATATGCAGTCTCATAGGAGTTATGAGTTTGTAGACTCCTGGTCTAGAGGCCACCAACATGACAGTTAAGCCCTGATTTGTAGTATTTGCCAATTTCCATGGTATAAATACTTCCACTGTGGGTTGATTTCAGGCTACTAGCATGATGTCACCAAACATGGAGCTGGGAAGAAATGCCTCAGTAGCACACCATTTTCACCATGAAGATACAATAGTCATGAATAAACTCAAAAACTAAATAATAGCAATGTGGGAAAGTAAATGGGAAATGATGAGTTGCATTTCATCACCTCTGTTTTCTTTCTTTTTTTTTTTTTTTTAAGAAATTTGATTTCTTTAAAAAAAATTTTAATGTTTATTTTTGAGAGAGAGACAGGGTGAGTGGTAGAGGGGCAGAGAGAGAGGGAGACACAGAATCCAAAGCAGGCTCCAGGCTCTGAGCTGTCAGCACAGAGCCTGACATGGGGCTTGAACCCACAGACGGTGAGATCGTGACCTGAGCCGAAGTCGAACAGTCAACCGACTGAGCCACCCAGGTGCCCCTCATCACCTCTGTTTTCAGTATAACTTGTGAGTCTCTATCATTGCATTTTTTAACAGTGGCTGTGTTTTAACATCTGGTTCCCAAGACTCCTGAAAGTTCGCCACGGGCTCTCATGGGTTGGTGTGAGCTGCCTCCAGCATAGTCCTGGGTAGAGTCCCTCCTGCTAGCCAGTTAGGACCCTGGCTGCAGGGCACAGCAGCCCAAGAAGAGAAGTATTGGTATGTGTGCAAATGGAGATCTGGGCTGCAAGCCACAGGCTCTTTGTCCAAGGTGGCATCACGGCCTTTGTAGCTGGCCGCCTGGACGGTTCTCTCGGTTCAGAGGCTGTGCCCAGAGCCCCTCAGGGGCATGCAGTGAGCCAGCTGCAGTGAAGGTAGGGAAGGGCCAGAACTCTACTCCAGATCCTTTGCTGTCCTGGTTCTCTGGGGCTGTGGTGCCCACCTACCTCTCCTGGCCCAGCAGTCAGAGGAAGCCTTCCTGTAACACGCTGCATGTTTGTTTTCTTCATAGCTTTCGGTACACTCACATTGTCGTGTTCGCTTGTCTATGGAAGCCCCACAGCTCTGTCCGCTCCCTGACTTCCTCCTCAGCACGTGCGCAATGCATTTTTATTTTCCCTGTAAATAGATAGCTGCTGAATGAGAGCTCGTGTCTGTTCTCTGCTGTCAGCAGCAGTTGGCAGTGTGCGGTCCAGATGGGTTTGGGCTCCCACGTCCAAGGTTTCCTGATGTTAGAGACACGCGTTCCTTTTCAGCGTTTGTGGGAAATGAGCAGCTCCATCTTCTGGCTACTTCCTCCTCCCAGAGCAAGGTGAGGTGCTAACCTCACCCCTGGGCCATACAAGTTGCTCTGGGTTTCAGCATAGCTAATGCCATGTTTGTTTCCACTCCCTCAAAAAAAGGAAAGAATGAAACCCAGACCCATTGCAATTTGCGCCAATCGTGTGGGCCTTGTTTACAGGGCCAGACAGCTTCGGAGAGGCCAGAGGCTCAATGGCCTGTCCCCTTCTGGCCACAGGGCCCAGTATCCCTGCTTTATGGAGAGTCACACTGCCGGGTCAGTGAGATGGGACTGACCCAGCGTGCAAACTAGTGTCATTCCTAATTAGATGAAGGTGTTTGTGCTTTTGGGGACCCAGCCCCAAAGCCATCACATCCCAGATCTTGTAGGGAGGAGGGAAATAGCATCCCTTGAGAAGCCAGTCCACTGCAGTCTCCAGACGTGCACGCGCCCAGGCCTGTAAAGGCTGGTGATCCGCTAAGGGTCAGGTGCTGCCACCGGTTCACTCTGTCAAGCTGCCTGGCAGACCAGTGATCTGATGCCCATCTCTTTGCGGGGAGGCAGAAGTGAAGAAGTATGTGTGTGAGTGAGGTGAGTGAGGAAGGAGGAGAGCTGGCCCCATTGAGTGACAGATTTGCTAAGAGTTGGAGGAGAAGACCAATGTGACAAGGTGCTTTGTTACTAAGAGCTCCGTGAAGCCTTCCGCTGTTTCCTTCCTAGGGCCTTGCGTTTGCAGGATGAGCCCCTTAGCTCCTTCCCTCCCAGCGCTGCGGAATCTGGGCTGGTTCTCTTCTCCCTGGGAATCTTCCACCTGACCCCTTCCCCTGTCATACCCGTGTCTCCCTGCCCACCGCTCCTCTGAGCCTCTCACTTTTCCGGTAGTGCCCACCGGCACCAGCACGGAGACCCCACTCCTGGAGTGCCTCGGCAGCTTGGAGGTGCCACCTCCTGGTGGGGGTGCCCTGTGCCAGTCCCTTCTGCTGCTGCTCTCACTGGACTGCACAGGGGCGCTGGCAGAGGCCAGTGGGGTTTCCCGTGCCGCCGCCTCTGGAGGTGTTCAGGAGGCCTGGCTGTGATTCCTTCCCTGTACCCATGGCCAAGGCGACTATACTTCTCAACCTCCAGACCAGGACACTTTGAGAGTGAACGAGGCACTATTAAAAGTTACACAAGACAACAGGTGTTAAATGTGCATTCTGGCAAACCAGGTCTCAGGTCACCTTCCACACCCCACTGTCTCTGTTTGAAAGCTGACGTCCCTGTTTTCAGTCCCAGTAGATCCAGAATGTCACCTCTGCAGAACGGCCTCTGGCAACTTACAACGCCCCCCCCCCCCCCCCCCAAACCTTGGCGCCCTCTCCAGCCTGCACATCCAGGTGTGGCCTGCACTCCTGGGCCCTCCTTTGCCCTGTCCTCTCCCTCTCCTTTTCACTGATCTGTCCGTACGACCAACAATAAATACATTCTTCTTTCAAAATGTAAGTGTTTGAGCTACAGTGAAGGCCCCTTTGGCCTCTGTCACTGATGCAGTTTTCCTCTGTCACTCTGGAGGGAACCACTCTCGAGTCTGGAGTAAGTCTTCTTTGTGTGTAAAGACACATCCTAGAACACTGTGCATGACTTTTAAATAAATTCTGGCACACAAGTCTGTCATTTTGAAGCCAGCTCATTTCCCTCAGCATGTCCTGGCTCTGTCTTTGTTACATATGAGTAGAATTTATTCCTTTAACTGCAGCATAATATTCTGTGATAGTATCTCTTTCATTATCATGGAGCTGACTCCCAGAGTTTTTATTAATAAAACAGTGCTTTTTGAATATTTGTGTGCATGTCTCCACTAGGTCTGTCAGCCAGTAAAAGTGTGGAGTGCTGGTTGGGGCACCTGGGTGGCTCAGTCTGTTAAGTGTCCACCTTTGGCTCAGGTCATGATCTCGTGGTCCGTGAGTTTGAGCCCCGCGTCGGGCTCTGGGCTGACAGTTCAGAGCCTGGAGCCTGCTTCGGATTCTGTGTCTCCCTTTCTCTCTGCCCCTCCCCACTCACGCTCTGTCTCTCTCAAAAATAAATAAACATTAAAAAAAAAAAAAGTGTGGAGTGCTGGTTTTCACAGTGGCAGATATGGAAAGGCAACTTCTATGGGTACCCCCTATGGGCAGGGCAGGGCAGGCAGCCTCCTGCACAGCCCTGCTCAGATCTGTGCTGGAAGGATGGGGAACAGGGAGAGACAGCTTCCTGTGCAACCACAGGTCCCCGTGAGCACCGTTTGGAGCCTCACTGGGCCAGAGACCTTCCCATTCCTCCCCCCACTTGCTCTCAAGCGGAGGTTAGGTGTGAGAGGGCAAGTGCGGATGGAGCTGGCATTGGCTCCAGGAGGCCTGCGGGGCTGAGTCAGGGGGGCATGTCTGTCCCTGACACACAGAAGCAGCCAGTGGTAGAGTCCTGCTGTTTATCCACGGGAAGACCGCTGGGCTCTGTTACCTGGCTGTCTTGCGGCTCCCGTCCAATGTCACTTTGGCGATCAGAAAAGCTCTTGAGCACTTGAGCACATCTGCTTTAGCGGTAGCCCGTGGAGGTGATGATTGCAGCGTTTCCCATCGCACAGATCGGGACCCCTGGCTGGCTAGCACTTGACCGTGTGCGGGGCAGATTCTCACCCAATCCCACGGGAGAGGCATTGCCATCCTTAGAGACACAGCAAGGGTCCAGACAGGTGACTTGCTAATGACCTTAGAGTGGAAGGTTCTGGTTCCATGCCCCACCCCTTCACTCCTTTGGCTGCCCCATCCAATTGCATATGCAGTGCTTGTCAGCCACAGTGCTGTGTGAGCATCACCTGGGTGACAGGGTGCAGTGGCTCTGTGCAGAAGAGCAGAGGCATGCCGGTGGAGGGAAGGGCTGAGGCTTCTCCCACTGGGGTCCCAAGTGGTTTCTGAATGGAGTGTGGAAAGGTTGCCTGTGGAGCTGGGGGTGGGGGAGCTAGAGCTGGGAGAGGTGGCGTTCAGGTGTGCCAGCTGCTGCCACAGCCCTGGTGGGGGCAGGGAAGCTGGGGATGCCAGGCTTGGGATCTGTTCAGACATGCTTGAGGGGAGGGCACGGCTGGGGACAGCATCTGGTCCCCGATAGCATGCTGGGTGTGAGGGAGACCGTGTGCCCGCCTCTGAACACTCAGGGTACGAGGACTGGGGAGTGAGGTGTCCCTGTCAGTCACATTTTAATGTCTCTGGGGCCAGGCCTCGTGTTCCATTAGGCACCGTTTGTCTCTTAGTGGTTGGTGACACGTTGGTGCATCTCAGGATGGGTGAATCATGGTGGTCCGTGGGAAGTTCACGCTCAGGACCTTGGGAAGCGAGCGAGCTAAGAGACACACGTGGTGGCTCCCTGGCATCCAGCTGCAGGCCATCCCCTCCTGCCCACGTCCCTCTCCTCAGCCAGGGCCTGAGCCCCTGGGTCCTCCCTGCCTCCGTGTCCCCCTTTGTCTCATATCCACGCCGTCCTGCTTGTCACCATCTCACTCTGTGGGGCTGGCCAGGCCCGCAGATTTTCTCTCTGCCTCAGCTGTGAGTTCTCCACCAGGCAGCTGTGTCCAAAAATCTGTAGTCTGATCTGACCATGTAACTCCTTGCTCTGAGCATGGCCGGGGGTCCACTGTGTGACCTGCCCCTCCCCCGCCCCCTGCCCAGTGTTCTCTGTACCTGTGCTCCTGTGTGCTGCTGACCCTTTGCTCTCAGCCTGCCGAGTTCTCACCTTTCTGGGCTGGTCTACGGACTCCTGTGTACCCTGAAGGTCTCCTCAGAAACACTCTCCATCCTGCCCCTTGAAGGCCTCAGAAGACCCTGCACGTCCCACAGCCCCATCCGCCTGCCTGCCTGCCCAGCCACACCGGGAGCGCCTTCAAGGCCATGGTTGTGCTTTATCTGTGTATTTCTGTGAGAGGCAGTGGAGCATGTGGTGAAGAGCCAGTTTTTGGTTGCCAGGCTGCCTGGGCCCCAAACCCAGCTGTGTGACCTCAGGCAGAGTAGGTGACCTCATTGTGCCTTAACTTCCTCCCTGTAAAAAGGGGCAGATAGAGGCTGACCCCCTTGGACTATAATTTATAGAGCTGTGTGTAAGAATTTATTCTCTTTCTTTTTTCTGGTGTGTGTGTGTGTGTGTGTGTGTGTGTGTAGAAAGAAAGAATTTTTTAATAGAGTAGTGCCTAGTTGGCCTTACTGAGGCTGTAAAGAACCCAGTTCTTCATAGTGCATTTTCCAGGCAAAGCTCCCACAACAAGCAGCGCCTGCAGGCTTATCACTGGGAGTGACAGACTGGGGCGGGGGGGGGGGGGGGCAAGACCCAGAGACCTCCTGCTTGATGCGGGGGCAGTATCAGAGTTGCAGTGAGAAGACAGCCTTGGAAGAAAGGAGCCTGAGGTGCTGATCGGGGCTTAGAAAGCAGGGCTGCGACGTTATGACCGGGCCTCTGGGTCAGGGTGGGGGGAGGGAGGCGCATGTGTGGTTTTGTGTGTTTGTGTGTTTTAGAGTCTTGGTCAGACCGTCAGACACGGGCTCCCTTTGGGTGTTGTTGGCAGACATACAGTTAGAGGAACTCAGGTCAGGGGAGGGGGAGATTGCCGCGTATTACTGAAGAGGATGGGCTGGACTCCCCCTGCACCCCAGTGCTCAGCGGTTTACCTACCCAGATTAAAAAAGATTCTGAGTCCAGATCCAACTTCAGGAGCAAAGGGCCTTGGTCGGTGATCAGTGAAGGGGAAGCGGGGTTTATCTCCCTATTCTTTTACTCACCCTGGTGGGAACCCAGTGTTAACGCCAAGAGGGAGGCAGAGGCAGAGCCCGTGCCCCTGTGGCAAGTGGTGGTTAGTGCCTTTTGGTGGAAAGACTTGTGCGTGGGGTCCCAGGGCACAGACGAGACCCGGAGCGGCTGGCCCTGCCCCACAGCAGGGTGCTACAGCAGAACCCCAGTTCTAGCCCAAGGCTGGTGCGGGTGGGGGAGGCAGTACCAGCAGCATGTGGAGGGGCTTTGGGAACCCCAGCCCAACTCAGCCCCCTCCACCGCACATCCCCAGAGCACCCCAAATTCGACGAGACAGGCTGAGCTTGGAGCTCCTCCCAAACCAATGTCTGGCACAGCAGGCCTCTGCCTGCCTCTTCCTTTTTGCCTCACAGTCCCCCTGTACCTCCCCCTTCCATGTCTGTGCATGCCTATGGCTCTGTACCCCCATTCTCCCCTCCCTGCAGTGCCTTCACTGGAGCCCTGCTGGTACACTCGCCTGTCTCCATCACCAGGACGGGACTCTCACCGCGGGCTTGAGGACAGTCCCCACCCCACCCCCACACAGAATTTGGCACATAGCAGGCACTGAGCGGGGATCAGATGAATGCCTGCCACCCCGAGAGGAGGCCCCAACCCAAGTCTTAGAGAAGCAGGGAGAAGTGAGAAAGATCCCTTGGTCAGGAGTTTGTAGCAGTGTGTGAGTGGTTTTTTTCTGGCCCCTCTCACCTTACTGTGGGGTTCAGGGGCAGAAAAAGTAATGTTTAGTCCTTTAGCGTTTAGTTGAAACGTGGTCCTGCTCTCCCCTCCCGTCGCTGCTGCAGTCCCACTCTGCTGCTTCGGGCAGGGCCCGCACACACTTTGCATCATATCTGTGGTCTTGTTGTGAGATGTGTGGCATCTGTTTTGGAGGGGCAGAGACTCCAGCCCGTCTGCGAGTTGAAGAGGCTGCCAGTAAATAAAGCAAAGGCTCTGGGCGGGGGGATCAGTGTTGCCCACCGTGGAAAAAGGCTTTGTGGGTTTGGAGGTGAACATGTTTCATTTTCACAGCTGTGCATCTATTGTAATGGCACTAGAAAAAATGTAACTCGTTGCCCAAAGGCCAGCTACTATTGCTTAGGACAGGAGTGAAGTGGGGACAATGTGAAGGACATGCCTTCAGGTGCCCTAGGAGCCCTGGCCTGACTAGCAGTCTCTCTACAAGGCTTCTTCCTGCTTCAGGGTCCAGGGGAGTGCTGACCCCCTCCAGGAGCTTTCTGGGGATGTGTGTGGGGCTCTGGAGGTTTGAGTGGGAGCTGGGATTTGGTGTCAGTTGTTTTCCCGGTCCGCGTACCGTATTGTTTATTACTTCTGTTTTGTTTATTGTAGTCATTACTTCTATTCATTAACAGTGTCTGAGTTTCCAGCTACTGCTGAACTTACTATATCTAATATGTCTGTCATCTTAGCACATTTTCTCCCTTAGAGTTAGTCCTAATGCTTATTACAGGTGATCAGTGTAGCGTGGCAGGCCTGATATGCTGGTGTCGGAAGTGAGGTTGTCTTCATCATTGGTGCTGCAGGTGACCTGGGAGCTGTGGACCGTGGGGTCACAGGGTAGCAGGGTGGCAAGGTAGGGGCCCACGTCTGGAATATCCCAGGAGACTGGGACCGTTCTCTAGTGCCGTGCAGCTTGCACAGTTTGGCAGTCATCACAGGGTACGCAGAGGATGTTAATTGTTGATGTGACTTCTCAATGGTAACAAGTTTTGTGAATTCTGCTTGCTGTGTTGGGGGAGAGAAAAACAGGGCTATGGTTCAGGGTGTGCTATCAGCAGGTGCTGCTGAGGTAATGAAGACTATGAGGCAGGCTGGGTCCCCTCACCTTTGTGTCCCCAGAACCCACATGGGACCTGGATCAAAGGGATAGTTTGTGTTTGGACTGGCCTGGGGCTGGGACGGGCCTGGGCTCTGGGAGCCCCAAGGAGGCAGCTTAAAAAGAGCCTCAGAAAGTGGCCATGCAATGATGCTGCAAGACTATGGGACGGATAGTGGCTGCAAGGCACCGAGTCGCCCACATAGTTGGGTACCTCTGTGTGCAAGCGGGAACTGGAGAGGACAGACTCGGGGAAGGCAGTTTCAGTGTCCTTTCTCCAGCGTTTTCCAGTGGCAGTTTTTGAAAATGAGCTTGTTCTAATGCTTGCCTATGCGTGTTTGTCCTAGCTGGTTGCTTCCAGTTTCTCATCATAAATGTATGGGCATTAAACAACAAAGGGAAGTCAGCTTCTTGCTTGCAAAGAAATAGATTGCCACGATGGACTTTTAAAAGTGGAAATGTTGGAGAATTTGTTACACCGGGATATAGTATATAGGGTAGCAGCACCAGAGCCCTTAGATTTGGAGTCGGACAGGTGTGGGTTCAGATCTTGGCTCACCTGGTCTGGCCTTGGGTGAGGGTCTCTGTCTCTTCATCTGTGAAAAGAGAATTAAACTTGCCTTTGAGGTTGCTTTGAATAGAGATTGTGTTTGTAAGCCAGTAGTGCTGGGCACAGAGTTGGGAACAGCGGCTGGGGTTGTCATCCCAGGCTGTGGCTCACCCACTGTACGTAGGTCCTAAAAATACCCAGAGCTCCTGGAGAAAGAGCCAGACACTTCATTGTCTGGGCGATGCCTGATGGAGTGCTCAGGGGCTCATGCTTGCCATCCTCGTGGGCCCGGGGGTATTTGTTACCTCTGACGTCCCCATTACGTGAGCACGAACGGGCCATCCTCTTGTGTGGTTTACAGGATGCAGACTGCGTGGTGGGGTTGCTGTCCTCTTGTGGAGTTTGAATCTGCATTGCCTTAGGTTGGCCCAGTTTATGGCTAGTTTTCAGGTTTGGGGTTGTAGTGTGCTATGCCACATAGCGGTCACCGGCGGAGAGGTGGGCAGATGGGAAGGGACAGCAAGCTGTCATCCCCCATTCAGGGCCTCACTTTGCCCAAGACACCCAGATGAGTCTCTAGAGATCCCACCCCAGATCCTGCTACCCCCGTTCCTTTTTGGAGGGGTGCAAGAGAGTGATGGCAGGCGGCTAGATCTGCTCCACTTACTTCCATTTCAAGCCTCCTGGTCAGCCCACATTCCAGGAATATCCCCAGCCCTTTGCCGTTGTGTCCATGCAGGTGTGTCATAGCCCCACTACGTAGGGTGACGGTCTCACTGATAATGTGCCTGTCTCCCCAGCAGCCGAGCAGTGGGTGGGCAGAGCCCAGTTCTTCTCTCTGTATGTCTGTGCAAGGAGGTGGGTTCAGTGCCAAACCTGGAGGATTGTCTGTCCTGGGTCCCCTTTCCTTCCCCTGCTGGCACCCCTATCTGGAGACACACTGCCATACTTGTGCAGAGTCGATGGATAGATGACAAGAGTAGGATAGCAGCCCTGACAGCCTGTGTGCAGCTTTGCCCGGCAGGTGGGCCCACCTCTTTGGGACACTTTGCTTTCTCCTCCCCTAGCAAAGGGGTCACTGCATTGTGTAAGCCGAGAATCAAAAACAGTTGCGGCGATACCCGTTGCCATTAAAGTATTTGGACCCTTGGAGCAAATTTTAACACCTGGGGGTTTATTCCTAAGGGAAAAAAAATGAGAGAAGGAAGTTGTATGTTTGAAGATGTTCATTGCAACGTTGGTTGCAATCAGAGAACCTGGAAGGAGATGGAATGTCCAGCAGTTGGAGAAGGTCAGGGAAATTATGAGGCATTGATGAAATATTTAGTTGTTAAACATGATCATTATGAAGATTATGTAGCAATAAGAGGAAGTGAGAGTTAAATGAAAAGAGAAAATAGCATCTGTAATGCAATTTCAACTACGTAATTGTCACGGTTTCTGGACAAGTGCCAGAAAGTTACCCACAGAAACGTTGCCGTGGCTCAGGTCAGCGGGAATGCAAGGGGCTCAGGGGAGACAGTGCTGCAGAGTTTGGCCTTTGGGGTCAGACCTGAGCCATGATGTTGGTATCTATCTCTAGGGCTTTTGGGAGTTCGAGAGGGCACACATGTGACAAAGGTGGTGGCCCAGAAGATGCTCTCAGAGGAGAGGAAAACCAAAGGGACTGAGGAGACTCAGGGCATAAAAAGTTGCGGAGCCATATGCAGGCACACTCAGACAAAGCACCTGACACAGTTGGCTAAAGAGGTGGGCTCAGGCCCACCATATCTGGGGGTTGAAATGAGAGTGTAAAGACCACACGCTTAAGGGGTTAGTGTGGGTGGGTTTATTTGGAGGCGCAGTGCCTGCCAGAGGGGAGGGTAAGGGGAGCTAGCGGGCGTTGGGCTTGCCTCTTTCCAGGGTGCTCCTGCTCCCAGCACACAAGCCTTGCAGGAGCAGGGTCCAACGAACAGGGGCGGGGGGGGGGGGTGCCCAGTGGCCCGTGGATACCCCGAGTGCCTCTGAGATGCGGAAGAAGAGCCTCCAGGTGGGCGGTTGGAGTGTGGATGGAACACCGGGGCTTGCAATGCAGATACGAAGTGCGTGAGGTGGGACCGTGCAGGAAGTCCAGGAAGCTCCGAGACGAGATGGGGAGACAGAAGGAAAGGATGTGGGGCTGGGGCTTGAGGAGCTCTGGGTGGAGGGAGATGAGGCCGCAGGGTGGGTGCCGGACGAGCTGTGAAGAGAGAGCAGGGGAGGCAGAGCGGGCAGCCCCTCTTCAGCTCTGCTGACAGGTTGCCCAGGCAAAGCTGTTTGGGTGCTCGGTGTGGTGGCAGGTAAGCTCCTCTGTGGTGTTACCATAGGTTGCAGTCAAATCCCTCCTTCTCTCTCTTCCCCTAATTGCGCTCCTGTATTTTTTTGCTGTGGCCGACGTGTTTGGTTACCTAACTGTATGGTGAGGATGAAAAGGGGAAAAAACAGGCTCAAGAAAATACGTCAGAAAATAGGTTTAAAATATTGAGGAAGTGATGTTAGCAAATGATACGTAAAAGGAAATACGGTGCATAGTGAAATCCTCTTTGTTCCCAGTGCCCCTCAGTGTTCTTTGCCTGCGTGCACTTAAGACCAGGAAAAGCCGCTGCAGGGCTTGTCCCGGAGTCCAGCCGGGACCCTGCTGTCCTTGGACCTTGGTAAAGGGGACCACGGGACTCGCTGCGGGCTCTGTCCTCTGCCCGTCAGCCATGGGGTGGGCTCCTGGCCTCAGGGTCAGCTTGGCTGCTGCTTCCCCTGCTGTGAGATGCAGGTAGTTTGGAGCAAGACAGGAAGTGCTGCGGGAGTCCGCGCCGGCCCAGTGAGGCCTCCAGCAGCGAAGGCTGGCTGGAAGCAGTTGATTTGGCTCTTGGTGGCATGTGGCCTCGGGAGCTGTCGTGACCCTCCACTGTGCCCTCATCCTTTACCAGCAACCTCCCACTCATCCGCCATGGCAAGCAGTGCCGCCACCCAGCAGATAATGCTGTCACCGCTGTCACCAAGCCACCGTGGTGGATTGTGATGTTTGGTTTCTCTGTTCCTTTTATGTCTGGCTTTGCAGAAACCTCACACGGCTTCTTCTCCTTCCTTATGTAACCCTTTGGAATAATTCCAGGGTTGCCAAGAAGGTAAGTTGGAGAAAATATTTGTGGTTGTGGTAACTTCCAGTCCACTGTATTGAAAACGAAAGATTCTCCCCAAAGCCCTTGAGTCCTGCTGAGCAAATACGCTCGCCTGGAGGAGCAACAAAGTCTGTGCTGCCACAGCCTCAGGGGACGGGGAATAGCCAGCCTCTTCCGGCTCTGGCCTTGGCTTTCCCTCTGCCCCCCCCCCCCCCCCCGCCCCCGCCCCCGCCCCAGGCAGTGGTGCCTTTTGCCTTGTGGCAGGGGACTTGTGCTTTTCTTTTCTCCTTGCGGGAGCCTGGCGGTAGGTGGAGTGTGGACGGGTGGGCATCTGTGGCAGAGGCAGCACCAGCTTGGTGCAGGCTGACCGGTCAAGTCCTGGGTGAGGTTCAGCTGAGTGTGAGGTGTGTGAGTTTTTATTTTAGTTGACTTAATGTTTTCAGAACTGAGGGTTTGGTGATGTTCTCACAGCTGCTACCTTTTGAACCAGGTATGTTCCTCCAAGGCAGTGGTATGTAAAGCAGTTGACTGGAACCTGGGAAGTATCCTCTCCCCTTGCGAAATGTCACTGGTGTTGTAATCGGTCATTGGCCCAGCCCACCGAAGCGACTTGGTCCTTGTTGGAGCTGAAGCAGAATTCTTTCAGAAACCCTGCCGGTGCTTCCTACTGTTTGCCTGCTGCCCCTTCTTTTCACCCTTCTTGACGGTGCTAACTAAGGGTCCAGCTCAGCTGTCTGGAGGGAGAGTCAGGATTCCAGACGGATTTGGTCACAGGAGCTTAGTTCCCATTGGAGAAGACCGTGCAGAGGTGGGAGGGAAAAGAAACCTCAGACATACAGAGGCTATTTTCTTGTCAGGAGGATGGATACCAGTCGTTGCTCGCGCCACTGTCTAGGGAAGAACAGACGGACTGTCGTTCGCCTAAGATTTTCTGTAGATGTTGGGGCGGCTGGGTGGCTCAGTCGGTTGAGCGTCCGACTTCGGCTCGGGTCATGATCTCACGGTCCGTGGGTTTGGGCCCCGTGTCGGGCTCTGTGCCTACAGCTCGGAGCCTTGGAGCCTGCTTCCGAGTCTGTGTCTCTGTCTCTTTCTGCCCCGCCCCCACACGCACTGTGTCTCTCAAAAATAAAGAAAACAAAAAAAATAAAAAAATAAAAAAAAAAGATTTTCTGTAGATGTTCGTGGCCATGGCCTTTCTTCCATGTGAGCATGGGAAGGCGGCCCCCTCCCTTGGGTCTCCGGTTGAAGAATGGCAAAACCGTGAGGACAGGCTGAGGAGGGCACATGTCCTTAAGTTCAGCCTTTGGTGGCTGCTAAGCCTTTGATTTCACAACCTATGAGACGCTGTCACCGAGCTTCAGCCATAGTGTGTCCCCCTGAGGGCTGGGGCCCTGTTCTAAGCCACAGATCACCTATTTTAAGCCACAGTTCAGATTCACAGTGTGTTGGATGCACAGGTGTTTGTAGGGGCATGTAGAATGTCCCAGAAAGAAAAGCTGATGTTTATTGGTGCCTCCTGGAGCCTTGTTACATGCAACATCGAATTCGTTGTCTTTATGATACCGGTGGGATGACCAGGCGTGAGCCTCTTCATTTTAGTGAGGGGAGAAGGAACTTGCAGCTCCGCCTTCCACCCCCAGGGAGGTCTGGGGGGGCTGATGCCTCCCCTGCAACAAAAAAGTGTTCTTGCTCTTTGCCTACTGCCCCTTCTTTTCACCCATCTTGTTGCATGCATCATCTCCCTCCACAGTTGTTTTACAGCTTTATTGAAGTAGAATTGACCTATAGTAAACTGCACGTTGAAAGTGTGTAATTGGATATATTTTGACCTATATACCTCTGAGAAACTATCACCACAATCAGGGTAATAAACATATCCATCATTTCCAGAAGTTTCTTTTTGCACCTTTGTAATCTTCCCTCTAGTCTATCTCAGTCCCAGGCAACTGCTGATCTGCTTTCTGTCACTGTAGAATTTGCTTGCCTTTCCTAGAATTTTGTGAAATCATGCACTATGTGCTGTTTTTTGTTTTATTTTGGTCTGGGTTCTTCTTTCATTCAGCATATTTTCAGATTCATGCATCTGAAAACTCTATGTCAAGAGTTCATTCTTTTTTGTTGCTTTTTGAATACTGAGCAAGATCCGTTGCTTCATCCTATGGATATAGTACAGTTCACTTACCTACCCCCTGTGTTGATGGACTTCCGGGTTAAGAATCTGCCCACATGTCTTCCCAGGTGATTATACCACATGATAACTTCCAGCAGTGTATGAGAATTCCTGTCACTTCACATCTTGGCCAGCACTTGGTGTGGTCAGCCTTTTTCACGTTAGCTCTTCTAATAGTTTTGTAGTGATGGTTTTAAGCATTTTCCTAATGACTAATAATGCTGAGCATCTCTTCATGTGTTTATTTCCCATGCATGTCTTTTCTATGAAAGATTTGAATATTCAAACCACTTTTCCTTTTTTTTTTTTTGGAATTGGGTTCTTTGCCTACTCATTGAGTTGAAAGAGGTTTTTTTAAATGTATTCTAGATGCAAGTCCATTCTTAGATATGTGATTCATATATATTTTCAACCTGTCTGTGGCTTGCCCCCCCCCCCCCGCTTTTTTCATAATAGTGTCACGTTTTGAAGAGCAAAGATTTTCAGTTTTGATGAAATCCACTTTATGTTTTCTCTAAATTTTATGCTTTTTCTGTTATATTTTTAGTCCTTCCCAAGCCCAAGGTCACTAATATTTTCTTCCCCTGTTTTCTTCTAGATGTTCTATAGTTTTAACCCTTACATTTAGGTTTATGATCTATCTTGGGTTAATGTTTGTATATCTTGTGAGGTAGAGGTCAAGGATTTTTTACTTGTTGTTTGCGTACGGCTATCCAATTATTCTAGCACTGTTAATCGAAAGATTATTCATTCCCCCATTGAATTGTCTTAATACCTTTGTTAAGAATCAGTTGACCATGAATGTGTGGGTCTGTTAATGGATTCTCTTCTGTTCCCATTGGTCTGTTTGTCTGTCTTTACTGTTAGTACCACATTGTCTTAATTATAATCTTCTGATTTTCTTTTTTTTCCAATTTCTTGGCTATTCTAGGACCTGTGTGATTCCATATACGTTTTAGAATCAACTTACCAGTTTCTCTAAAAGACCCTGCTGGAATTTGGTTGGGATTGCATTGACTGTGTAGATCAGTTTGGGGGAGAAATGGCATCTTAACACTATTGACTCTTCCGAATCTCTCCGATTATTGATGCTTCTTTGAATTTTTCTCAGCCATATTTTGCACTTTTCACTGTTGAAGGCTTTCATGTCTTTTGTCAGATGTATCCTTAGGTACTTTATATTTTTAATTGCTATTATAAATGGAATTGGGCTTTTTAATGTTTATTTATTTTGAGAGAGAGCACATATGCAGGTGCATGCACGGGGGAGGGGCAGAGAGAGCGGGGAGAGAGAGACTGCCAAGCAGGCTCGATGCTCAGCACGGAGCCTCATGCGGGGCTTGATCTCACAAATATGAGGTCAGGACATGAGCTGAAATCAAGGGTTGGGTGTTGAACGAACTGAGCCACCCAGGTACCCCTGGAATTGGTTTTTTAAAATTTCATTTTCTGAATGAAAATGCATATAGAAGTACAGTCGAATTTTATATTGAACTTGTATCCTGCAACCTTGCTAAATTCACTTGTTCTGGTCACTTTTTTGGAGATGCTGTAAGATTTTCAATATAGACTTCTGTTATTTGTGAATAAAGACCACTTTACTTCCTTCTTTCCAATCTAGATGTCCTTTTTGTTGTTGTTGTTGTTTTCCCCTTTTTCTGGCCTTATTACATTGACTGGAACCTCCTGACAAGACTGAACAGAACATGTCCTTGTCTTGTACCTGTTAGGGGGAAACGTGGAGCCATTCACCATCAAATATGATGTTAGCCGTGGATATTGTCAAAACACTTTGTCAGACCAAGGAGGTTCTCTTCTGTTCCTAGTTTGCTCCAAGTTTTTATCAGGAAGACATGCCCAATTTGGTCAAATATTTTTTCCATATCTTTTGGAACAATCACAAGGCTTTTTCATTTTTAGCCCCTTGATATGGCAAGTTACTTTGGTTTTAAAATGTTATCTGCCACTCTCCCCCCTCCTCTGATTTCTAGTTTTCTTTGGTATCTTCTTCCCTTACCTTAATTGTTCCATCGCCCTCCTTCAAGCCGGCTGTCGTTTTCTGCCCGGGTCGCCTGTATACTTGCTAATGGCCTGTTGCATGGAATCAGGCATGGGCTGACTGCCCAGAATTAACAGCTTAGGTCAGAAATGAACCTGGGGCCAGGTGTTTAATGGGTGCCCTGGCTTCCATGCTGGGGAAACAGCATAATACCTACTTGGGGGTGTGTGGCCTCAAAAGAGGCCATGGTATATGGTAAGAGACATATGCCCAGCACAGTGCTGGCCAGCAGTGCCCAGGCAGTAGGTGCTGCCTGCCTGTCTCTCCAGTAACGTTCAAGCTTCCTTCTTCTTGGGGACACTGAGCTGCGGAGTTGCCTCCTTCCCTGGAAGCTGCAGAGCACACTTGTCCTCCCCAGACCTGACCTCTGCCGGGGGCAGGAGTGTGTGGACACGTTTCTCTGTGAGCTTTGAAGCAGAGGTATGCTGTGTGTCCCAAGTAGCCGGGGCTTGTGCGGCAATTCTCTGCGGGACCTCAGAGTGGTCTGTGCCACTGTGGGGGAGCCAGGGACTGACTCTGCAGTGCCTTCTCCTCCTCTTCAACCCCGCAGCTCTGGCATCAGTTTGTGGGACAGGATGGCCTTTAAGATCATCCAGAAGGGCGCCGGTTGTGAGCTTTACATTTTACGGAATGCATGTGCAATGATTGCATCTTAGTTACCCCTCACCCAGGTCCAGGAATAGAGCATTTGTTTCCCCAGAAGCCACCCTTGCTCCCTGTCTAAGCAGCTCCCCATCCCCAGCTTCCCTGACTTTGGTCACCACTGAGAAGTTTTGCCTGCTTGGGAGCTTTCAATCCAACGTAGAATGCATTCTTTTCTACTGGACTTTTTCACTGGACACTGTTTGGAGATTTATCTTTAATGTTGTGCGTAGCAGCAGTTTGTTCATTCCACACTAAGTGGATAGACCGTGATTTGGGCATCCATGATGGTGTTGACGGCCATTCAGGTGGTTTTTAGTTGGGGCTGTTCTGAATACATTCTCTGTGCGTGGGTGTTCACATCTCTGTTGGTATGTGCCTCAGAGTGGAATCGCTGGGTCACGGGCTATGCGTGTCCATCCTTATATGACATTTGACACAATGTACAGATTCACCTTTCCGTTCCATGGGTGACTGTGTCCTTGGTTCTCTCCACGGTGGCCCTGTTACAGGACTGCCTGCTGAGAAAGTCCCTGTGCCCACTGTGGTTCCTCCAGCTCCACACAGATACACAGAGCCCTTGAGCTGTAGGGCAATAGGTGAGGGGTCTTGGGCCTGATCACCTCCCAAGTGTAGGAGGTGACTCCTTTCTGAGCGCTACTGTGTGCCAGGCAGCATCCTGGACGTCCGTGTGTGTCTCTTGTTCCCCTTCTAGGAGCCTGTAGGAAGCCTCTGTCATCCTCCCACTTAGTGGCTAAGGAAACAGCCGAGTGGGCTGGGTGGGTGGGCAGGATCAGAGGCCATCCACTGACCTCCGGTGCAGTCTTCTCTGGTGCTTTCTGCCCTGGAGCACTTGATACGGAGTTCATGGCCTAATGGGCTGAGGTGGTGTCCTGGCTGATGGCTACCATCCCGTTTAGGACAGGCACACCTTCATTAGTTACGTTTAAACCCTGGTGGGTTTGCTGATCTCAGATTCCTATTTAAAAGGAGACGAGGGGGCCCCTGGTGGCTCATAGGGTGGAGTGTCTGACTTTGGCTCTGGTCATGATCTCATGGTTCGTGGGTTCCAGCCCCGCGTCGGGCTCTGCGCTGACAGCTGGGAGCCTTCTTGGGCTTCGTTCTCTCTCTCTCTCCCTCTCCCTCTCCCTCCCCCACCCTCTCCCCCTCCCTGCTCTCTCCTCTCTCCGCCCCAACCCCACTTGCATTCTCTCTCTCTCTCTCTCTCTCTCTCTCTCAAGATAAATAAATAAGCTTTAAAAAAAAATAAATAAAAGGAGACAAGAGCTCCTTGATCCCTGACCCGGAGACTTGCCAGATGACTTAACCCGTGTGGCCCCCACTCAGGTTCTGTTGCTCTTTTCCTGTCCACCCGGCACAAGGAACGTGGTGACCTTGTGGGAGTGCTCAGGAAAGTGAGGGCCACCAGACCCTGAATGTTACGCACATGTTACACACTCTTACTGCTAACCAGGGGCATCTTGGGCTTGCTGTGTGGCGTGGTCACTTTTGCCCAGCCTACTCCTCCTTTTTAAAAGCCCTCTCTGGCTGTAGCCGCAGTTCCGGTCCCCCTGCACCTGGGCTCCTGGCCGCTCAGGTGAGCCTTGGTTGTGGTGCTTCCCTTTTGCTTCTGTTGTTGCCTCTGGCCGTCTCCATCCACACCTCAGGCCTGGGCCACACTTGCCTTCCTGCATACTCCAGGCCTGCCGTAGTTGCTTAGGAAGCAACTGCTGACTTGTTGGGGGAATT